>NC_091126.1:115988349-116309063 GCF_040183065.1 Periplaneta americana | reverse complement strand
TTCCAATCGTATATCCTGGCAGTAATATAGCCAAAAGATTCTGCAATAGAAGATCCTATTTTACCTTCAATATTCAAACAGTTTCATAGGCCTATGTAACGCTCCGCATAGAAAAATTGTGGCTAAACTAGCGCTGAGGTAGTTTCCTTCGTACTCTGCTTATACACCTTGCACATACGAATCTGTGACAGGTTACGTTTGATTAGTTTAGGTTTCTGTTATGCCTTGCATATACGATCAACTGCATTACCACAAAAAAATCCCTTATAAGTTCAACGATTTTCACTTCTACCTCAGAACTACCTCAGCGCTAGTTTATTGAAATTGTAATAGGTTAGAATACGACAGATAGGAATCACCCACTTAACGCCTCTCCAACAGATTCTTCTCGGTTTAAGATAATGTTACGGTCTACACGGATAGCACAACATTCCGAAGGAGGATGCCTTTTAAATGAAAAGGGTGCAAACAGATTTTCTTTCAGGAGACAATGGATACCCCTTAAAATCCAATTTAATGACACTTCTCCTGAATCCTGCCACACAAGCATGGCAAAATTGTTACAGGGTACTAATAAATCTGCATGAAATACAGTGGAAAAGTAGTATGCAATTTATGGAAGAGGCGATTTCCCGTATTAAATTTAGGCCTAATATAACTGCTTAGAATGCTTTGTATAGAATTAATTGTGGCATCAATTTTTAAGCTGTCGACCTTGTAGTCCGCTAAATTTTCTCAGATTTCCTTTAGAAGCTACAATTTAACTGCTCTACATTCCTATTATTTACATTTGGAAGCAGCTGTCTTTTTTTTTTTTTTAATTGCGGTATGACAACATACTGTATTTAGGAAGATGTTCTTAAAATTACTGCCTCTTACCCGTTTGCCTATGATTGTTTCCTCATGCCAAACAAAGTCAGCCATGATCATATGTAACCAATGAAATTCGCGATTTCGAAGCCATGGTGGTATGAAAAACAAAACATGCAAGATACAAGTACAAAATCCCCTCGTTAGTAAACGCCTGTTAATTTTAAAGATACGAGGCTTGGTGAAACAGTCAACTTTTAAAGATTCCGTTAAAATTAAACGATCCATTTGCTGACAAGTCGTTTGTGCTGATTTAAAGAAGCTTGGTGAAACCGGCCATGAGACTGTTGACTTAACGGGGTTTGTTCCGACTGGAGCGGTGGACTGAATGGATTATGAAACAAACACTCGATTTCGACCGCTGTTTTAACAGTGATGCAACGGAGTTAGAACAGAATAGAGACTGTAGATCGATGTAGGACATTTAATAGAGCATGAATCCGTTTCAAACTCAATTTTGATCGGAGGTGGACTTAACGGGTTTTGTTTCGGAGCTCCTCATATATTTCGCGTGTTTTTGCTCAAGTTTAATATTTTCTGCTATGAGTCTTGAACTTTTCAAACAAGAAGCATTATTCAAATCTAGTCTTTCAGGTGAAGCTCCCTGTAAAGCAGATTTGAATAATTTCGCGTTGTGTGGATATAAAGGGAAAAGTTGAGACGGTGTCGGGTGGAGTTCCCGGGTAGCTCAGTGGTAGAGCGCTGGTACGTTCAACCAGAGGTCCCGGGATCGATACCCGGCCCCGGAACAATTTTTCCCTTGAAATTATTCAAATCTGCTTTACAGGGAGCTTCACCTGAAAGACTAGATTTGCATAATATATACGTTACTGTGTATGTTAACAGAAAAACACAATTCCAAGTCACACAGAGATTGTGTGCACTCGTTGTGGGTCTCTGGCGTTTCGTCAGCCCACGCGAGTTGTGTGGATATAAAGGGAAAAGTTGAGACGGTGTCGGGTGGAGTTTCCGGGTAGCTCAGTGGTAGAGCGCTGGTACGTTCAATCAGAGGTCCCGGGATCGATACCCGGCCCCGGAACAATTTTTCCCTTGAAATTATTCAAGAAGCATTATTTTATATTGTAATACCATAATCTTTTTCTTAATAGCTGTAAGTATAAGAATGAAATTGTTTACCTAAATTTTAAGGTGTGTGCACTCAAAATCCTATAGGGGAGACCGGGTTGGTTGTCACAAAGTTAATAACTCTGTTACCAGATGACTCTGTGTACGTATATGGCATTGTAGGAACGGGAGCGTTACTTCGACTACTTGTGTGAACTTTCAACTGTTAGCGGCAAGTGAGTGAGCAGCTGTCCACATTTTTGTGTTACTGGTGCCGGTGAGTAAAATTTATAGATTTTTGCAGTTTTATTTTGCTCTAGAAGTTTTTACTGTAGTGAAGTTCGGTTTTCAGCGTCTTGTAGCATGTAGTTCAATGTATTATATGATGATCTTTCTAAATCGTTATGAAACTCACAATCCTCCATACTAGCTAAAGTTTTCAATATGGCGTTTCGGGGTTGGTTGTCACACAAGGAACGGGGTTGGTAGTCACAGATTGAAAAGTGTGACAACCAACCCCGAGAAATTATATGTTTTCCAAATACTGATATCATCCAATCTTTTTTTTATTTTCAGTACAAATATGCCTAGAAATTTCCAAAGAAAAACCAATAAAGGCCTTACACCCTCAGACATTATGTTGAAAGCGGCTAGAATGGTGAAATTGGAAAGTAAATCCATACGGAGTGTTGCCAAAGATTTTAATATAAATTATCGCACATTGGCTCGTTATTGTAATAAGTTCAGTAACGAGGACATTACAAGTGATGTGACTCGACCTTCACTGCATGTGGGCTATTATCCCAATAGACTTATTTTGCCCGTTGCTCTTGAGAAACAATTACCTGAATATATCAAAGTTGCTTCTGACATATACTTCGGTCTAAGTCCAAAAGAAGTGAGAAAGTTATGTTATGAGTTAGCTGTGTCTAATGGACTAAAAGTACCTGCAAAATGGACAGAAATTAAGAGGAGTAGAATAGAAGAGAGGGGCTCAAGAGGCGGATTAAGTGTAATCTGTCAAGAAGCTTCTTTTTACCAGCAGTGGAGCGCCACATGCACAAAAATGGCGGCATTTTCAAACGACTTCCTGCACCGGAAATAGCGGGAATTTCAAAATACTTCTTTGCACATCCCCGTTACATTCATATTAACATGAATGTTTGAAATGTAACCATCCCTATTACAATTCCCTTTTTTTTTTTTTTTTTTTTTTTTTTTTTTTTTTTTTTTTTTTTTTTTTTTTAAGATCTTTAGCCAGAAACTTTTTTTTTGTAAATTACAATACCATAAGTGTTTTCAGAACGAGATATCTCATGAAGTAGAGTAGTAGAGGTAGGAAATGGACTGTGAAATTGGAAATGATTTAGACATGACCAAGCAAATCTGTTATGTTGGAATGTATCAGATTTATTTATTAACAATATTTCATTTTGTACATAAACACAAAGACCTTTATTGAAATTAACTGTTTGATGTTTTACTGTAATAGAGAAAAGATCGTGAGCTCACGATAGGTACTCTCTCTCTCTCTCTCTCTCTATATATATATATATATATATATATATATATATATATATAATATTAACAACATAGTAGTAAATGTTACACAAAGAAAAAAATCATACCTAAACATTCTTAACACTCTACATATTTATTAATGAAGTAATCTCTGCTCTTTGAAGTCAGCTAACCGCTTAATTTTCTGATATTTTCAGATATACTACCATTAGTTATTATTGTGTTGTAAGGAAAATAATTTCAAATCACCCTTAGTAGAAATTTGAGTCTACAATGCTGTGTTCTTATTGTCTCCAAATAAGTAGCTATAATGTGTAAAGTCTTCTGGTTACATTGAAGGCAATCATGCACAAATATTTTTTTAAGATTAACACTTAATGACATTATGTCAGTTTGTTCATGAACTTCTACATTACATTTTGGACTATATGTGGGGAATATTGGAAAATATTGTATTCACTAGTGTAACTTTGTGTTCAAACATTACGAACATTAGTGTTGTGGTTAGTTAATTTAAGTTCCATTTCTCTCAGAAACACAAATATAACAAACTGAAGAAATAAAATCATACACAGTACATGATAAACATAAAATTAAAACAATAAAAATTAATATTTAATGACATTATGCCAGTTTGTCTGTAAACTTCAACATGAAATTTTAAGCTGCCTGTGGGGAATATTAGAGAGTAGAAGAGAGTTAATGGGTTTATTGCCAAAAACTCAGCATTTGTTGATTTCAGTTAAGTTGTACAGGTTTAAGAATTCCAACGTATATGTAGCACCTACTACTGTATTTATTTCCTCAATGGCATAATTTGTCATTTAATATGAAAATATTCTAAATGCTAGTGCAGAATACAATAACTTTATGTTCCAACATTGCGATTATGGTAAATAGAGTCTACAGTACATTTCACAGGCTTTGTTGAAATATGCCAACAACATCGGTCCTGTGTTTGATATTATGATGTTATTAAAAAAAAAAATATTATTGCCTTGAGTTACTTCGTATTGTAGTTAATTTAGGTTCCTTTTGTTTGAGAAAAATACCAAATCATAACAAGAAACATAATGTAACAGCCTCTCTGGCGGGGGTCCTCTGTTTCTTCCCGTACAAAATAAAACAACCAAAAGGTTACAATTATGAACTGACAGCAAGAGTAAGTAGTCCTGTACCACCAAGGATAGAGGTTACAATTGAAGCGTTGGGCCGAATAATGGTTTATGTTACAATTTTTGCCATTATACTCTATCTTAGAATGTTATCAAGTTATTTCGTTTCAGGAACAGATTTGCGGAAATTCTTTCAAGATGTGCTCACAGCTTGCTCTTGATGTCAGAAAGGAACTGTTTAAAATGTGTTACTCTCTTATAGTCAACATTTAAAAACTGTGTTTGTCATTGTCTTCATTATTATTCTGTTCATAATGTTACAAACTTCTCCGATGTGTAATATGACTTTCAGTAACATACAATCTATACTTTGCTTAGTGTACAAAACATATTGATGGAATAACGGTGTATGTTGCCCGTCCAATAGTAAATTATTTATGAGTGGAATGACGATGTAACATTTTCGTTCCTCCTGCCCAGTTAGCAGATTGCAATACAGACCATTATTCGCCCCTAAGCTTTAATTATGGGATCTACTTAGCCTGATACTTCACTATTTGTGTGAATGGCTTTTCTTTATGTATTCATTCACAATTTGCAATTACGACAGAATTTATAGGTATAGATATGAAGCACTGAATTTGCATAATATAAAAGGCTTGCAGTTACTTAAGTAAGTTACCTTGATCATTGGAGATAGCTTCAACTTTGCAAGGTATGGCTCCCGAAAGCTGTTGTGCAGTTTGTTGGGCTCTTTAACCATCAGATCTTATATGCCCAATGCTTCTAGGCATGCCTTGCATCTGAAAAAAATTGAAATAAAGTGTAAAATAAATATAAATTATGAGCACAGGAAAACCATTTCATGGCACTTAATAAAATCACTTTGCGAACCAAGAAAAATTAAAATAAACTCCTCCAGTCAACTTCACGTTAAAATACTAATTATCTCATCATTTCTATTGTAGACCTAATTTTGGTCCAGGAAAAAATTCGTATTTAAAGACAACATTTGTAAAAATGCAATGTAGGCGAAACAAAAAATAAAATAAAATATAGGTGGATAAAATATGTCATAAAATAGTTTAAGTATAAGCTACATCATCATAGCTCACTGGAGCTGTTCCCTTTCACTTTATAGGCTATTAGAGTGATTTTATAAAGTGCCACGAAGTCACGTTCCTGTGCTTACGGTAATTTCATACACATATACAGTACAGCCTATATAACATTTAATTATATCATAAATAGACTTGTATTATAATTATTGCAATTTATTATTATAAATATTACTATTATTTTTATAATAAATGTTATAAATATGTAAAGGTCTCAAGTAATAATACCACGCGGGGAATATTCAAGGAAAGGGTCTATTACTCTATTTTTTTCTATTGGAATATTGAAACTCCGGTACCAAGCTGCACACGACACGGCGTGGTTTGCTGCAATTTTATTGGTTATATTCAGTGTTTGAAATAACTTTTTTTCTCCCGTGTGTGGTGCGCAAAACAGCAAAGTTTCTCCTGCACTGTATAAAAAGCTTCGAAAATAAAAACAAAAAAATGCATATATATATATATATATTCTATCAATAGAAATAATAATAAAAGTCTGTTAATATGTAACTAGACGTTACAAATTCTGTATATGTGTGTATGAATTATTATCTGATAACCTAATCTATATAATTTAAAATGATGCACGTGGCTAGCAAAATTTACAAGTATATCAAATTAGTCATAAGTGATAACATTGCTATATATTGTAAATGAAAACTCACCTCTCACTATCCCAGGTATTTTGAAGAAACATTTCGAGTGGTGACTACTCTTCTTACTTCCGCAGTACGGATATTCGCATTTAATTCGTCCGGCCATCCTTCCCTCGCCTAGGCAAGAAAATTCAATATGTCTTCTTCTTCAGTTCTTGAAATACGGCAAGAAATTGTTCCAGGACTAACAACTTAAACTAAGAGCACGCAAGTTCATTCTCCATTTCCAGGAGTCTAAAATCATTGACGGAATGTTGGTAAGAGGCGATGTTAGCTCTCATCGTGGCAGTGCCATAGAATTAACAGCGATTAACAGGGAATAGATACGATTGACCCCCTCTCTTCTATTTCTACTCCTCTTGACAGAAACTGAGCAAGCTGGGGCTGACTGGTTTTCTGGCTTTATGAAGAGGCATAAAGACTTATCAATTAGGACTCCTGAAGCTACCAGCTTAGCCCGAGCTTCTAGTTTCAACAAAACAAACGTTGGTGCTTTCTTTGATAACTTGACTACCGTTATGAAAAGACACAACTTTCAACCCAAAGATGTCTGGAACATGGACGAGACGGGCATTACAACAGTCCAAAAGCCAAACAGGATTGTATCTCGAAAAGGTTTCAAGCAAGTGGGGTCGAAGACCTCTGGGGAAAGAGGTAGTTTAGTGACTGTAGCTGCAGCCATTTCTGCTACTGGTAACTCTATCCCGCCATTCTTCATTTTTCCCCGGGTGCACTTCAAGGAACATTTTATTCGCGATGGGCCAGTGGGCTGCCGTGGAGCAAGTAACCCTTCTGGATGGATGATGGAGGAACATTTCTGCGAATTTTTAAATCACTTTGTTGCTAATTCAAAATACTCTAAAAGCAGTCCTTGTCTACTTCCACTTGATAATCACAGTTCACATCTATCGATCAATGGGCTCAACTATGCGAAAGATAATGGCGTTGTCTTGTTATCATTTCCTCCGCACTGTTCCCACCGATTGCAACCATTGGATCGGACAGTGTATGGCCTATTCAAAAAGTACGTAAATACTGCAAGTGACTCGTGGATGTTAAATCACCCAGGATCCACTATGACAATTTATGACATACCAGGAATTGTGACTTCTGCGTATCCTCTTGCGTTTACGCCATCAAATATCCAAGCAGGATTCAAGGCTTGTGGCATCTTTCCCTTCAATAGGGATGTTTTCGGCGACCATGAATTTGCTCCTGGTTTCGTAACAGATCGGCCAAATCCTGATGTTGCTGTGAGTGATAATGGAAACAATGCAAATGCTGACTGTATAGGAGTAGAAGACAATCAAATTCAAACATTAGTGGCTCCCACATTCCAAACTAATGACATAGGAAAACTACCTGAGCCTCAGCCTTCTTCCAGCGGCTTGCAGAATGTTGAGACTACTAAGCCTATTGTTTCCCCAAAAGATATCAGACCTTTCCCTAAAGCTGGTGAAAGGAGAAAACAAAAGGGCAACGACAACCGAAAGAGATGTTCGGCTATCCTCACGGACACACCTGTAAAAGAGGACCTTGAAAAGAAGAAAATGAAACAATGTTCTACAGATGTTAAGAAGCGTCTTTTCCCGGCTGAAAAGAAGAACAAAACCCAAAAAAAGGGAAATAAGAAAACTGAAAGTAGTGATAGCGAAGACGATGGTAGTTTTTGTATTGTATGTCTTGATTTATTTATCAATAGCAGATCGAGAGAAATGTGGGTACAATGTCTAGAATGCAAGAAATGGGCTCATGAAAAATGCACGACAGGAAGTGCCCATTTCGTTTGTCAAAATTGTGATACCGATTTTTCAGATTAATTTTGTATAGCACATTGTTAGGCTATGATTTTGAAGTTTCACCAATGAAAAATTTTCAATAATATGTTTGTGTAGTGTTTACATTTTTTATTCCGTATATGTTCATTAATTTTTGTGAATTAATCCTCTGCAGTCTTTTTTTATATTGTAACGTTAAGCAGTAGTTGTTTGTTAATCTTAAATGTTACTTTTGCCTTTAGTTGTGTTATATGAACAAAAGTAGGTATTTGTTCCTTCGAATACTTGTAGCCTTTTTTCTCGTAATATTAACACGTGACAACCAACCCCGACAGATGTGACAACCATACCCATGCCGGGGATGGTAGTCACAAACATCTTATAATAGAAAATTTATTGATAGTCTTATCACAATAACAATGAAGCCAATAATTATTTTTCCAAACATTCAGAAACATATGTACTACAAATTAATGAAATTAAAATGTGGATATTGCTTTTGCTGACTGCGTAAAAAATAAAAAACCAAAAAGTGTGACTACCATACCCGGTCTCCCCTATGTATGCACATTTACTTAATATGCAAGAGTGAGTAAAAACAAATTATCCTTCTAAACGTTAGATCTCACACCTCAGAGTACTTTTAAATTATCCAATGTAATGGTCTAAAATTACATGAAATTATGACTGCAAACTCTTGTAAATCTGCATTTTAAATACTGTTAGGCTAGATTTGTAAAGATTTTTCCACGCATTTATGTACAAGTTCTCTTAAATAATTTCAATTAGGATTTTAAATAATAGTTTAAGAAAATGAAATATATACAGTAATATCATTTGCAACAGGAAAAAGGAACGGAATTATTGCAGAAATCTTCAAAAGTATAAAGAAAAATTTTGTGACTCGTACAGTTACCCTTAAAAGGAATGAGACGACTCTTGTTCGTCGCAAGTTAAAGTTCTACAGCGCGGTTCACTCGATATCGACGTAACGATACATAACATGAGAAATACAGCAAGAATTGTTACGAGGACCACACCAAGGACAAGGACCAAAATAAGAATCACGAAGAAGACAGCCATTTAAGGCCACGATTTCACAACATAGCTTGGGTCAAAAGCTATCATTGCTTCTCTGTACCGAATGGCAAATGCCTACTATGGGATCTACATTCTAGACTGCTATTGTCACTGTCTTGTCTCGGTAGCTCGTATAGTAGCGTGTCGGTTCCATTGCTTAACCGAAACGTCTCGTGTTCGATCCCAGTTAAAACTTTTTTTATTGAGGTGTAATTAATTTCTTCAGAGTTCCTAGACTATCTAATTTGTCGAATAATTTGAATAATTTATTCCCAATTTCTGGGTTTTACAAGTGGGCGGAACCTCGTTAAAAAAATAAATCTTACTTGAAAGTTAAGAGTATTTTTCCTCAAACAAAAATCACAAGAAACAAAAAGAGACCTGTCAACTTAAAATCTTGTCCACATGCCATCAGCTTCTATTACAGCTCTAAGTCGGTCCGGCATGGATGTCACGAGATTGTGGAATAAATTCTAATCCCCGGCGAGATCTTCCCAGGTTTCAACAACTTGAGCCCACAATTCGTCTCGATTTCGAGGGCGTCGGTGGGCATAGGTGGCTATCGTTCTCTTTTTCAATTTCGCCCATAAATTTTTGATGACATTCAAATCAGTTGACTTCGGAGACCAATTAATGATTTCGATCTCGGGTCTACTTTGAAACCATCTTTGAATGCTTGCGGCAGAGTGCACGGGATGGTTATCCTGTTGGAACAGCAATGTTCCTTCGGGAAAACGTTCTAGGGGCGGAAGGAAGGAATATATTTTCCAGAATGTGCTCGTAAGTTACCGTATTAAACCGGCCATCGATGCGTTCTATAACGCCAGGTCCATCGTAAGACATCCACCCTAACACGATATCACAGTCTACTATATACAGCCACGAAGCTTGAGTTTTGAGGGTGCTAGAAACAGTAGACTGTGACGATACTATTTTGCATTGCCCGTAATGAGGCGATATTAGCGATCCTAGTGGTGAGCAACAATGTTTGCATATTTACTACGTATTGAGCTTCGCGACTGTATATACTTGACTGTGACAATATGCTAAAGCGCCCCGATCTTTCACGTCGGTGCACATAGCGCTGATCATGTGGGAGACCATCCTCACGATAGACACGTATTCGTAATCACTCGAGATGGTTGTTTCGTCGCAGAAAATTACATTTCTCCAATCGAAATCCACTCGATTGGTAACGAAGGCAAGACGGTAGACAGCTTGTGCTTCCCCCAATATTTCCATTTGCGCAGCCCTCCGGCTCCTAATACCGCGGTTCCTCAACCTGCTGATCACAGTCTGTGAAGAACCGGGAAAGTTAGATGCTGCTCTTATTTCGTTAGCAGTCCGAAAGGGGTCCTGTCGAACTTCCTCGAATAAGAGAGCATCCTCTTCCAATGAAGAAATCCGGGGACGCCCAGGAATAGGGCGATTTTCGACCTCCCCTGAATTTTGGTAACGATGAACCTACCTCTCGGCTGTACTTCCAGAAACACCGACCAAACGGCCAGCAGATCTAGCCCCATATTCAGCCTCAACTAGAGCTATAACTCGCTGTCTCATGTCACGTCGGTTCGCCATTAAGATGAGAAATGAGGGATGATGATAATACTTTAGTGTAGACTATGACTATTTAACGTGATATAGAACTATTGAAATAAGAGTCATCTTGCACAGTAAGAGTTAATAAATCAATTCTAACTTAAATATTTAAATAACACGATGTAACAGGAAGTCCAATTGTTGCGAAGCTAATCAAATTAAATCTAATTACATTAAGTAAACAAACCCCAAGTTATGACACCACATTGCTACAGCTAAATTGTAGGTTATTAACATAAGCATTGAATAGGTCCGTGCTTATGTATTGGACGACAAAACCAAACATTGAAAGTTCGAATCTTGCCGAGGAATGTAACTTCTTGCTTTTTATAATGTAAATCAGACTTATAACTACAATCATTCATATTTCTTAATATTTATTAATATTTATAACCAACATTGAATTTGTAAAGAAAGGACTTTAGAAATCTCATATGGAATTTGTGGTCTGTAGTGATACAGACATAGATTATCTCTCGGAACTTTTCTGCAAAAGTAAATTAAATTCACTCCTTGAAACTGGAAATGATGGTCGTAGACTCATTTCCCCACCAGCATACAAGCTGAAGTAGCACAGCCATTGATAAAAGTTTTGTACACTGAATTAGACTGAATTCCTATTCGGCAGCTTCTATAATCAATGGCTTGTATGAACATGATAAACAAGTCCTGTTTCCAATGTTACTGAACAATTTCAAAATATTAATTTAAAAACTAAAAAAGGGTCGTAAATGCTGTATCTAGTGATTATTTACATTTATATCTACAAAATGAATCTTGGAAAAACGTATATGTTACTGGTACTACTGATATTAAGAGTAAATGTATTGTATTTTGCACTTCATTTCAGAATCACTTCAGTGGATGTTCTCCACTCAATGTTGTGAAAAAATTCAAAAGTAAAATCACGTAGATAATGCAGGGACTTACAAATCTCATGTATTAAAAAGAAGAATCTATATGTAATGAGCTGCAATGTAACTATCCTCATATTCTTAAATACTACAAGAAGTACAGTGTAATTTATCAAAATTTTTGAAAGAGGGGAATAGAACACATTTGAATAGAAAAGCACAAAATCCAGATAATGCAATTAAAGCTATTCGGATTATTATTAAGTTAAACTTGTTGATATCCTAAGAAAGAAAATATTTTTTCATTAAAATTAGTGAGTATAAAGTAGAGGATCCCAAATGTATTGCAAATTATTTTAACGTATTATAGTATATAGTACAGAAATATTATTGACAACTTAAACATTCAAGATTTTGCAAAAGATACCGCAATTAGTTACTTAACACATGCATTTAATAGTTAGTATTAATATATGTAATTAATCAATAACTGCAACAGTGCTTATACATTCAATCACAACATGAATTAAATTGAATGCACATTAAATTAAACACGTAGATAAAATAGTTAAAATCAACTGAAGGGGTGAGAATGAAATAATCCAAAGCCACACTTTTAACAAAAATTGTTTTGTGCGAGTGCATTTATTACACATATGGGAAAGCTTCTAATAAAATATTGTAATAATTACTCAACAAATGACATGGCCTAAGGACTCTAAACCTTTGTAATCGTTTGTCTGTGTGGCTTAGGAATATAGTTTTAATTTCATTTTAATTGTTAGTTTTTAATATATATATATATATATATATATATATATATATATATATATATATATATATGAATTTAGATTGTATGTGTGTGTATATAAATGGATTCATTAGATTAACGTTTATAATATTTTAACTTGTAATTTTGTAATTTCTGTGATCATTAACACTTAATCTGAGGACTTTGTAAAACTCTATTTCAACGTTATTTAGAAAAAAAAATATCGTTGATATAGACTAAGAATCGAACTCGCTCTCTTCTACGCAACAGGCAGAGATCTTAGCGTCTGAGCTATTGCAACGACACGAAAGCTGTACTTTCTGTGCGGAGTGTCGATCTAGTCATGAAGGTCCATTGTCGATTTAACTACTCGATTTACGTATATATTTATCTCTTATTTACGTAATATTATCATATTTTTTGCAGTTTTTGAAGTGAATTCCGGAACGATGCTAGTAACAAACCAAATAGTTTGAATCTAAGTAACTCAATATTCGTTATCTTGTGTATCACTGCTCTGGTCTCTGATCATGCGCAGTATTTTACATCTGAGACTTAGGAATATTCAATCGTCTCATTCTGTTTCAGGGTAACTGTACTTGACAGTGAGTTTTTATTAAGTTTATAAAACATTCAAGTGTTTGTACGACTTCAATAATGTAATTTCATTCCATGCAAGAAGACTCCGCAGTAAACAAATAAACGCGTCTGATGCCATTCCCAGTGGCTGCAGGACAAAGAACCATGTTATGGCGCCTACAATGAGACGTTAATTAGTTTCCTGTATGAAAGCACAAACTGTTACATTTTTACGAATTCTTAAAGGGAAAATTGTTGTTTTTCTGCACGAAATGGAAATATGACGTACCAAACTGTTGGAAAACCAATAACAGCTGTCAAAAAATTCTGTGATTTCTAAGCGGGGTCGAGTACTGACCTTGGGCAATCAGACGTGATAACAAAACAGGGGTGTTGTATAATTTATCTAGTGCTGCGTCACCAGTAAAAACCCCAACCTAAACATGGAGTTGAGTACTGTGGTCTGTTAAATAGTTTCTGTATGTTCATTGTGATGTATAGAATATGGTGTCGGTGCTGTGAATGTTAAAATTGCTTGTTGTTGATGTCCTGCGACTTATGTAATAGTGTAGACCGTGAAACAAGAATGCAGAACTGATCTCCAGATGTGGCATACGTCACAAGTCGGAACACGTTGTTCACCTTTCACTTGATTTTTTATGGCAATATGTTTTGAAAGGAAGTACGTAAGTAATTTTTACCCATGACTGATGTTTTCCTAATCTGCTAAGACCACAACAAGAATATTTTATATTGTTTAAACATTTAGTATTATCATCAGTTCACTTCAACCAATTGAATTAAAAGAGAATTTGTGCATTTAAATATTTCCAAATGTATCTTTTACTTGTTGTATTTGTCTACATATACCATTAGACATCTAATGCATTTAATCCGAATTTGTTGGTTAAGTTTAAGTGTTTTAATTATTATGGTCGGAAATACTTTTTGTTCATGAGCACCAGTCCTTGTAGTCTCTCACAAGGTTGCGGATGGATCACGGATACGTCATTCAACGCCGGTAGATTGTCGAAGGGGAACCAATGCTTTCCCTATGCTTCCACCCCTCTCTCACCGAGATTCTGCTACCCTGGTGTAGACTATAATGTCTGAGCCGAGTTACTGGTAATTGGATCAAATATCACAAGGGGAAACTCCTTAGGAATACTCCATTATCTGATGTGGACCTTTCATAATCTAAGTATATGCTTTTAAAAATCTCGCATGCATTCGTTGTGTCATGTTCGGCTGTTAGTTTAAAAAAATTACCAGTTACCGGTATGTGACGCAAATACGGGGGTGGACCCAAAAGTAGCTGGAACCGAACTGTTGCGCGCGCATGCTTTGTAGTTACGAGTTGTGCTGTTAGGTGGTGTTAGTTTGGGATCTCCCGCGACCGTTAGTGAGCTGGCGTCAGTCTGAGTTAAGTGGTTTGTTTGTGGTGCTGTGTTGTTTCCGTTCCTGTTCCAACCGTTTGGCGATTAGTGAGATGGCCGAAAACAAGAAACAGAGAGTGTGTGTAAAATTTAGTTTTCTGTTAGGGAAAACTGCAGCCTAGACCGTTGGGATGCTTCGGCAAGCCTTTAATGATGATGCTTTAGGGAAATCACAAGTCTTCGAGTGGTTTTCCCGTTTCAAATCTGGCAACATGTCAACTGAAGACATGCCACGCCCCGGGCGTCCTTCGACAGGAAAAAGGAAGAAAACATTGCCAAAATCAAACGTGCAATTGATAAAGATCGTCGAAAGACCATTGACGAAGTTTCTGAGAAAACGAACCTGTTATGGAGCACGGTCCAGCGAATATTAACCGAAGATTTGCACATGAGACGAGTGTCTGCAAAATTTGTTCCTCGCTTGCTCACAGATTTGCCAAAGAGAAAACCGCGTCAGAGTTTGCCGCGACTTGAAGAGTGAAGTGTAGAACAATCCCAATTTTCTTAAAAGAATTGTGACTGGGGATGAGTCTTGGTGCTATGGGTATGATCCAGAATCAAAGCAAGCATCGAGCCAGTGGAAAACTCCAAATTCACCACGACCCAAGAAAGCACGTCAAGTGCGATCCAATGTGAAAATAATGTTGATTTGTTTCTTTTTATGTGAATGACATTGTCGTTCCGCCAGGACAAAGAGTGAACCAACATTTCTATTTGGATGTGTTACGAAGATTACGAGAGAATGTGCGACGAAAACAACCCGGAATGTGGAGAAATGAGAACAGTTTGTTTCACCACGACAATGCTCAAGCCCACACAACTCTGACGGTCCGACAGTTTTTGACAAACAACATGCTCCTTGTGTCTCATCTACCCTACTCACCCGATCTGGCTACGTCGGAATTTTTTTGTTTCCACGGATGAAAAAATGTCTGAAAGAAAGGCGAAACAGTGATGTGGATGACGTCAAAGAAAACACGCTAACGGCTTTGAACAGTATCCTGCCTCAAGAGTTCCAGCACTGTTTTCAGCAGTGACAAAAGCGTTGGGACAAATGCATTAATGCACATGGACAATACTTTGAAGGGGACTAAAGTACTGTGAATGTAGAATTCAATAAAAATGCAAAAAAAAAAAAAAACATTCCGGTTATTTTTGGGTCCCCCTCGTATGTACGAGGCGCATCCAGAAAGTAAGTTTCCCGATTTTTTCCCCTTGAAAGTAAACGTAATTGGCCGTGTCAATTGCGCATGCGTAACAGATCTATGACGTATCAATCATATGCCAGCCGGACACGTCCCGCCTGTTGCCAGTAGCGTCGCAGCAGTGGTCCGAAGTGGAAGCTCTTATTCCTTCTCCCGCCGTCTGCGACGTTCGGTCGGTGATAGAGTTCTTTAATACACAAAGCATTGCGCCAACTGAAATTCATCGGCAGCTCTGTCAGGTCTATGGGCCGAACATCATGAGTAAGCAGATGGTGCGTCCCTGGTGTAGGCAGTTTTCCGAATGTCGTCAAAGTGTCCATGATGAAGAGCGCAGTGGTGCGACCGTCCCTCATCAATGATGATCGTGTTGAGCTCGTACGGCAGTGCATCATGGAGAACCGTCGCTTCACGATTACGGAGCTGAGCAGCCATTTTCCGCAGATATCGCGATCCTTGTTGTATGAGATTGTCACTAAACACCTGCTGTTCAAAAAAGTGTGTGCCAGGTGGGTGCCGAAAAACCTGACACCCGAACACAAAATGCAACGTTTAGGAGCAGCACTGACATTTCTGCAACGGTATCACGATGACGGCGACGAGTTCCTCGACAGGATCGTCATGGGGAATGAGACTTGGATTTCGCACTTCACCCCGGAAACCAAGCAGCAGTCAATGCATTGGCGGCATAGTGGATCTCCGGTCAGGACAAAATTCAAACAGACGCTGTCTGTACGGAAAGTGATGTGCACGGTGTTCTGGGACAGAAAGGGCATTCTGCTCATTGACTTCCTTCCAAGAGGTGAAACAGTGAACGCTGACCGTTACTGTGAAACACTGCGAAAATTGCGACGTGCCATTCAAAACAAGAGGCGTGGAATGCTTACTGCAAGTGTTATGCTCCTCCATGACAATGCTCGTCCACATACGGCTCGGCGCACAGCAGCTGTTTTGACGGAATTTGGTTGGGAGTTGTTTGATCACCCACCCTACAGTCCTGATCTTGCTCCCAGCGATTTTCACGTTTTCTTACACCTCAAGAAATTCCTGTCCTCCGGTGAGCGTTTTGGCAACGACGAAGAGCTGAAGACGTCTGTGACACGCTGGTTCCATTCACAGGCGGCAGAGTTCTACGACAGAGGGATACAAAAGTTGATCCCACGATACGACAAGTGTCTCAATTCTGATGGTAACTATGTTGAAAAATAGCTGAAATATTGCTGTACCTGTTGCCAATAAATGTTTTCCTGAAAGTGTGTGTTCTTTTTTTTTAAATAAGGAAACTTACTTTCTGGATGCGCCTCGTATGTCATCATTTTCCACATTTGTCGATGCATGCCTCATTTTCCGGAGCGGACTTAGGACAATTCAGTGTTCGGAGAGCGTAAGGATTTTCCATTGTTTCTTGATATGCTCAATCTTGTTGCATGAATTGAAGATTAGAGAAACTGTTACTCACCAAAAAGATATAATAACCATACATAATTAACATACGTCTAGAGTTATGGCTATTTACACCCTGAGTAATAGAAGAAATAAGAAGTACTGTAACGAAATACTACGTGGAAGAGTAGAGCAAACGAATAATAATAATAATAATAATAATAATAATAATAATGATAATAATAATGATAATAATAATAATAATAATAATAATAATAATAATAATATAAGAAGGTGAAGGAAGATAGAAAATTACTTGAGGAAAAATAGGAAGTGACGTAATTGGTTTCTACATGTTATTTTTATCAGAAAGCGCGATATGTCAGAATTTTTTGAACTCATGTATTGCACAAAAATCTATATTATTGTTCTAGACACTCAATTTTTACAGTGATTATCAAAATCCGTTTTACGAACCACATGTTGCCGATATTACGTTTCTTGCCAAGTGGATAAAATGAGTTGGCCCAATCGTTGCAACATTCTGGTTTTATGATTCTTCAGGTCGTTTGGTGTGGTGGTACTACACTGGCAGTGTTCCTTACGTAATCCCAGGGGAGATGAAATAGAACCGTGCTAGCCAGGCTTCAGGTCCCATTTATCCAAACCTCCAAACCATCGGCCGTGCAATTGCGTACTTGAAATGGTTGTCACTTCATGGATGTGAGGAGGTGCTTCAAGTCTATGACAGACAGCTCTGGGTTTGTTCTCATATTGCTTCAATAGTAACCATGACATCACCTTATTGCACTTCACACTGCAGAGTACTTTATTGGTCAAAATTAATGCTCTACATAACATACTCTGTTAGTTGTCAGAGTTGAGCTTTACAATTTCAATTTAATGTATTTCAGGAAAGGAGATTTGAAAATAATGTACATGTTCTAGGTATTTTATTTTCCAACAATTGCTTTCAATGTGACGCATACTGTACCTCATGCATTCAAAAGGTGGTTAGAATGTTCAGATGCGATATATTCATTCATTCATTCATTCATTCATTTATTCATTCATTCAAAGTATTCTGTCGAACGGTAAGTCTTTCACTGCAGATCCAGGATTCTTTAATCTTCCCCTTTTCTCGCTTTCCTCTTTATTTCCGCATATGAACCGTATATCTTAATGTTGTCTTATCCGATCTGTTCTTCTGCACGAAAATTTTCTCATTCACCATTTCTTCCAGTGCATTCTTCACATGCTCCATTCTTCTCTATATCCACATTTCAAATGCTTCTAGTAGTTTTTCTTCACTTCGTGCTAATGCCCATGTTCTGCTCCTTACAATGCCACATTCCGCACAAAGCATTTCATAAGTCTCTTCCGTGGTTCTTTTTCCGGCGGCCCGCAGAAGATTTTTTTTCTATTAAAACTTCCTTTGTTGTCTTGGCGTACTGGCACCAGCGCATGTTACTACTTACTTACAGAGTGAGTCAGCCAGGGCTAGACTGGCGCAGCGGAAAGTCGTATGCATAGTAACTGCTGCACCATCGTAGTGATCAGACATCGTAATGCAGCATTCCCTGGCCGATGGATAGGGTGAGGTGGACCAACTGCTTTATCTCCACGCTCACCAGGTCTCAACCCACTGGACTTCTACTTGTGGGGGCACTTGAAGTCGCTTGTGTATTTAACTATTCTGAACGATGTGGAAACTCTCCGTCTGTGAATTGAGCACTACTGTCGGACTCATGTTCATATAATCTTTTTTTCTTTTCTGCATATGAGGAATCCATACCTGATGTTTGGCCCACTATTTTCGTTACACTCTGTATATATTCCATAGAACATGGAGGTATATAGTAATTGATGCTGTGAGAACAAGTTATGAACTAGGGCACATGATTGTCGCAAGACATGGAACTTATTCAGACGGATAATTTATTAAGGGCTGCATTTTAACAACAGCAAACAATGTATGTCGCAATGAACCTTCGAAGTTCGAGACCGTAAACTTGTCGCTAAATACTGTACCTATTCGTGCACAAAAAATTTCCCTAATCTTACATTCGCACACGGCAAAGTAATCTAGCAAACAGAACACAGAACACTGACTGCAGGTACGATTGAATTGTCGTCTGCTTTACGTCATCTGCCCCGAGTCTGTAGGTTTATATTGCCATTGAGTTTGACATGACTGTTCTAAGCGCTACTTGGCTGGACAGGATGCACTTGTAATGCGACAGCCTTTATCGGGAAAGGAAGCTCTCTTTCCTCACGTGCAGATAACCTTCACGTAACGAGACATAATAGTCTTGGCATGAAGCAGGTGCCTGTGAAGTAATCGCCGAGTATAAGAAATCGTTTTCACTCTTCTGAAGTAGCACATTTATAGTCTGCAGTTTTATTGCAAGATTTATTACAAGCTACTGTATTTCTGTTGCATTGAGTCTGAACACGCGATGTTTGACAGATTGAAGGCTGATGTAAGCAACCGTGATCAAGACAAGTTTACGAATTTCAAATGTTTAAAGATTGCCAAAAAGCATTTATTTATAACATAAGTCACTGATAGTTACGATATTCCTCAGTCAATGTTCGCTTATGTACTGTAGATATGATTTCGGTGTGGCTTCGATTCTCCAATTAGACTGATTACCTAGTTGGGGTTTTGTTCCAAGGTTTTCCCTAACTGTAAGGCGAATGTCAGGGAATTCATGGCGAGTCCTATGCCTCATCTCGCTATCAATTTCGTCGACGCTAAATAACCTGGTAGTTGATAAGCGTCGTTAAGTAAGCGACCAAAAATCTTAACGCACCCGTGGCGAAAATGTGACTCGCTAGCACTTTGTGGCTCACAATGATAGCTATGCATTTCTCTTGCTTCCTACCTGCCCCAACCCTCACCCTCTCACTCACTGGAGTCGAAGTCCGTTCCATTTGTATTTGTCTCTGACCTGCGAGTGGCGTATCGTCGCAATGTCTCTCTCGAAACCATGTACCTCTACAAAAACGAGAGTTTCAAGTAGAATGGGAGGACGCATTTTTTTGCTGCCATTATGATGAGAATATTAAATGTATGATTTGTTCACAAGTATTACGAGGAAAACTGTTGCATAACATAAAAAGGCATTATACTATATGTTACTCATGAATAAGGCTAAGACTTTTATGTAATATCAACATGCAAAATATGTACATAATTATGTAACAATATTAGGTGAAATATGTAGTTAAATATGTAATATTACACAACAATTTCTTAAAATATGTAATATTAAAGTACATTAAAATTCAATTTTTATATAAATTTTACATTAAACATTAAGTTACTTCAAGCGCCCTTCATTTCATTAATTATATTTTTTGCAAAATAAAGTGTGATACAATAATTAATTAATTAATTAAAAATGTCGAAATTATATGTAAAATTTAATAAATCCCATTATTCTGTATGAAAAATGCGAATATATAATAGACGCTACACAATTATTTTCATAGTCACTGTTTAAGCGATTTGTCCAATAAACATTATTTTACAGAACTCGATCTACTTACTTCATTTCGAAGTGCAATGTACTATCAGATACATCTCCAAGCTGTACCCTGTATGCTTTGTGTACATCTCGAGATTGTGTTGAGAAATTGTAACAGGTGTTTCAGATCCCCTAAAAATGATGCGGTAATAGCATTTCAAAATTTAGCGAATACACGTCAATATGTTTAGAGAACTGTGGACATTGTCCTCGCGAGTGTTTTAATAACGGAGACAGCAAATAAAATGCTCCCCTTTCCGAGGCACCATTACGTCCACACGAACCGCTGTTTGTTCTTTGAGAAATGGCTGCCGTGTCAACAGAGTGACAAGCCTTTCTCCGCTGCGAGAAGATTATTCTGTAAATTGGACGTGTTTCAAGGGGTATACGATCAGGAACTAAGGCCAAAGAAAAAGATTTTCCTCCATGTTACGAATCCACTTGTGTTTATTTCTTCTCCGATACTTTGTGTACTTGTTGCCATGTGTGATCCGTAGGGACCGTATTAATTTCTTTGATACATTTACCCTTTTGGATACCGAAAATATATTTATGCGTAAAAAGCTGGGGAAATAACGGGAAATTGATATCATAGTGCGAAATACGTCAGTGACCATGAAATATACATCCTTCATCGCAAAAACTACGAAACATGCATGAAAATTGTGTTCAGAATTTGAAAAAAAAAAAAAAAAAAACATGTTCGTGAATTTTGTTTAAGTTAATTTGTTAGTTGTTTGATAGCGCCAACATTTCTGCATTTTCTCAGTGGATTTTTACACACCCACTTTTACTGTCTGTATGTCTATCGAAAAAGATCTTTGCAGCACAACGTTATGCATACGAGGCTATATTTTGATGCGAAGAGGTTTTGGGGCGGGTGGGGGGGAGGACTAGTAGGGAGTTACAGTTAATTCGGTGTGAATTGTTTGCGGGCAGGGTGGTTCCCTACATCTAATATGGACAGTGGGAGAGGCTTTTCTGCGTACACGAAAGTACACATTGACTCGCATAAATCTTCGTCCGGAAAATGTAGAAACTTGGACGTAGTGCAGTGCGGTCATGACAGTGGTGGAAGTGCATATATGTTTGTTCCATCCTCCATTCCCTAAACTAATTATCCATCCAAGATTCGAATTATTTTGCAATATTGCTCAAAGGTCGTGGTAGGGACCTTCAATATATAGTCGTCAACAGCATTAAGGCCTCCCCACACCGACGCGAAATATTCGCACCGGTGGCGAATGTTTCGCTTCGCAGAGTTGCCACTGTCTCAGAGTACATTGCGGTATATGAGTGTGCCCACACCGACGCGAAAGTATCGCCGGATGTCTGCGAATCTGCAGCGTTGAAATTTAGATTCGCCGGCTGCGCGGTTTTTTTCGCTGCCGCCGCGAATTTTTTGATAGTGTTCTGTGAGAAATTGTAAGGAAACATCCAGTTTTATATGATTTATTCTAGAGGATTACAAGTAAGGGAAAAGGGCAATATGAGATGCAATCCAATTGGAATTTAATGAAAGTGGCAAGTTATTCACATCTTTAACATATCTTAAGAGAAAAATTCTAGCTTACATATACGGCCTGTCTATAAGGAATGATTTCATATTCGCATCTTTGTTGCCTTTTATCAGTCCTTCAGAATATCATAACATTGCTTAGTACAGAAATATATTTCTAGAGAACCTACCTATATGAATTATGCGTCATTTAACATCTTACTAAGGTTTAATAGATCAAAGTTAATAATTTTCTTAGTTTAGGAAAGGTTTCATTCTTAAAAGCAAACATATAAGCCTGTATTTAATAGCATTTTTTGTCAAAACTAATCTCATTCATATTTTATTCCTATGAAATACTCTAGGAACATTTGTATTACCTAGTACAGAAGAGTTGTTTCAATAAACATAAATAGGCCTATTAATTGTTTTCATTAAACCTTACGGATTCGCGCTGTATTTCCTAACATTACTACTCGCGTTTGGTGTCACTACAGCTCAATCAATAATAATTAATGTTTTGGACTTAAGCTAATATTTTTATTTTATTATGCGATATTTGTCTACATAATGTTAAAATAACCGACTTGCAATTAATTTTTAAATATTAAATACAATATTATAGGATTGTTGTTTAGTCAATTTTTTAAGAAAAACTCTGAACCTCGCAAATGATACCAAGAAGGCACCACCTATGAGGCAACTAGGCCAGGAGATAATGGAGTAGGGTGGCCAGTTCCTTTCCCCCCTCCATTTCATACATCGCCGAAAAAATTAGCAAAAATCTACACCTAGCAGATACTGCTTCACACTTACACATAAACAGGATAATTTTATTAATTATATGCGAATATCACTACTTGTGGGTCAAACCCCTCCCAGATTTTAGACTTGGCATCATCTCTTGTCTTCCTTCTCTTGAAGGACGCATTATAACAGAATCAAAGAAAAGTTAGAAAAGACGAGACGAAGTAGAGTCTCTTCTGTTTTCGAGATTTTGTTACGCATTTAACACACGTGTATTGTATACTATTTTTGCACGATCATTAATTAGAACTGTATGAATTTTATGATACGTTATGCGTTGAGATCGCATTTTAGTGAATGTAGCCATTATACATTCAAGGGAGTATTAGTTTGCTAAAAAGTTTAATAAAAGTCAGTATGGTTTTCTTTTTGTATCTAATGATGAAAAAACATGAAAAATATGTTATTGAGGGGGTTTAGACGTATTATATTACATTATAATAGAAACGCGGAAGTTGAAGTATAATAATTGTTTCCAAATGTGAATCTATTGATTTCACGGTACTAAAATTATTTATATCGTGTTAGTAGTTTGTTGAACGTACTCTCATCAATTCCTAGAAAATTGCTAAATGATCGAGAATGTTCCAATGTCATCTCTCTCAGTAGGAAAAAAAATATTACTAATAAAGGATCTTTTATTTCATATCACTATTTTCAATTATTTGTATGTCCTGGGATGGTAATTCATGTTATGAGGGATTCTCTGAATATTCGTTTCATAGGTAATTTGTCTTTTCAGATATCTTTAACTTCTTGTTGTTTCTGATGCACTTTTGTATTTTTCTACATGGACTTCACTTTCTCACCCACACTTCTTTCTTTTTTTCTATGTATTCTCTCCTCCAGAGCTCTAAGTTCTTTGACAACGTTTGCAACCGCAAGCACAACATCTAAGGCTAAATACTAGGTATCATCGTTCGCCATTTTGATTCCTTTCTTTTAATAATTTAATTAAATGTATTCTAATATTTCAGTTACATTTATTTTAATATTGTAACTACATTTATTTTAATATTGTGATTACATTAATTTTTAATTGCATTATTTATTTATTTATTTACTACATTTATTTTAATATTTATTATTACATTTCAAAACACATACGAGTAATTAAAACAATTGAAGCGATGGAAGTATTTTGTAAGCGGATTTGAAATCAGAGCAAAGATTTCTGTATTAACAGACAAGCGGTTGTCTTGAGTTCTTCGCCAAGTAAAAAATACTATTTTCTTTAATTCACCGTAACTTGAAAACCAGTAAAGATTTTGAATAGCGGCAACTTTTAAAAGTAATTTCCATTCTTTCTCAACATTTCATTCGCTTTGACCCCCATCTAACGTGAAAAATAAAAAAGTTTACCGCTAACCACTTCTGAAGGTCTAAATGTCTATTTTGAACAGATCACTTCCAAATTAGTATCTTTTCTTTCCCCCGCGTTTTAAAAATAAATTTGATTTCAAAATTTGTTCCATGCTTTCCTCAGACATTGACCTGCGAATCATAAAAATAACAGTGCCATTGATTGACTATCATAGGAGCTACGACATGATATTCCTCTGCATACGCGAAATTTGGTCTCCGTCAGCGCTGCGAATATTTCGCTTCGGTGTGGGGTAACGTGCGAATTTCGTTGCCGCTGTATACGCGAAATATTCGTCGCCGCCACGCCTGCGAATATTTCACGTTGGTGTGGGGAGACCTTTAAACCTACAGAAGACTTAGACGCTATTAAACAACTGGTGTAAGACAATCTATTGGAAAAATGGGAGAGCCATATCCCGACAGATGGATTGGATGTAACGGACCTGTTCTAATGCCGGCGCGTTCACTCGACTGACACCTTGTGATTTTCGGCTGTGGGGTCACATGATGAATACTGATAGGACTTGTTCCCAGCATCATGCAAACCGCAAAAGCCTGTGAAAATTGTGGATGTGGAAATAGCATTGGGATATTACAAAGTCTTAAAACACACACATTTTTCTTGACGCAGGAGGGCTCCATTGTGTTGTGAATGTGCTGGTGGACACTTCCAATGTCCCCTATAATTTGTCACTATTTCTGTAAAAAAAAATACCGTATGAAAACCTCGTTGTCTTTTTTCTAGTTTTCCACTGCCATTAACGCGGTACTGGAGCTATTTCGATTATATTATGTTTATATGTAATAATTAGTGTGTTTTGCAGTGTAGAATACTGTGTACCACTTTAATGTATATAATTTCAAGACAGGAGAATGGAATCGGAAGTTCTCTTAGTTTTTAGTCGAAACCGTTACCACTTTAACGGACGACAGAGTGTGGATGTAAAATTAAAGCATAAACTTATAAAAATTGACTTTCTCTTTGAAGTGTAGCAGTTGCTGTTCCATCTCTGCCAGAACCGAGGACATGGCGTATCGCTGTCTACCGAAACACAGCTCGACGTCTCAAGCTCGAAGTCTGGAGCTACTCACACATAATCGTATTTTTTTCTATTTATTTATTCTAAGGTCTTTTATGACCTCATACTGTTTTTGATTTGGAGCCAACAGCCAGGCATTAAGAAAGAGGACAGGGAAGATTTTTTTATATTTTGTTTTGATGAAGAGCATATCTCCTCATCTCTTGGCTCCAGCTTGCCTCGCAGCTGTGTTCCAGATCATGCGGTCAGCTTAAAAATATCACCCTATTGCACTTTGTTTGAATGCATTAACGACAGACTTGTTACTGTCCAAGGCGACGTGGCCGTCGGATTTTACGAAGAAATATGCGCACACGAGTCGAAATTTTTAACGCGAGACAGAATTTTTAAAATGTCTTGACATCGAGATGAGTTTCATTATGAATGTCTTGACATCCTGTTTAGCTGCGAATGGAGTTAATGGATTTGTGAGTCGCCGTATCACTTCAAGTTGAAAGAAACCAGTTTCGTAAAATAGGTCCGAAGAAACTGTAATTTTAGGAACATAGCATAATGCAGTAAGTGAAGAAAAAACATCTGGCATCGAATTTCACGAATTTAAGAAGGTATGTTTGCTTTTCGCTGGTATAAATTTAGTGAAATACAAAATGAAGTTGTACATATCGTAAATTAATTTTGCGCTGAAATTTGGTATTGTGATTAGATGATACTTCGAGATTGTTAGTAATCTAAAAAAGCATTTTTGTTAAGGGTAATTATATTTGAATTTGGGGTGCAATTTATGCAGAGAAAATTGAAGGGTACACGGGAAAAACGATCAAGGTCCATCAAAAATCGAAATTGAGTTAATAATGTTATCTTATAGTGGAAAGGAAGTACTATCATGTGGTCTAGCTAGTAATAAGAAATCATCGTTCTTGACATTCCACTACATCAATTTCTATTAAATACACACATAACAAAGTATTAAGTGCTTAAACTTTAAAATTCGTTTTTCTCGAAACTTTCTAAAATGGACCTTGATCGTTAGTCCCGTGTACCCTTCAATTGTTTTCCCTGTTATCTTGTACCAAGTGAAATGTTCTTAATGCTTTCTTCTCTGTTTTATTCGTACCGAGTGTGTCAACAAATCCTGCCATTAACAATTGCGTATGTAAATAAAATTATTTAAAGCTTTTCTGCCATGAATTGTAAAATTTATTTGTTTACGTAACGAAAAAGCGAACTTGAAATGATAAAACATTGTTAAATAAAGGCTTTGGTAACACACTCGTTATGAATAAAATAAGGAAGAAAACATGTTTAAAATGTTTAAAGTTCTGCAAGACAACAGGAAAACTAATTCTCCTTACACAAATTACATCCCCTTACTCTTAACAAAAGTTTCCTGAATTATAAAAATTGTTTATGAATCTAGAAATATTGTCTAATCGCTATACCAAATTCCAGAACAAAATTAATTCAAAATATGTCAAAATTAAAGTTTGAATTTTATAAAGTTTATACTAGCGAAATGTGTACACACACCCTTAAGCTCTAAACTCGAAGTGTATCATAATCATAATAATAATAATGGCTTTTTTAACGTTGGCAGAGTTAAGGCCGTAAGGTCTTCTCTTACACTCAACCAGGATTAAAACTTGCTTATCATAGTTGAACATACCTGGATCGGATTTAATTATAGTATTACAGTTTAAAAGAATGGAGCAACATTGATGTTATCATTATCGCATTTGAAAAGGTTGCTAGAAAAATTAATGTTGATGGTAGGTGAACTAATTATTTTGTATTTTACGAACTATTATGTATATTCAATTTTTAAAGTACAACTATAAGCTATTTCACCAAATTGTATATAAATAATGCGATTAAAGATCTGCAATCAAGATGTTTGGGGTATAACTTAATCGTAGAAATAACTAACCTAAAATTGTTACAAAATACTGAGCAGTGTAGTGCTAAGAGGTACAAAATTATTAAATTAGTGCTTACATTCCTGCATTAAAAATCCTCTTTTCCTACAAACTGTCTGCGAGAAGACATGGCAACATCAGGTTTTAAGACATATTCTGCAAGATAATTTAAGTTCCAAAAGTGAGGTTAAGTTTTGGCAAACTCTTGAAAATTTGTTTCAGCAACCTGAAGTAAGACACATTAAGTTCAAAACCAGTTCTTTGAACGTAACCTCAACCATTCCTACGCCCCTTTCAGTTGAGAATATGAACTTGATGTATCGAGTAAAACAGGGTACACATTTCTCGATACATCTGAAATCTAGTTGACGTCAGTAGACGTTAAAAGTAAAACAGGATATCTGTATACGGCAAACTACAAACATTGATCACATGCCTCATTTAATACAACAGATGTGTTATAAGTGTGATGTATAAATCAGTGTAATGCATGCGCAGAACGTGTCATCATTTTCTAAATAAGAATTACTGCACAATGTTTAGGTAGGGGAGATCGGGGCAAGTTCGGCACATTAAGCTAAACACTCACATAAGTACAATAAGAATGAAATTTATGTTCCAAAATTTTAATGACAAATACACTTGATATATTTATATTATGTATATGAATTAGAATTTACAAAAATGTGAAGCATTGAATTAAACACAAAAATAAATTAAAGATGCTAAATTTGCCGAAGTTGCCCCACACTCTGGGGCAACTTCGTCAGTATTTGCATCCTCAACAAAAAAGCTTAATTCCGAGTTCAGATTTGATTTACAACATAACAAACTCTCATAGGACTGAATTTAACATCTGAACATATCACAAACGAAGTGTAAAAATATATTTTTCATGTCTATACATGTTCATATACCCATCATATGTGTGGCTAATCTTTGTTCAGACAATTTTCTGACTTTATGAAAGCCTCAAATCAGGCAGATCCAGCCATCATCTTGTTTGTGTTGAAAGGATGCTCTATATCATTGGATTCTGCGATTTCGAAGCCTAATCTTTGAAATTCGACTTTCCGAAAAACATTTTCTGCATATTGATTGCATGCTGCTTCAAATTTTCAGCCATATCTGAAGCAAACACTCTTTTAAACCTTACTTTATTTTATACACCTGGTGCTGAAAGATCTACTTTCAGCGAATACTGAAGTGTAGTTCATGGCACTCCATAATTTTTTCGGCAGATCACAGGCTTATCTTCTCTTATTTATGCTCACATAGAGCTTTCTTGAGTGCGTCCTGGTCATATTTGTTTTCAGTTTTCACTTGTAATTCAAAACCATTTAACTGGAAATAAATAGGCAACTAAAATGTACGAGGGTCACTCCAAAAAGTAATGCACAACATTTTTTAAATTTATTTTTTATTTTACACCTTTGCAATTTATGGAAGTCATATATACAACCTTACCGCTTGTATTCATATTTAATTTAAGTCGTTCTCATGAGTGGCGCCATGATAGCACTTCTTCAAGATGGTTTTGTACTTGACATTCTTCAGATGCAACGTGCTGTTATCGAGTTCCTGTGCTGTGGAAAACATTCGCAAAAGGTTGAAAAAGGTGTATGGAGATGCAGCTCTTGACCGCAGTACGGTTAGTCGGTGGGAAAGCAGATTATCTGGTGAAAGAGGACACGCCAATATTCAGGATACTCCTCGCAGCGGCAGACCCTGCACTGCACGAAGTCCTGGCAATGTGCAGCGCGTTGACAACATGGTTCTGACTGACAAACGCGTCACAGTGAAAGAATTGTCACTCTAAGATAGAATAGTAGATGCAATTGTGTGCAGAATATTGAAAGGTTTGTGCCAGGTGGGTTCCGAGAATGTTGATGGAAGCCCACAAAGAAACCCCGAAAAACAAGGTTCAGCGAACTTTTGGACAGGTATGAGAGGTGGAGATGACTTTCTTCCAAGAATTGTGACAGGAGATGAAACATGGCTCCACCATTTTGAACCAGAGAGGCAGACAATAGTGTAGCATCATGTAAATTCACCAAAGAAAAATAAATTCAAAACTGCGCCTTCAGCAGAAAAATTTATGGCCACTGCGTTTTACGATTCAGAAAGGCTCTTGCTTGTTCTCATCATGCCACACGGAACCACCATTAATTCTGACGTATATGTGGCAACTGTCAAATAACTTCAAGCTCGACTGAGTCGTGTTCGGCCACATCGGGACGCACGACAACGCACGACCACATGTGAGTCACAAGATCACAGACCAGATCAGAAAACTTGGATGGCCAACACTGAAACAGGCGCCTTACAGTCCTGATCTGGCACCATACGATTACCATCTCTTTGGTAAACTGAAGGGATCCCTTTGCGAAACGAGTGTTGAAGATGACGACTCCCTCGTGCACGCTGCTAAAGAGTGGCTCAAACGTGGAGGTCCAGACTTTTATGGTGTAGATATACAGGCCCTTGTTCCAATGTGAAGTAAGGCAGTTGAAAGGGACAGGGATTATGTGGAAAAGTGACATTTTGTTCCGAAAGGATGTATCTACCTTCTGTGAAAATAGTTTAGCTGTAGGATAAAAAAGTAATTTTTAAATATTGTGCATTACTTTTGGAGTGACCCTGGAATAATTGCTTTAAATTGCTTTAAATGGCATAATTACTTATTTTATATAGTTAACAAACAATAAGGAAACATTATCTTCTTCCTCTTTTCCACGGGGCAAGATCGGCAGCTTACTGCCGAAGTTGCCCCGATAGGCAAGAAAAAAATTATTAATTAGTACCCTTACTAGGCGCTTCCAACCAGCTTGCCAAGCTCATAGTTTGATACAAATTTAGTCGTTCTAAATAATGATGCCACTCACTAAAATCGTCAATGTTATCGTTACGGGTTCTTTAAGACATTCAATATCATAATTACAATAAGCCATAAGTTAAAAAAATATGTTTACCTGTCACAACTGCAAATATCGCTACATACCACACAAGCGTTATTCACAGCAAGCAGCCATGTTTTCTCAATACACTACCCTCTAAACAAGCCCCAATTTCCTCAGGTATTCGAAACAAATGCTATGACGAAGTTGCACCTAATGCCGAACTTGCCCCGACTCCTCTACATTAAGGCTAGTAGCCCTAATGTCCATAAACCAAGTGAAATTTGAACAAACATGATGATTTAAAAATTCAGGCTGTATATACTGTAATGTGCTTAGATATTAAATGAGGTACATAGAATAAATTATTAAGTATTTACAAAGACTAGGCCTTCGAAAAAAAATAAATAATAATAATGATGATGATGATAATAATAATAATAATAATAATAATAATAACAATAATTTCGTGTATCTTACAGTCACTTAATGTGAACTAGTAGGTTTACAACTGTGAAATAAATTATAAAGTATATATAAAATTGACCAAGTTATGCATTACAATGTTCTGCCATGGGAACACAGTAACAGTCAGCAATTTGTAATTTTATCGCTCATTTTCCCAAAACTGCATTTTAAAAACATTTCTTTTTTTTTTTTATAGATATTGCATGAAATTTTTTATGACCCTTTTTCATTGTAGGATCAACATACTGCAATTCACTGTTTAAATTATCTTTAACATAAGTTAAATACAGAACAAATAATCAATAAAATTTTCTAAAAATGTTAACATACAAAGAAAAATGTTTTCCTTCCTTTTACAGTGCAAATATTCTAATCATTGAGCTAGGGCTTGTTACTATGAAGTTAATTTCTAGGCCAGAAAAAGATTACTAAAAATATTAAAAACCATGGAAGAAAATTTTAAATAGCAGTTTGGCTGAAGTCACAAAATGTAAATTTTTGAAAATTCACTATTCAAAAAATATTTTATGTAAGGAAATATATTTTATTTGAAATCGAAAAGCAATTTTCAGATATTAATCATATAGAATTTTATCGAAAGAGTGCTTAAGGATATACGGGAATAAAATCTACGAAACATGTTTTTAAGGGTGGAAGACGCATGTAACTTCTTAATAATTTGAGTTTGGAACAGTTTCGAAATATGACATCAAGAAAATTCTTGGGTCTGGTGGTCACGCCTTGTGGCGTGTCGAAGAGAGAAGTTTGCAAGTCAGGAATCTATTTCGTATGTTTACTAACTGTAGGCCTAATTGTAATTAATGTCCCTGAATTGAGAATGTAATACATGAACTATTTACATGAGTCTGACTCCTAAAGCTTCGATTATGTGTTGGTCCTTAATAGCACTGCACAAAAAAATTTTACTTTGTGTCTTACTCCGAAATAAAAATAGGTGAATATTACTAATATGTGTGACCTAAATTTGAATTCAAAATCCAAATTGTCCCATCACGTACCATTTTCCGGAGAAAATGAATTGAATTTTTAATGAAAAAACTTTTCTATTTTTCACTGTTACTGGTAAAATTACAACACGCTAGGGATTCAGAATGTCTCGTAATACTTGAAAAAATGTGTACTGGATACAAAAATGATGTTAAATAGTTTAAAACACAACAATAAAAATATTTCAAGCGCATAATAAGAAGAATCTTGGAATTTGAACTTACATATTTAAGGATTTTCTGGATGACTTTCGTTTATAACTAGACTCTGGACTGTCTTTTACAAGGAACCAACAATAGTTTGCAAGCAAGCTGGATGATGATCTTCCTTTATATCGCCTTTCCATTTCAGATATTTCTTGATGAAATCTTTCCCCATGCTTGTCGCTTAGCGCTCCAAGGTTAGGAGGAAAGATATCCAAATGAGAATGTAAAAAGTGTATTTTGAGAGACATATTACACCCCATTTTCTCATATGCATTTGACATAGTTTCCACAACAAGTTCTGTGTAGTTGTTTGCCATAGAATTTCCAAGGAAATTTGAGCAAACATCTTTGAAAGCGCGCCATGCCATTTTTCTGTAACGGATTTTTTTTCTCAAACAAAGAGTCAGCCATAACTTTGCGAATTTGTGAACCGATGAAAGGCCCTCTTCTAATTTACCTTCACTCAGAATGGTACACTTTTCTTTTAAATACTGAAAACCACACCCTTGCTTTGTTCATTGCATAAACCTCACTTTGAACTTTTCTCAAATTTACTGAATAGAAGGGACCAATATCTGTTTATTTATTAGAAGTACAAAAGAACATGCCAACAACCATAAGAAATCAGAAATAAGTTGAAAACTCATAAAATGCATTAGCATTTGTTTTGGTTTACAACCCCCAACCCGCGCCAGATGTTTCCTGGGAGAGCGCTTATCGAATAGTGAAATCATAGTATATCTTAAAAACCTTCCGTGATACGAAGAAAAGAAATGCATTTTCGGATTCAGCTCACATCAAACCATAAATTGTTTAAAGTCGAAGTAAAATTCTTGTTGTTCAGTGTAGTCGGTGACGATTTAACGTAATCCTTTGATTTTGTCTAGGGGAAGGTTGCCTATATTGGACCATTTTTTTGTTTTTTAATCCCATGTCTTTAATAATGATTAAATTAAATCAAAATATGTTCTAGTACATTCTACATTCTATGTATGTACTTTCATCCTATAATGTTACATTTTAAATTACACGATTCCTAAAAAATATAAAAAGGTAAAACCAAAATCATGGAAATGGTCCAAATTGGGAAACCGCTTGCCTAATTTGGACTCATAGTGTCCCAATTTGGACCTCGCAAAAATACATTAGTAATAGTAAACAAATAAGTAGAAGAAGGGTATTTATTATAAATATCTTTAATTGACCAAATTTTACGTTAAAATATATAAGATATTAATATATGGTGAAAGAAGTCACACAATTCTCTGAACTTTGATGAAAAAATTGAAGAAAAACAATATACATTAATTAGAGAAACACTATTGCATTCAAACTGATTGTTACAATCAGAATATTTCTCTTTGCACTGAATTAGTTGTATATTAGTTGCTTGTTTCGGTTGCATAGCCTATTTCAAAATTACAGGCTCATAGAAAATAAAAAAAATGCAAAAATATTACAAAGAACTGGAAAGTTCCCTGCTTGGCTACGAAACTCCTGTGAATAGGAAAAAGTACACATAAAAAAATAAAAAGTTGACATGATTTCCTCTTGCGTTTGAAAGTTACCAGTGGCAGTATAAAGAACCCCGCCGCATTGACAACACAGACTACTGTGGTGTTTACACCTCTTTCACCACTTATGGCTTCGACTTGGTGCTTCTCTTTCTGAGCTATAACTTTCTGTTGCCTCTTTTGCACCGTTGTAAACCGAGATTCGTCAACGTTTAACATAGTATTTGCTGTGATACCATTCTCTTCGACAGTTTTTTCCAGCAGGTCGGAAAACTGGTTAACACTGTCCCTATTGAACCCCTTAGCTCGGGCCATTGATGTCCCTTCTGGGTGACGGAGAGAAAGTTTTGAGTTTCGCTTCATAGAAGCACAGAACCACTTCTTTCCGGCCATTTTTTTCTCCTTGTTAAAAGTGTAGGGAGCATCATATTTTTCTGCGACATCAAAAGCAAGTTTATGCACATCTTTGATTGTCAACCCATAAAAACTTTCTTCAAACAAGAGAATGTGATCGACAATAATTTTTTCCGTGTCTCAATTGAAGGTTGCTTGCCTTCCGAAAGACTTCATTGGAAAGCGTTTTTACAATCAGCATTCATCTTTGCTGTAGCCTATGGCACTCAATACACGCGAGCACACACTCGTTGAGTACATAGTCACCATTCCTTTATGCTGCTACCGCCATCTTCAAAGTATCATTTCATTTCCGATAGGTTCCCCTTTTTGACATCTTGGAAACATAAAGACACAGAATCCCTCAATATATTACTTTTCCTTAACGTTGACCATAATATAATGCATTATATTCATGTTGAAATAAATACTAACAGTTTCCTAAATTGGACCAGTCCAATCCAGGCAACGCGCAGAGGTCCAACCTAGGCAACTTGTTCACATATGCAGACAGATGACACTAAACAAACACATGAAATTAAAAAGTAGTTTTGAAACACGCAAATAGTAGCTAATGAAAAATACTTGGAATGTATAGTATAGAAATTGTTATTACTTACACCCACTGTAAATTGTAAGAGAAAACACAAAAACACATTAACGGCAATCTTATTCGCTAACATGGCTGCAGCTCACTGAACTTTAAGATTAGTATCTTAGGCACCGTTAGCAAGCAGTGGTGCCAACTGAAGTGTTTGAAATACTTCTAAATATGGAAATACAACTGCGGTCCAATTTAGGCAACGGTCCAATTTCGGCAACTCTCCCCTATATTTTTAAATTTACATATTGCATATTAAGCACCCGTGCCGGTTGAATGACGCGTGCGAGTGCTTCTGTCTACTTAGTTAATGCGAGTATGTGACATGTTGATGGCGTTGCGGGTAAAATGATTTATTGGCTTACTAAATACATAATTCCACATGCAACTACCAATAATCCCACAAACATTTCTCATTATTTCTCTACTTTAAATTAAAAGACTTAATCCAATCTCATATGGCAGGGGACATTAGTTACACAGAGTTCTCGGACACGTTGTCACCCAAAGAAACATTTTAAATTAAATTTAGAAGTGTCAACTTATGGGAAAGCTGAAATTGCGTGTTGTCCACCCTCACGATTGACGCTGGGCTTGCTCTCATTTATCTTTGCCTCTACCCTAAGAGGAACTTCGTTCTCTTATCTACAAGCGTTTAGAACCCCATGATTCTTGCTTTCATGACCACTGTGTTCCTTTACTTCATCGTTTCTTTTCTCTTGAAGGAATTGTAATTTTTTTCTTTCTATTTTCTGGTTTTGTCTACAATAAATTGAACTTCTGTACCTTGCTAATTCCGTAACCGTTTCGTGAAAGTCTTTGCTTTCCATTGCCAATATACAGTGCATGATTTTCCGAATTTTCACGATAGAACCTTGGGCGCAAATCACGAGATTAAGGAGAAGAAATGTATTACGACAGATTTCTTCCATGAACTCCAGCCTCCTAGTTCATAATTCCATCCAATCATCACTATGGAAGCATTAAGTAAAGAAACGATATCAATATCTCCATATGGGAAAATAAACATTGCTGTAATGGAAATAACACATACTTTCTCATTAAAAGGTTACGCTTTTTAAAACGGTTAAGCTCTGATCACGTTGCTGTTATTCGCGTTTGTAATTTTCCTCGAACTGTCCTTTAAAAGTCGCACATCAATATATTGAATAATTCATCATTCAACCAAATGAGGAGGTAAACCTTTCTTTTTTCTAAATTACAAACGAAAAGGTTTTCTTGTAAACTGTAAAAATGCTGGATGTCCAGATGGAAAATATCCAAAATTTATACATACAGTGTGTCCGTAAAGTCATGGCGGAGACTTTTAAATTATATCGGTAATTGTAACGAAACACGATAGAGATGTGAAAGAGTCACTAGGAATGTGAAGGAATCACTAAACGATTGAATAGCTCTTCACGTTTTACTGTATATTGACTAAAGTTTGATGTGGGCTCCTGTGGTAGCCTAGCGGATATCTGAGTGATATTCTTAATTCGTGCCACAAACGACCAAAAACATCAGGAGTGACGGATGTGAAAACTTATCTGATTCGCTTTTCAAATGATTGGTGTGACTAATGGGTGCACTCATACACTTTACTTGATATTACACTACAAGTAAAAGGTCAGTGAAGTGAGGTACGGAGAGCGTGATGACCATGAATTTCATCCTTCACTTCCAATCTATCTCTGTGGATATGCTTAATTCGGAAATTCGTTAACTATGTCACGAAAGTGTAGAGGAACATACAGTAATCTTGCTGAAAGTTTGCATTGGCGTTGGAAATTTGGTGGAAATGAAAACAGTTTCAATGTATCGAGGTAATTCTGAGAAATTACAGTGGTCTTCACGATAAGGAAGAGAAAAAGCACTTTAGTTGTTGCAAGAGTACACTGCACATTTACTTTCGGTTTATTGCGCTGATACAGTGATATGTGGAATTTTGTTCACATTCTCATGTCGTGTCGACAAACATATCAGGAAAAATGTAAAGTTGCTTCATCGCTAAGCACTGTGCGACCTAAACAATAATAATTCATAGCAATCTATCGGGAGGTAACCATGGCAACCAGGACAGAACAAAAACTCTGTCGTATTTCATTGCAGTTTATAGCATAACAATTTATTAAAACTCCACTACGGACACAGTATATGTCTCGAAAAGTTATAATGTTATACATACTTTTATTTTGCGCCATCTTAAATATAATCTCTTAAAGTTTCATCGTTAGTCTGCTCGAACTCATGTCGTCAGCAGAGTATTGGGATGTACTAACTCCACTTTTAGCAAAATATCACATAAGGTATATTTCCAACACTCATGGCCGGTTTCACCAAGCTTCTTTAAATCAGCACAAACGACTTGTCAACAAATAGATCGTTTAATTTTAACGAGACCTTTAAACGTTGACTGTTTCATCAAGCATCGTTTCTTTAAAATTAGTATGCGTTTACTAACGTGGGGATTTTGTACTTCTATCTTGCATGTTTTATTTCTCATACGACCATGGCTTCGAAATCACAAATTTCATTGGTTACATATGATCATGGCTGACTTTGTTTGGCATGAGGAAATAATCATAGGCAAACGGGTAAGAGGCAGTAATTTTAAGAACCGAACATCTAAAAGTTCTTAGTTCTTGATATTCTTCCTAAATACAGTATGTTGTCATAACGTAATTAAAAACAAAAAGGACACATGTTTCCAAATGTAAATAAGAGGAATGTAGAGCAGTACAATTTTGCGGACGATAAGGTCGACAGCTTCAGAATTGATGCCACAATTAATTATATCAAAGCAATCTAAGCAGTTGTTCTTAGGCCTAAATTTAGGACGGGAAATCGCCTCTTCCATAAATTGCATACTACTTTTCCAATGTATTTCATGCAGATTTATGTACTCTGTAACAATTTTACCATGCTTATGTGGCAGAATTCAGGACAGCCGTCATTAAATTGGATTTTAAGGGGTATCCATTTTCTCCTAAAAGAAAACCTCTTTGCACCCTTTTCATTAAAAAAGGCGTCCTCCTTTGGAATGTTGTGCTAACCATAATATTATCTTAAAGCGAGAAGAATGTGTTGAAGAGGCGTTAAGTGGGTGATTCTTGTCTGTCGTATTCTAACCTATTACAATTTCAATAAACTAGCGCTGAGGTAATTCTGCTGGTTTCGGAAGTGAAAATCGTTGAATTTATAAGATATTTTTTGAGGAGATGCAGTTGACGTATATGCAAGACTTAACAAAAACCTAAACTAACCAAACCTAACCTGTCACGGAAAGTGTATAAGCAGAGTACGAAGGAAACTACCACAGCGCTAGTTTAGCCACAATTTTTATATGCGGAGCTTTACATAGGCCTATGAAATTGTTTGAATATTGAATGGAAAATAAGATCTTCTATTGCAGAATCTTTTGGCCATATTACTGCCAGGAGAGATGATTGGAACATGTACACAATCTATCGTTGTCAGTAACGACAGGAAATTTAGCTATAAACCTATTATAAAAATAATAACTGTATTGTGGTCGTAATGTTGATAGTAGGGATACTTTATTTACATATCTAAACAATGCAGCTTTTGACACTCCGTCCATATCACCAATTACTATTTCAAAACTTCCCGTAACATTATCTTAAAGCGAGAAGAATCTGTTGAAGAGGCGTTAAGTGGGTGTTTCCATCTGTCGTATTCTAACCTATATTCAGTTTCTTCTAGAACCATTCTTACTGCTTATTTCCTTAATGTGTAGCTTTCGTGGAATTCTTTATCACTTAAATCTTCAAAATGATTATTCCGAGAGTTATTACAACATATAAGTTCGCCATTATATTGAAGTACTAAATAAAGAATTTCAGCATCGAATACGTCCGCCATGTTGTTGACTTCTTAACGCATCGTTACTGTTTTAACGCGACGAATAGGTCCTAATAAATTAACGACGAGTTTAAAGATGCGTTAGCAATAATGATGCTTGGTGAAACGCAAAAACTGACTAATCTTTAATTAAATTATTTAACGAGACGTTATAATTATAACGAAAGTTGGTGAAACCGGCCGTCAGTTTAAGTATCATATGCACATAACATGATCACAATATTGCATCTCTAAACATGATATTTTCAAAATGCGTTTGTTCTATAACGAGTTAAACATCAGTGTCTTAAGTAGTGGTTTATTCTATATCCAACCGCCAATAGACCTCACTATTTCGATCACGTTTCAGATTTTTTTACAAGCATATTATAATGCTTATAACTAGGGGGCGGATGTTGATGAAAAGTCATCTTCTTATTGTTCACATTAGGACGATGACTATTAATATAGAAATCCTTTCTTTGTTAATATCAACGTAAAAAAAAGTAATTTCTTATATTGCATTTTTTTTACTTTTTGACGTTTTTTTTAAACTAATAGGCCATTTTTATACTTTTTGACATTTTTTAGTTGTTTTTAATACTTTGAAGTACTTTTAGATCACTTGGAATGCATTTTTCTTTTTTATTTACCGATAAGACTGTTAAATCATTTCTAACCAAATAGGTCAGTAGTAATTACCTACTGAATAAGTGAATAATAGTAAAATTTGAGTTTTATAGTTTGAAACATACTCTAAAGTCCATCCCTCATTCCACTAAATGTTTCACTTCACACAATGGAAGTAATATAAAATTTTTTCAGCAGCTTAGTTTAAGTGAGAACTTTGACCGCTGCTGTTCTTTTGTCGGTACGAGGGTGTCTTTAGAATTTATGTTTGGAAGGTGGGAAACTTTCACCATGTCCTGGACAGGATGTTGTGTCCCCAACACGGTTCAGAAGGGATGTCTACTGTGGTAGATAGTATTTTTAACACAAAAATTGAAAGATTGCACGCTGCGCCCACAATTTGTTTCGTCATTCACACTCCCTCATCTGGAAGATCTGGTAACAAAAGTGAAGCGCGGTAGGAGGAGGAGACGGAGAATGAAGGCACTGGCATGGACCACCCCTTTTTTAAACACATTAGCCTCATTGAAATGTATACTTTTCCCTTAAAACCTTCATTTTGTTGCATGCTCTTTTCTTTTATCTTTGCCAAATTCCAGGAAATTGCCTCCTTTCTCCGAGATTTGCAGAGTAGTCATTGAAACAAGGTCTAATTTTTAAGAAGTAGTGGTGCGAGTATACTGAATAATATTTAAATGTAATTTTCTTTTAATACCATGTCATTTTTTCACTAGTTTAAGGGCATTTTAATGACCATTTTAAGTAGATTTTTATGTCATCAACATCCGCCCCCTACTTATAACTTAACAGCTCATTGCTCATCTAATGGAAAGCCTATTGTGTCCTTTCCCATGAAGTGCCTTAGCCCACTGAGCTACGCCGGTGGCACTAAAGGGTGTTAACGTAGAAGCAGTATCTCCAAAATGAGTATGTCCCCCAATTAAGCCCCATAAGAAAGATTCTATAACAGTGTCTGAAGAAAAATAAAGATATTGCATCCGTGCTGCAGTACATGCCACAGATCTACAGATAGCTTTATACAGCAACAATTTGTAAATAATATGTACCACATTCTACTACATTATACATTTTATTTGAGGAGATATTTTATTTGAATATCGTACCATTTATTTAAAGAAGTATTATTTTATTTCAGTACTCTACCCTACCATTTATTTAGGAAGAAAGGCACTGGCCACCCTACCCCATTATCTCCTGGCCTAGTTGTCTCATAAGTGGTGCCTTCTTGGTATCACTTGTGAGGTTCAGACCCGTCTTCGAACAGTTGACTAAACAACAACAATAATTTATTTCAGAAAATATTGTGTTCGAGTATCCTAGCATTTATATTAAGTAACCAATATAAAACCGTGAAATGTAATGATCTAGTGACCAATGCTGTAATTAACAGAGTACTTTTTTCTATGCACGTCTTTCATCAAAGAGTACAAAATGACTAACTTTATGTAAACAAATAATTACTAACTAATTACTTAGTACAACAGATAAGTTTTGAATGATGAAGGATGATGATTGACACGTCTGCACTGAAACAGACCGATGAATCGTAATAATGTTAGTGATTGAATAACACTACTTACATGAAGGATCTACTTCTACTCTATTGTATAATGTCAAAGACTGAGTATTGGTTTGTTCTTTGCCCACGCCACGTGACAATTTTCGCCGAGCTCACGGGTTTATGGTAATAGCAGAAACTTCATTGATTGCAACATAAAACAAACAATTTCTCTCATTTCCTTACGAACAAATAATTTTACGTGAAAATTTAACACTTGTATTTATGCCACTACATAGATAATAGATGTGCCATCTGGTGACCTTGGCCGAGTTAACCATATCGACACCACAGGAGACGGTTGCGTGCGTGTAGTCATTAGCCGAGTTACAGATTGTTAAGAGGGAGGTATATCTTTTAAAATATTGCAGATTATAAATGAAGTGTCATTTAACTTTTTTATATCTCAGTATCTTTCAGTCCCTATGAAATGAGGTTTGACATACAACACATTCCTTCTCTTTCATTCTACAATTAAAATATTTTCAAGGTCCTGTTTCTAATTAACAGCAATTATTTTCTAAAAATTTTTCTTAAATTGTTGAATTGTCATGCATTTTCCTTATATTTTCCACAAATCTGTGAATATTTAAACGATTTTTACTTTGATTTTCTTTAATTACATGAAACCAAGTAAATTAAAATTTTATCTGTCTTCATTTTTTATAGATTGCATTATTATTTTAAATGTTTGTGGCCTATTTTATTTAAAAGAATAATAACACATGCAAAGTCAGCGTATTGAAAAGAATTAAAACTGTCCTCCCATCGTCTCACCTCCCCATCGCAAATGTGACGTTGCACAGAAGTAAAAATAAAATACGAAATGTGTACCGAAACAGATGCTACGGTACATCCCCAGAAAAAGATGAGAAAAAGATGATCTGTGGATCGGCCATTCTGAAGATGGCAGGAGACCATAACAGGCCACTAGGCCTATTATTTGACAGGCAGATATGATCAGGAAGAGAAATTGTAACCATTTAAGAGAAAATATCTTAATCACTTCAGACAGATGCGAACTTTGCTTCGGGTGTGTAATTTTATTTGAAGAGCCGTAACCTTTGCTTTTATTCGTGTTATTTCCATGTTGAATTCTTGCGGAGTATTATTAAGATGGTGAATCGAGTAACTTACTGCAGTTCATTTTTATGACAGCGAGAAGGACTTGGTCATCTGTGTAAATCTCTTTTTGTTTCGTATAATTAATTTGAATATTAGAGAAGCTGATCATGTGTAGCTCAGTGTTATTTGGGGAAACTCCATTCCTGCAGATTTCATTTCCATTATAGGGCAGGCATACATTTTAAAAATGTTTAATACTCGTTCGTGAGAACAATATCTGTGAATACTTGTGTTTACGAAAGTATGGATCGATGATGCAACTGCTTTAAGAAGAATTATGGCATGCGCCTTCCCTCTATTATTGTTACAGCCTAGAGATTGCGTGTGTATCGCGACTTGACACGCCCGAGTGCTTCAAAACTGCGTTATGGTGCAATATTATACACCAAGCAAACGGTGCAGGGATCTCGCCTTTAAAATTTAATTCTGTTCCGAGGGCATTTGAAGTATCCTCTAAGGGCGCGATCAGGGTTGGGAAGTTACGCGTAAAAATTAATTTCTACGCGACACGTAAATACGAGAAAAATGAGTACTTTATGTCACAAATAAAAAAAAATGTAATAAATTTATATCGCATTTTAACACATTCAATAAACGAAGTTTTAAATTATTACTCGAGTTTCCAGACTACCAGCGTTATCTTCAATATTAAATTTTCTAACATTTTTTACTAAGAAAAAATATTTCCTGAAGGAATAGATAAATGATCCTAGACTGTGTTATTGATGTCGGTCTTCAAACATTCCAGCAATAGAATCATGCAGATATTTAATTAATTGTATATTTTATTATGTAAATGCTTTACGATTGTAAAAGAAAATTATGGAACTTTGATATTATTTTTACAGGTGACTATTAGCTATTTCAATATTCTGAATAGTGTTTTATAAAGTGTAATGTACCTATGTAGGCCTGTATTAAGCATGAAAAGTTTTGTTCATGTAGCTTTTATAGTAGCTGAGATTTAAAAAAATAAATTTCACTAATTTTTTGCAGGCCAATGGTGTACCTCCCCCCCCCTTAATACTCTCATACAAATTCAGATCGTATTCCCAATTGTAGGGCACTCGTTTCAATTCTCAGACCATGTTCGTAGGAGGATTGAAAAAGAAAATAAAAACCTCGAGATCGTTAAAATCCCGATTAATTGGAACAACTGTTGTCTTACCATGAAGCTGTTTCTCATCTGGGTGTGCCTTATAAATTTTATGATTGGAAATCTAGGACTGCTGATGTAATGAAGTCTTCTTGTGATTGGAATTTTCCTTCAATCAAGGCAAAAGGAGTTATTAAGAAAACAAACAGAACACCATTTACTGTCCTCGCAAGAGGTGAGGTATTCTATAACAACGATACTGAAAAGTATCAAAGTCTGTATAGAAGAGGTAAATCGGTGAGTGAAAGTTTTTATATTTCTGTGTCTAAAACCAAAGACATAAAAACCCCTTGGAGAAACATTTTCGTCCAACATAGGAAGATCTTCAGTCATTGCAGTTTAACAAGGTCTTAAGCTTATCTAGTGTAAGAGTATCCAGTGATCATGAGTAGACAGTGGATGCGGGATGACTTATCGTTGAATGTAGGTGCAAATTTAATATATGTTACATTTTTTTCATTCAGACCATTGGCTCAACAGGTTTTAAACGTAAACAGACGACGTCAACATGCTACTGTATCTCCGTACAGTCAAAAGGAAAAGAAAAATAACGTACTGTAGTAGTGTAGCACGTACCTTGCAAGTTCAGTTCTCGTCATCATTGATGCAATTACCAGCGTTGCAGTAAACGACGATATATTCTTGTTAGTTGTCGAAGCTGAATCGTCTTCGCCTATCGCTTAAACAGTTTTTGTATCGAGAGAATTTCTGAAGAAAAACTCTAAAATGGGGATCACTCAATTTCTTTAGAGGAATATTTACACTGAGCATATTGTTGCACGTTTCGTTTAGACCCGCACAACGAAATGATGATGATGATGATGATGATGATGATGGTTCCTCAGATTTCATTTCAACGCATTTCCTGTGCGATGTACTGTTGCAATGTTTCTCTATAGCCTGAGTTGTTCTGGTTTTTATTTCAATTTTACATACATTACACACGATATTGTCTTCATTAATACATAAAATGTCACTCTCATACTTCTTAATTGCATTTCGTATCTCTAAGCGAATTTAACGTTTTGACTTCGATGTTATGAATGGATCAGCACTACACTATTCAACTCGTACTAGATACTTGAGCAGGATAACACAACTGCACACATTGCGTTGCAATGTGGACCGGGGTTCCTTCGTTATGTACGCTGCTGTACTCGCCCAGGTACACAAAAAAAGAACGACGCGTAACGTGTCATATACTCCGAAACGAAACAACTTCACTTTTCCTCAAGTCATCCCGCATCCACTGTCTAGTCATGAGAGTTCCAGTACTGTCTCTGATGTCCCTGATATCGTCAGTGATTCATGTGAAATGCCAGACATTGTAATCTAATAGAGAGCAAGTTGAGAAGTTGACAAAAATATTACTTAGTATGTATAAACAGTATGTATCATAATACTGCTACTATGACAGACTATTAACTATCTGTATGTAAGTTTCTAACGTTGTGTTTAAGTTTTAAATGAATTGTGATTTTAATGATAGATAAATTTAATCTACTGCGTACAGTAGGTCTATTCTTCGAAATTTTTGTGAAGTTTCAGTAATATTTAATAGTAATTTCAATATTAATATGCTGTTTTTTATTATTAAGAAAAGTCAAATGGTAATGTTTAATTCGTGTGATTTAAGAAAATATTAGCCTTTTTTCTTTTAGAAGGTTATTTAACGACGCTCTATCAACTACTAGCTTATTTAACGTCGATGGAATTGATGATGGCGAGATGGCATTTGACGAGATAAGACCAAGGATTCGTCATAGATTACCTGACATTCGCCTTGCTATTGGGGAAAACCTCGGAAAAATCTCAAACAGGTAATTAGCTCAAGCGGGAATCGAACCAACACCCGAGCGCAGCTCCGGATGAATAGGCGTACGCCTTTTTCAACTAAGCTACACCGGTGGCTGATTGAGCTTTTTTTTAAATTTATAAATGAAAAGCAATAAAGCTGCATAAAGTTTTGTTGCAAGTCAAAATTAAAAATAATTAAAGTATATAAATTACGAAATAGATTTTAAATATGAAGGTAAGCTAAATGTACAATAATTAACTATGTAATAATAACAGAACACCTTTTTTAATTATCACTGGTTCGTCTCTGAAGGTTTTTGCTTAATACTGAAAAATTTGACTTCAGAGGTTTAGCCGGTTTTAATACTAGACGCCTGACTTATTTGTGACCGTGGTCAAGAAAAGGCCTTTTAAGTCGGAACATTTAATTATCTTTAATTAATATTAATATTCGAGGAGAAAATTTCGCTCCGGCGCCGGGGATCGACCCGGATCATTGGTTCTACATACCAAGCGCTCTCACCATTGAGCTACACCGAAGTTCAATCCACAGCACCGGGTCGAACCCGTCTCCTCCAATGTTTTTCCTTTGTGGCCTGACTCCAAGTTGGGCATGTATGCTGACATTTTATATTAAGTCAACATAGATACGTATATATAATTATCTGCTTACGACGGATTTTGATTTGGTATAAAATTCGGAGTATTTAGAAAAAGAATGAAATTTCTATGTGAAAAAAATGAGTGATTTATAAACAATTAAACTTCATTTCTTGGAGATAGTGAATTGCGGGAAAATAGCTTCTGATCCATGCAGGGTTATGTTAAAAAATCATTTTCATATATTTCTAGTGCTACAGTCATTTCAGCAACTTAATTTGTATGTAGTTAACGAATTAGTCTAAAAGATGACGTTAAAAACCCAAAATCGATATTTTCGACGCGAATCACTTCTTTTCGCTGTCTTGGAAAATTACGACTTGCAAATTAACGGGTGGTTTCCAGGGCACGGTCACATTTTTTGAGAAACATTATCGTCCCTGAAAGCAAATTTTTGAACATATACTGATCAAAATAACAAATTGTGTGCATTATTCCAATTACTATTCTCGCAAACTTCTAAGTCTACTTTTTGTATTTAAATATTTCAACAAAGAGTCTTAGAATTGGCGGTCACGGCTGTAGTCGCGAATGCATATTACGTTAAGGTAGTATCTGAATTAGTGTCGGCTTTTGTCGTAGAGGAATAGAGACATTAAATTTAAAGAATAATGGTCTAATCTGACATTACTAGAATTTTATTTCAAGAAATGTATAGCTACTATTTGTTATTGTGATCATAATTACTTAAAAAATTCACTGAAGAAAAATAACGCCTGACATGTGTATAATAGAAATTTCTACAACTTTGCCTTTACTAAAATCCCACAGGATCTGTAGAACTGTTTCCGTTAAATTGTTTATAATTCCCGATTCATATCTCTTTGCTTGTGTGGAATATGCACATGGCGACGGATGTATGCTGTCCAACGACACTTCACAAGGCATTATTGAAGCAGATGACAGAGATGAAGTTCTGCGAAATATTTCGATTAAGATTTATTCCGATTTTGAAGGGAATATATTTTTCCCGCCGTTTTGGATTATTTGTAAGAAATGAGGTATTCACTTCTTAATGTTAAATATGAAAAGTGACTTTTGAAAGAGAGATCTCCTTGAAAGGCCTGTGCATTTTATGTAACGTAGAGACGTTGCTGAAATCTCGCCTAACTTTTCTAATTTTATGTTAGGAAAGAGAGGACTATTCTCAAAATATGTCCGACTGTATTAACTTAATGGCACAGTGTTACTCTTTAGTTGCTGTTTTCCAGCTTACATTGCAAAGTTGAAAACGATTTGCGCAAATAGATACGTTTGTATGAAGTAGTTTGGCACATTCCTTGTGATGAAAAGAATGCAGAACGTGTTTTATCGTTTCCAAAGAACCCAGTCAGTCTCTCTCGAGATATTTGTTTTTAATCAGAAGTACCGGTTAACACATTGTGAAACCGTAAACAAATTATATAAACACTTGCATTTGGATATATATACTGTATATGTGTATGTATGTGTGTAGGCCTATATATGTGTGTGTGTGTGCCACGAGAAAAGCAACAAGGATCGCGATAAGGATCATGACAAGGAAAACAAGGACCAGTATAAGAAACGCGACATGGACAAAGACAAGGGCCACGATAATAATTACGAAATGGACCACGATAAGGACAAAGTTCACGATAAGAGTCATGACATAACGATCATAATAAAGACAACAAATACCACGATAAGGTTCATGATAAAGACAACAAGAACGATAAAAGCTCTTGCAGTGACAAGGATCATGATAAGGACCATAACAGAGACAACAAAGACCACGATAAGAAACGTGACAGACAAGAGTGACGACGATAAGGACCGTGGCAAAGACAAGGATCGTTATATGATCTGCGGCAGTGATGCCAACGAGAGCGCAAGCGTGCCTCATTGCCCGTATGCGCTGTTCATAGCACGTATGGCACGCAGATGCAAGTCACTAGTGAACTCAAGGGTTGTACATAAGACATTGAGGAAGAAGTCGTTCAGTAAGTTTTAGGCTGACGGGACTCTTGACTTCTTATGAGTGAAAGAGAAGATAATGTTCTTTGTCTGATATATGGAAAGGATTTAGTTACAAAGAGCAGCAATGTGAAACTCCTGAAATTATTAATTGATGTATATAATGATATATGGAAATTTTGTTGTTTTATTGACATTAAATAGTAATAAATATACCGGTATGCTTAATGTGCTGTAGAGATTCTTCCTCACAGCATTGCATTTACGTTTACAGAATAAAGTTCAAAAAGAGTATGATGCTAACAGCGTAGACTCGTTACGAATTCTTTCCAAAAAATTGTCCAGATGCGTCGTCCATAGATTTTCAGTTTGACAATGTTTCATACCATTGTGATGTACTTTGGTTAAGCCAGGAAAAGTTCTGTAAACAGGGCCAAGTTGGAAGTCGCTTTGCTGGGTAATATATCCAGGGTACGAATATTTGCGGCGCAATTATTTATACATTTGACAGTAAGCACGTATGTGATTACTTATGAACCTCACAAAACCAAGATTAAGATCAAGATTATCAGATGATACTTCGTGTTGCAGGAAACATAATTTCGCCGGACATAAAAAGGTTGGTGTCGGCAAAAACAAGAACAAAAATTTCTATATTAGGCGAGAAATCAGAAATTTAAATTTGATTCTACAAATGTGCTGTTCATATAATAAGTACATTATTAAGTATGTAACATTTACATAACAATTAATTAGGTAGGCCACATTATCTAAAAGCGCTAAGATATAGAAAATAGTCCACACTTGTGGAGTAACGGTCAGCGCATCTGGCCGTGAAACCACGTGGCCCGGGTTCGAATCCCGGTCGGAGCAAGTTACCTGGTTGAGGTTTTTTCCGGGGTTTTCCCTCAACCCAATATGAGCAAATGCTGGGTAACTTTCGGTGCTGGACCCCGGACTCATTTCACCGTCATTATCACCTTCATCTCATTCAGACGCTAAATAACCTTAGATGTTGATACAGCGTCGTAAAATAACCTAATAAAATAAAAAATTAAGAAAATATACTATGTTTATTATTTGTTGCAGGCCTATTATTTCATTTTTGCATATGCACAATGTCCTGTAATTTATTTCACTTTTGTATTGGTAAGTTTAATACAGGAAAATAGTGTTTTTATACCAGTTATATAAATTATTATATAAAAATGATTATATTCTAGCTATTAATTGATAATTACATATAAATTAATTATATTCTGAAACTATATAAGTTAAGAAGAAGCAGAAGCTATGTATATTATTTATTATAGCTTACTATTTTATAATTCATTGCATTTATTAGAGAGGTTCACTCTACAGCAGACGTCTCCAAAAGCGTACTCGCGAGTAAGCCCCTGAACGGAACCGAAGCCAGTACGTAATGAGCCCGCTCCGCCTCACCCATCCCCACCTGTACAACAAGTTATAGACGAACTCACATCCCGGCCTACGCCTATACGTGAAAATTTTTTTCTGTGTGACGTATCTCCTACAGACATAATCAAATCTTTAAAACGTATCAAAACAAAAGCACACTGCACCGACGGTATTACCACAACAATGCTTAGTAAAATAATCGACATTATTCTTCCAACTCTTACACATATCTTCAATGCTTCTCCTATCACATCCTCCTTCCCTGTGCAATGGAAATATTCTCTTGTTCGACCCCTCCCTAAAGTCACTCAGCCTACCACTCCTAGCGACTACAGATCAATAAGTATTCTTCCGACATTATCTAAAGTACTAGAACGTATAGTCCACAGACAACTCACAGGCTACCTGGACTCGTATAATCTCCTTGACCCACTCCAGTCCGGCTTCAGACCAAATCATAACACCTCTACTGCCCTACTTATGATCACTGAAGATGCTCGTGAAGCTATGGACAGACGCGAAGTGATCGTATTATCACTACTGGACTTTTCTCGAGCATTTGAAACTATCGACATTGATATTCTTATTGCAAAGTTGAAAATGTTGCATTTGTCAGACACGGCAATCATGTGGATGGAAGCTTACCTTCGCGATCGCCATCAATGTGTGTCTCACAATAATCGGTTTTCTTCTTGGCGAGACGTGAATGCAGGAATCCCTCAAGGATCTGTACTAGGGCCTCTATTTTTCGCTATTTACATTAACGACATCTCTACTGCCCTTAAACATTGTCAGCATCATCTGTATGCAGATGATCTTCAGATATATATACATTCACGACCAAACTCACTTAATGATAGCCTATCAAAATTAAATCATGATCTTACGTTAATCAGCAGCTGGGCTAGAAAATGCGGGTTAAACCTTAATCCCGAGAAAACGCTAGTAATTCTACTAGGACATCAAAGATTACTATCTTCCACCAGCATTAATACACTTTTGCCAGTGACTTTAAATAATACTATAATACCATTCAGTACTACGGTTAAAAACTTAGGTTTCCATTTCGACTCGAATCTCAACTGGAATGCACAGGTAAAATATGTCTGTAAGAAAACTTTCTCAATCTTGCATTCACTGAAAAGACTGAAAAATTTATTTCCTTCTAAACTGAAACAGATCTTGATACAGACCCTGGTGATGCCTTACTTTGACTATTGCGACGTTTTGTATAGTGATCTTAGTGTTGAATTGTCATTGAGGCTTCAGCGTGTTCATAATGCTTGTGTTCGTTTCATTTTTAACAGCAGTCGCTATGATCATGTCTCCGAGTATTTCTTTCAATTATCTTGGCTTCGTTTACGGGAGAGACGTTCAGTTCATTCACTCTGTTTGCTGTATCAGATTTTAAATAATTCCACACCTATTTACCTAGTTCCTCGCTTCACACTTTTAGCATCCCACCACAACCGTGATACACGTTCACAGCATAACCATGTTCTATCAATTCCATTCCATCAAACATCTCTCTACTCTGCTTCCTTCACAATACACACAGCTCGTTCCTGGAATTCCTTGTCACAGGAAATCAGGAGCAGTCGGAGTCTAAAATCTTTTAAGTACACACTACTTAGAAATGTTTTAATGAACAGAACTAGACTCTTGCGGAAGTTTCTAAGTAGTCTTAAATGACCAAGTTGTTATTTTTTCTCCTCTCTCTTCTTCTTCTTTTTTTTTCTCTTTTCTTTTTTTATTATCTTGATATATTTCTTAATCATTTGTGTTTGTATGCCATTTAGTACGAATTTGCTAATCAACATTTTATGTCTTGTAACTCACATGTATTCTCCTATTAGTATATTAACTGTATAATATATCTCAAGTGAATTAATCGTCGTATTTATCTCGGGCATTTTAGGTCTTATAAATTGTGTGTTTGTTTGTGTGCGTGTGAGTGTGTATATTCCCCTTTATATTATGTAACTGATTTTGATTATGTGTAATTTTCTACTTTATTTTATATATTACATAACCGATCTTGACTATTTGTAATTTTCTAATATGTAACTGATCTTTTCTATTGTAATTTTCTACTATATTTTATGTAATTTCTAAGGTATTTTCTTTTGTGTTGTTTTGTAATCAAATTTTGTATTTCATGTATATTATTGAAACCTGGTTGATTGGAAGAGAAAGCCTCATGGCCTTAACTCTGCCAGGCAAAATAAACGTACTACTACTACTACTACTACTACTACTACTACTACTACTACTACTACTACTACTACTACTACTACTACTACTACTACTACTACTACTACTGTACTCAATGTCTATGCGCAAACGAAGAGCAGTGGTGGACTGCCATTATCATTGTGTTGGTCGACGTGTTCCACCGTTTCACAATGTCTTCTAATCTTGGACGTAGTACATTCAAGGATGAATAGGAAGAGACTTTTTTGTGTTAGTGGGGAGAATGTGAAATGCTTAATTTGTTTGAAAATTCTTAAGGGTGTGTTAAAATTCTACATGAGACAATACTCGACTGTTCACAAAGAATATCATACAATTACAGGTACGCTGGACATGTGAAAATAATTTATTTTTGGGGCTATCAGTATATTACAAAATTCTTAAGGGTGTGTTAAAATTCAACATGAGACAATACTCGACTGTTCACAAAGAATATCATACAATTACAGGTATGCTGGACATGTGAAAAAAAATTATTTTGGGGCTATCTGTATTACTATGGTTATACATAATAATCAGTATATTACAATACGTTTATACTCAGTTCCGCATGATAAACATATGTTTTTTCGTTTAATTTTGGGTGAAATGCGTAGGCCCACAAATATTTTGATAAATATAAGACAAGAAATTACAAACACAATTCACACATGTGTCCTCAGTCTTAAACAGAAAAAGCTTCTTGCTAGCTATGTTTTAGCTTGGAACATTGAAAAATCAATGAAGCCCTTTACAGAAGCATCATTTGTAAAATAGTGCATACAGGACGTTACTAAAATACTGTGTCCAGAACAAAGTCAAAGTTTAAGAAAATTAAATTGTGTCCTATTACAGTTCAGAGAAGGAATTTCAAGATTGTAAATGTAATTGAATCTGAAGTCGAAACCACAATTAACCAGTTTGTAGCTTACTCTCATGAATTGGACGAAAGCACAGATAGAAATGACAAAGCTCACCTAGGCATTTTCATCCGAGGAGTTAATGAACATTTTTCTGTGTCTTCTATATGTAATTACAAAATACAAATGGAGATCTTTTCCAGGCACTGAAAGGCACCATAGAACAGAAGAGGTTGAATTTGCAATGGCTTGTGTCAATAGCAACAGACGGGGCTCCAGCTTCATAGTATGTCAAAATAATATACAAACGTATGATATTTATTATTTTGATGTTATTATTTGTAAACATAAGCAGACAGTTGCCGCGATCCCACACTGATCGCTCCCATCTGTTGAGGTACGAATCTCTTCCCCTGCTCTAATCTTACAGCACACTGTGTTCGGCGGGCTGCATCGAGAGCACGAATGACGATACGCTTTTTGGAGACCTCTGCTCTACAGAACATGTTCTGATTTCTTCTTGTCTTGTATAAATGTAACACGTTATCTATTATTTAAAACCAGTTTAATTCATCTTGCAGTGATAGGGCAATAAAGTTTACTTCGCTCAACCCTTCTTATTCTCTGCTGCTGTCTGCAGAATAGATTCATTGCAACCAGTCAGCGCTTGATCGCACGCAGTACCGTCTGCGTGCTCTTGACCTTGACATCACTTGATCTACGGCAACGATCACGATAAATACCACGACATGGATGATCATAAGGATCACAAATACCAAGACACGGATCATGACAAGGATCACGACAAGGACCGTGACCCACGTAGTGATACTTAGGCCTATTGTGGTTCTTGTTATTGACCTTGTAGTCCTTAATCGTGATCTTGGTTTTCATTGTCAGGGCCCTTATGCAGATCCTTGTTGCTTTTGTCGTGGTCCTAACTGTGATCCTTGTCTTTGTCATGGTCATTTTCGCGACGATTGTTGTCTTTATTGTGAACCTTATTATGGTCCTTATTTTCTTTGTCAGGGTCGTTATCGTGATCTTGTTCATTATCGCGGTCCTTATCGTGGTTAATTATGTGTTGCTTATCGTGATTTTTGTTGTGGTGATTTCCGCAGCTCATGTCGTGATCCTTGTCGTCGTTCTCGTCTTTGTCCTTGCCGTGGTCCTTGTTTTTATCATGCTCCTACAATGGTGTAGTAACAGTTGAATTCATGTGCTTTTTTCGATCACCGTCTCTGAATTAGTGTGATGTACTAGTTCAATTCACGTGTATTACTGATCATTCTATGCTTTGACGTAGTCATTTACAATAATAATGTTTTTCATCTTCATTCTTTCTTCTGTCACGCAGCTCATATGCTATATTTCACACAGCTCATATGCCATATTTCGCCTTCTCATCTATTTTTATACAATTGTAATCTTACAAAATTGTGACTTATTCCACATCTTAAACTTTCAATGGTAATGTAAGATCTATAGAATACAGTAAATGAAATGTATTGGGGAAAAAATATTCAAAGTCTTCTCGAGGAGGGGAGCACTGTCACTCGCATGTTTCCACTCTTGGAACGTCCTCTTAAATTGGCCGGGCTATAATATTTTTTCTCAGTATTTTGAATGTGAACTTGCCTGCGGTGAGACTATAAAGCTGGATAAATGTATGTCTCTCCAACTTATCTCTGTGGCTAATAGGTTAATATTTAAACGTAGTTAATTAAAATCAATTTCTTAATGCTTGTTGTTAAAGCATTTTACATTTTTCATTTTATTCTTCGCCTGACATAATTAGGAATAATTAGGAAAATTAAATCCAGACGTTTGAGATGGGCAGGCCATGTAGCACGTTTGGTCGAATCTAGAAATGCATATAGAGGGAAAAAGACTTTTGGGGAGGCCGAGACGTAGATGGGAGAGTAATATTAAAATGGATTTGAGGGCGGTGGGGTATGATGATAGAGGCTGGATTAATCTAACAAGGTTAGAGATCGATGGCGGGCTTATGTGAGGGCGACAATGAACCACCAAGTTCCTTAAAAGCCATTTGTAAGTAAGTAACGGTTTATTTGCCCTCCTGTCCCTACCATTACGTATTATACTCTGTCCCGATAATCCAATTAATCATAAATAATTTTAACCAGATAATTATTGGGCTTCTTCTGAAAAAAAAAGGAGCTTGATTTTAGAAAAAGACTTTTATTCTATTGTCTTATTTATTTTTGTTTATTGGTGTGTTTCACAATAAATTAACTTAGTTACATAATAATACTGTAATTAAAAAAAATCTTACTTTTACTTGAGTTTAGAGAGTCTTCAAAATCGTCGAGAAAATTTCCTTTATAGCGTGAAATAGTAGGACCTGACAATTTGAAAGTGAATCTTAAATTTGGAACGCTGTCACCTGTGGCTGAAAACCTTACACACATGGTCAGTGTGGCAATTGCTGAAACTGCTTCACGAAAAAAAATTGTTCCTGGTCCAATCAATTGTAACTTAATTTCAAAATCTGATCTTGACATCCGCGTAATTTAAAAAAAAAGTTTTATTTCGTCCAGTTCACTTCCTCGATCATGATTCTAGTTTTATCCCTTCCTTTGTGATATTTACTAATTATCCAAAATGAGTAAAAAAAAAAGGTAAAGGTATCCCCGTAACATGCCATGAAGGCACTTGAGGGGCATGGAGGTAGAGCTCCATGCTTTCCATGACCTCGGCACTAGAATGAGGTGGTGTGGTCGGCACCACGCTCTGACCGCCTTTTACCCCCGGGAAAGACCCGGTACTCAATTTTATAGGAGGCTGAGTGAACCTCGGGGCCGTTCTGAAAGTTTGGCAACGAGAAAAAATCCTGTCACCACCTGGGATCGAACCCCGGACCTTCCAGTCCGTAGCCAGCTGCTCTACCAACTGAGCTACCCGGCCGCCCTCCAAAATGAGTATGTGCGCAAATAGAAACGAGATGTGCGCAAGAGAATCTGCAGTTTCAACTGGCAACTGTTTACCTCTCATTATTTCTGCGCAGTTGCAATAGTTGAAACGTGGCTTAAAACCGCGTTTCCACTGTTGCATCTGCGCAGGAATAATGAGAGGCAAACAACAGTTGCCGGTGAAAACGTCTTATCCACTTTTTCAACTGAGCAGGAATAACGAGAGGCAAACAACAGTTGCCAGTTAAAACGTTGTTTCCACTTTTGCAACTGAGTAGGAATAACGAGAGGCAAACAAGAGTTCCCAGTTAGGCAGATATGCGCAAGGCGAGATGCAGGAATAAACTGTGTGCTCCCAAACCTTGGGCAAGTATGCGTGAGTCTCCCGCTCAAATATGTGCTTCTTTACCAACTGATTTCTGGTCTTTCGTAGGAACTGCTGTTTTCATTCCAAACATTTGTATAGGTTCGGTGCATTCGACTAGTTTGTCGAGTGTTTTTTCATAGGTTATATATATATATATATATATATATATATATATATATATATATATATATGAGAATGTGATGAATTGGTCTAATGAGAAAAGCGTACAGTTTACTGAAGAATAGAGGAATTATTCTTGTCTCTGGCCAGCCTCAGATCCGAATTATAAGGACCATCAATTGTTCGCAGAAAAGTATGAGGTGGGATTTAGAAAAGCAGTCAACAACAAAATTAAAAGTTTAAACTGCTACTTTCATAGGCTTCACGCAGGAGCGAAGAAAACCGAATTAATTAATTTATACATCTTGATTACACAACTTGTAACAGTATATCACTTTGGAATATAAGGCATATACAGCGTCTTTCATAAGTAACGAGTCCATCGAAAAATCAGCTATTTTGGATAATGTTTTTAAATAATGTTCATCCTCACGAGAAAGAACCCTTCCCAGTGCCGTACAGTCGATTTGGAAACAAACATTCTCTCTCTCAGCCGCCAGAGAAAGCTACTTATCCATGTGTAATGTGCATTTCATGTCAACTTAAAATGACCTGGAACATGACTTTCTATACGCCGAGGATAATGGCACACGGCCATGCCTATACACATTGTTGTGATAGCCTGGAGTGATAAAATGCCATGCTGCCGCGTAACGTTATTCCAGAAGAGAAACATTGCTGTCTGGTTTGAACTTGGATACAGTCTCGCTCAAATTAAGCGTTTATTCCGTAGATGAAGCGTTCCAGGCAAGTGCATCGGTCGCGCAAGCCCAATCCGTTGGCCTCCGCGATCACCTGATTTGACTACCCTGACCTTTTTCTGGAGATTCATCAAGGATCGTGTCTATGCGACTAAGTCACGCACCATTTCTGAATTAGTGGAACGAATTGAACACACGATACAAATGGTTACGCCTGACATGCTCACCAGAGTCCATGAAGAGTTGATACGTCTGTTATATTTGTGCATTCAGCAGAACGGAAGACATTTTTAAAATTGTACACCATAATTAGTCAACAACTAAATCTGTTTTTACATTTATGTGTTTTAATAAATGTTTAAAACACTAACCATTATTTCGTTCAATAGCTCTGTCGGAGAGGGGAGGGGGTGTTTGTTTCCAAATCGACTGTACGACACCGGGAAGGGTTCTTTCTCGTGAGGATTAACACCATTAAAAAAAAAACTATCCAAAATAGTTAATTTTTCGATGGACTCGTTACTAATGAAAGACCCTGTATATGCTTTCACGTGTTAATGAACTAGGTTACCATATTGACTAGTTTCAGCCTGTTGTATATTATCCTCAGAACTGGGTGGTTTTCGCACTTTCTGATTGCGTTTCCTGTGGGGTGTGTTTGTGTAGTGTAATGTGGAGTCAAAAAGTGTGTGTGTTCTGAAATTGAGTTGGGTGTTGAGGATTTGATGCGGGTGTGTTTTTGTGTGTCTGTATATTTCGTATTGTTCTAGTGTGTTCAGTTTGTGATTTATCGGTTGGAGATGCAGAAGTTTCATGTCTGTGTTTATGTTGCTGTAAGTGTGGCTGGCGTTTGTGATGTGTTCTACGTATGTGGAAAGTGTTTTGTGATTTGGTTATGACTGTGATGTATTCTTTGTAACGTGCTTTAAATGATCTGGCTGTCTGTCTGTCCTATGTAGGCTAGATGTTGTTGTAGGTATTACATTTGAGTTTGTATACACCTGTCTGGTTGTTAAATTATTTACTTATTTACGTATTTATTTATGAACGTATTTTTTTATTTATTTAGTTATTCACTTGCTCAATTATATATATATATATATATATATATATATATATATATATATATATATATATATATATATATATATATATTGTTTATGTGTTTATTTGATCACTTATTTATTTCTTTATTTATTCAATTATTATTTACTTATTTGTTTTAGTCGCCCTCGGTAGCGTAGTTGGTATAGCGCTGGTCTTCTATGTTCGAGGTTGCGAGTTCGATCTCGGCTGAGGTCGATGGCATTTAAGTGTGTTTAAATGCTACAGGCTCATGTCAGTAGATTTACTGGCATTTAAAAGAAACTCCTGCGGGATAAAATTCCGGCACACTGGCGACACTGATATAACCTCTGCAGTTGCGAGCGTTGTTAAATAAACCATAATTCATTATATTTGTTTATTTATGTATTATTTGTTCACACATATATTCGCTTATATATTTCTTGTTTATTATTTATTTATTTAATTATTCATTCATTTAATCATTTCATTATTATTCATTTATTCATTCACTTATCCATTCATCTATTCATCCACTTATTCACTCACATTTTCACTCTGTTGCTTATTCACACACCTATTCGTTCACTTGCATTATTCACTCACTTATTCACTCATTTATTTTTAATTTTACTTGAAGTAAGTACAAAGATAAGTTTGGAAGTAAATCTCGAAAAGAAAATATATCTGATTATGTCTCACGACCAAAATATTCTACGAAATATAAATATAAAAATTGAAAATATATCCTTCGAAAAGATGGAACAATTCAAATATCGTGGAGGAAGAGTAACATATATAAATGACACTCAGGAGAAAATTAAACGCAGAAGAAATATGGGAAATGTCTGTTATTATTCGGTTTGAGAAGCTTTTGTCATCCAGTCTATTAAAAATACAGAAATTTAGAATTTAAAAAATAGTTATATTACCGGTTGTTCTGTATTGTTGTGAATCTTGGTCTCTCACTTTGAGAGAGAAACAGAGGTTAAGGGTGTTGAGTATAAGGTGCTTAGGAAAATATTTGGAACTAAGAGGGATGAAGTTACATGAGAATGGAGAAAGTTTTACTATGCAGAACTGCACGCATTGTATTCTTCACCTGATACAATTAGGAACATTAAATCTAGGCGTTTGAGATGAACATGGCATGTAGCACGTATGGGCGAATACAGAAATGCATATAAAGTGTTAATTGGGATGCCGGAGAGAAAAACACCTTTGGGGAGGCCGAGACGTAGGTGGGAGGATTATATTAGAATGGATTTGAGGGAGATGGGATATGATGATAGAGAATGGATTAATCTTGCTCAGGTTAAAGATCGATGACGGACTTATGTGAGGGCAACAATGAACCTCCTGGTTCCTTAAATGCCATAAGTAAGTAATTAATGGTTTATTTGCCTCCTGTCCCTACCGTTAGGAATTTTTTTATTTTAGTAGGTTAATTTACGATGCTTTATCAACAGCTTAGGTTATTTAGCGTCTAAATGCGATGAAAGTGTAATGCCGGTGAAATGAGTCCGGGGTCTAACACCGAAAGTTACCCAGCATTGGCTCATATTGGGTTGAGGGAAACGCTCGGAAAAAACCTCAAGCAGTTAACTTGCAAGACCAGGAATGGAACCCGGGCCACCTGATTTCGCGGCTAGACGCGCTAACCGTTACTTCACAGGTGTCGCCTTTACGTATTATAGTCTGTCCCGATAATCCAATTAATCATAAATAATTTTAACCAGATAATTATTGGGCTCCTTCTGAAAAAAGAGCTTTATTGTAAAAAAATATTCTACTGTTTTATTTATTTTTGTTTATTTGTATGTTTCACAATGAATTAATTTAGTAACATAATAATAATTAAAAACCATGTATTGTGGATCCTTATCACCATGGCATAGCGCGTCCTGAGGTTGCGGATCGAGGAGACGGCCTCCAGATATGGAGGGTAGCTGTGAATATATTGAATAAGCAGTCGCGGACAGCCGATGAGTAGTGGTCCTCCAGCTTGGGGTTTGGGCGAAGGGCTAAAAACCCATCACCTTTTTTCATTCATTCATTCATTTATTTTATTCCATAGATCTTACATGAGCAATGAAGCTTTAAGATGTGGAACATGTCAACATTTTACAATATTACAATTACAATTTTTACAAATTTTTATAGTTTTACAATTTAGTAATTTTCTACAATTTTTACAATGTTGTACAATTTTTTTACATTTTGGCGAGATGTAGTGAGATGAAATGAGGTCCGAGGATTCGCCAAAATATTACCCGCATTTGCCTTTTCGGTGGGGGAAACCTCGGAAAAACCCAACCAGGTAATCAAATCAAAGGGGGTATGCTTGTTAAGAATCCTTCAAATATGCCTCGGAATGGGACTGATTCTCTGGCACGACCACAGCAAAGGAATAAGGTTTTGAGATTTGTTACAAGTCTACATAGACCAGGTGGGGTAATATTAGTAGCAAAAGAACTAGCTAGATATAGAATAGACTTTGTGGGAGTACAGGAGGTTAGGGTAGATGGGAACGGCAAAACACAAATAGGAGATTATTTGTTGTACGGTATTATGAGGAAGGAAACGATAATCACCAATTAAGAACAGGATTCATTGTTCATAAAAGAATAAAATCAGCAGTAAAAAAGGTCGAAATTATTAGTGATAGGTTATCGTATTTAGTACTTAAGGGTAGATGGTGTGATATCGTAGTTATAAATGCTCATGTCCCTACAGGAGAGGGAAACGATCAAATAAAGGATAGCTTCTATGAGGAATTGGAACAGACTTTTGATCAGTTATCTAGATATCACATGGAAATTTTATTGGGGGATTTCAATGCTAAAGTAGGACGGGAGGATATTTTTAAACCGACTATTGGAAAAGAGAGCCTACACATAACTAGTAATGACAATGGAGTTAGGTTAGTTAACTTTACCACATCAAAAACATTTAATTGTCAAAAGTACAACATTCCCCCATAAGGACGTACATAAATATACTTGGACTTCTCCAGATGGATTGACACATAACCAGATAGATCACATCTTGATAGATAAAAGAAGACATACTAGTATAGTAGACATTCGAACCTTCGGGGGGGGCAAACTGTAATTCTGACCATTATTTGGTAATTGGAGAACTAAGAGAAAGACTATTAGTAGCCGAGCGAGTAGAGCAACAAGTTAATATTAGAAGATTGAATATTCCGAAATTAAAGAACGAGGAAACTAAGCAACATTATCAGGTCGAAATTTCCAATAGGTTTGCCTTATTAGCAAGTTCCGGCGAAGTTGAGTAAGAGTAAGATGTTAATAGCATGTGGGAAAATATCCGAGATAATATCAAAATTGCAACTGAACAGAGCATAGGTTATTATGAAACTAAGGAAAAGGAACTGTGGTTTGATAAAGATTGTTGCATAGTAGTAGAAAGAAGGAAACAGGCAAATTTGAACTTCTTACAGGTTCCAGTTGAGGCGAATAGAGATAATTATTTCAATAAAAGACGGGAAGCAAATCGTACACTAAGGAATAAAAAGAGAGATTACTTGAAGGAAAAACTGAATTAGAATGAGGTAGAAACAAATAGTAAAAATAAAAACATTAGAGATTTATATAAGAGCGTGGCTTCGAAGCTGGGTACCTGATTCAAATGAAATGCATTGGTAGCAATATAAAACATGGGGGCATGAGGTAGTTACTCTGCCTGCCATAATAAATTAACTTCAATTAAATTCCCCAATGTAAAAAAAAAATTGGATATCAGGCAAAGGTAAACGTGATCAAGGATGTGAATGGTGACTTGCTTGCAGACGCTCATTCAATCCTGAACAAATGGGAAAACTATTTTGGACAACTACAAAATATACATAGGCCTAATAGAAATGGTCGGGACGAAATTGAAATACAAACTGCTGAGCCATTAATACCCGAACCCACAATTTCTGAAGTCGAAATTGCGATAGAAAATCTGAAAAATTATAAGTCTCCAGGTATCGATCAAATTCCAGCAGAATTAATACAAGAGTGTGGAAGCGCATTATCTAACGAAATTTATAAGCTTGTACTTGCTATTTGGGAAAAGGAAATTGTACCAGAACATTGGAAGGAATCCATAATCGTACCTATCTTTAAGAAGGGGGACAAGACTAAATGTAGTAACTTTCGAGGAATATCACTTTTCTTGACGTCGTACAAAATTTTCTCCAATATTCTTTTGAGAAGATTAACTCCATATGTAGATGAAATTATTGGGGATCATCAGTGTGGTTATAGGCGTAATAGATTAACTATTGACCAGATATTTTGTATTCGACAGATAATAGAGAAAAAATGGAAGTATAAGAGTACAGTGCATCAGCTATTCATATATTTCAAAAAGGCATATGACTCTGTTAAGAGAGAAGTTTTGTATGATATTCTTATTGAATTTGGTATTCCCAAGAAACTAGTTCGATTAATTAAAATGTGTCTCAGTGAAACGTACAGCAGAGTTGTTATAGATCAGTTTCTGTCAGATGCGTTTCCAATTCACTGTGGGCTAAAGCAAGGAGATTCACTGTCACCTTTACTTTTTAACTTTTCTCTAGAGTATGCCATTAGGAAAGTCCAGGATAACAGAGAGGGTTTGGAATTGAACATCAGCTGCATGTCTATGCGGATGACGTGAATATGTTAGGAGAAAAGCCACAAACGATTAGGCAAAACACGGTAATTTTACTGGAAGCAAGTAAAGAGATATGTTTGGAAGTAAATCCCGAAAAGACAAAGTATATGATTGCCTCGTGACGAGAATATTGTACGAAATGTAAATAAAAAAATTGGAAATTTATCTTTTGAAGAGGTGGAGAAGTTCAAGTATCTTGGAGCAACAGTAACAAATATAAATGATACTCGGGGGGAAATTAAACACAGAATAAATATAGGAAATGCCTGTTATTATTCGGTTGACAAGCTTTTATCATCCAGTCTGCTGTCAAAAATCTGGAAGTTAGAATTTCTGAAACAGTTATATTACCGGTTGTTCTTTATGGTTGTGAAATTTGGACTCTCAATTTGAGAGAGGAATATAGGTTAAGTGTGTGTGAGAATAAGGTGCTTACGAAAATATTTGGAGCTAAGAGGGATGAAGTTACAGGAGAATGGAGAAAGTTACACAACAAAGAACTGCACGCATTATATTCTTCACCTGACATAATTAGGAACATTAAATCTAGACGTTTGAGATGGGCAGGACATGTAGCACGTATGGGCGAATCCAGAAAGGCATATAGAGTGTTAGTTGGGAGGCCGGAGGGAAAAAGACCTTTAGGGAGGCCGAGATGTAGATGGGAGGATAATATTAAAATGGATTTGAGGGAGGTGTGATATGATGATAGAGAATGGATTAATCATGCTCATGATAGCGACCAATGGCGGTTTTATGTGAGGGCGGCAATGAACCTTCGGGTTGCTTAAAAGCCAGTAAGTAAGTAAGTAAATAAGTAAGTAAGTAAGTAATAATTAAAGAATCTTACTCTTACTTGAGTTTAGAGAGCCTTTACAATTGTCGGGAAAACTTCTTTTATAGCATGAAATAGTAGGACCTGACAATTTGAAAGTGAATCTTAAATTTGGAACGTTGTCACCTGTGGCTGAAAACCATACACACATGGCCAGTCTGATAACTGCTGAAACTATTTCACGAAAAAAAAAGTTCTTTCTGGTCCAATCAATTGTAATTTAATTTCAAAATCTGATTTTGACATCCGCGTAATTAAAAAAAAAAAAGAAGTGATGTTTCGTTCAGCTGAGTTCCCCAATCATGGTTCTAGTTTTATCCCTTCCTTTGTGATATTTACTTATCCAAAATGAATATGAGCGCAAATGGAACCGAGATGTGCGCAAGAGAATCTGCAGTTTTAAGTGTCAACTGTTGTTTGCCTCTCATTATTCCTGCGAAGTTGCAATAGTGGAAACGTGGCTTAGCCACTGGTGACAGCGTTGAAAATTTAAAATTCACTTTCAAATTGTCAGGTCCTACTATTTCACGCTATAAAAAAACTTCCGGACGATTGTGAAGACTCTGTAAACTCAAGGCAAAGTAAGATTTTTTAATTATTATTATGTTACTAAATTAATTTACTGTGATACATACCAATAAACAAAAATAAACAAGACAACAGAATAAAAGTCTTTTTTCTGCAATCAAGATCCTTTTTTCAGAAGGAGCCCAATAACTATGTGGTTTAAATTACTTATGATTAATTGGATTACCGGGGCAGAGTATAATACGTAACGCTAGGGACAGGAAGGCAAATAGACCATTACTTTCTTATAAATGGCTTTAAAGGAACCTGGAAGTTCAGTGCCGCCCTCGCATAAACCCGCCATCGATCTCTAACCTGTGCAAGATTAATCCAGTCTCTGTCATCAAATCCCACCTCCCTCAAATCCATTTTAATATCATCTTTCCATCTACGTCTCGGCCTCCCCAAAAGTCTTTTTCCCTCTTTATGCATTTGTAGATTCGCCCAAACATACTACATGCCCTGCCCATCTCAAACGTCTCGATTTAATGTTGCTAATTATGTCAGGCGCAGAATAAAATGCGTGCAGTTCTGCGTTGTGTAACTTTCTCCATTCTCCTGTAACTTCATCCCTCTTGGCCCCAAATATTTTCCTAAGAACATTATTCTCAAACATCCTTAATCTCTCTTCCTTTCTCGAAGTGAGAGTCAAGTTTCACAACCATACAGAACAACCGGTAACATAACAATTTTTTAAATTGTGGATGACAAAATCTTCTCAACCGAATAATTTCTGACATTTCCCATACTTATTCTGCGTTTAATTTCCTCTCGAGTGTCATTTATACAGTATTAGTTACTCTTGCTCCAAGATATTTGAATCTTCACATTTTCCAAGGATACATTTTCAATTATTATATTTCTATTTCGTAGAATGTTCTGGTCACGAGACATAATTTTATACATTGTCTTTTCGAGATATACTTCCATTCCCACCTTTATACTTGCTTCAAGTAAAGTTAAAAATAAATGTATGAATAAGTCAGTGAATAAGTAATTGAGTGAATAACAGAGTGAAAAAGTGGATAAATAAATAATAAATAAATAAATAAATAAATAATTAAATAAATAAATAAATGTCTAAGTAAGCAAGCGAATGAATAAGTGAATAAATGTATGACTAAATAAATAAGTGAATAACTAAGTGATTAAATAAATGAATAAATAAATAAGTGATCAAATAAATACATAAGGGAATATATATGTGAAAAAATATATACGTGAATAAATAAATAAATAATTAAGTGAATAACTAAATAAATAAATAAATACGTAAATAAGTATATAAATTAACAATCAAACATGTGTACACAGACAGACAGGCAGAATATTTCAAACACGTTACAAAGAACACATCACAGCCGTAATCACATAAAACACTTCCACATACGCAGAATACATCACAAACACCAATCATACTTAGAGTAACAAAAACACAGACATGGAAATTCTACATCTCCAACCGAGAAACCACACTAGAACAATACGAAATATACAGACACACAAAAACACACCCGCATCAAAACCTCAACACTTAACTCAATTTCAGAACACACACACTTTTTGGCTCCACATTACACTACACAAACACATCCCCACAGGAAACGCAATCAGAAAGCGCAAACACCACCCAGTTCTGAGGATAACTCACAGGCTGAATCTAGTCAACAAGGTAACTTAGTTATTTAACACGTGGAGGCATATATATATATATATACTTTATATTCCAAGTGATATAGTGTTAAAAGTTGTGTGATCAAGATGTATAAATAAATTAACTCGGTTTTCTTCGCTCCTGCGTGAAGCCTATGAAAGTGGCATTTGAAACTTTTAGTTTTATAGTTGGCTGCTTTTGTAAATCCCAGCTCATACATTTCTGCTAAAATTTGATGGACATCCCCCCCCCTTTTCTGACGGTCCTTATAATTCGGTTCTGAGGCTCGCCAAAGACCAGGATAATTCCTGTATTCTTCAGTAAACTCTACGCTTTTCCCATTAGACCAGTTCATCACACTCTCACATACAGATAACCTATGAAAAAATACTCAACAAACTAGTCGAATGCCCCGAACCTATACAAATGTTTGGAATGAAAACAGCTGCTCCTACGGAAGACTGAAATCAGCTGGTGAAGAAGCAGATAGTTGCCAATGTCTCCCGGTCCCAGAGCGGGAGACTTGCGCTTACGTGTCCAAGGATTGGGCGCACACAATTTATTCCTGCATCTCGCCTTGCGCGTATCTGCCAAACTGGCAACTTTTGTTTGCCTCTCGTTATTCCTACGCAGTTGCGAAAGTGGAAACGACGTTTTAAGTGGAAACTGTTGTTTGCCTCTCATTATTCCTGCGCAGTTGCAATAGTGGAAAGGCGCTTAAGTATATTCCATAGTCTCATTCTTGTTTTCGAAAACTGTATGTTCTCAAGATGAATATATAGCACGACGCAGTGAATATCTCTTCACTGTACAACACTACTGTACTCTACAATGAAAGCTCACTTAGACTGCACAACTCAAGTGTCCTACTCCGATGAAATCTCACTCACGACTGACTGCTAGAGGTGGATATAAAATAACACAACAGTTGTTTTGGAACTGTTGCAGTCTCGGAACTGTTGCAAAAATGGACAGTAGGCTGGAACCTGACTTAGAATTGCTCAGTTGTTCAGCTGTTGCTTGCCCTCTGTACTACGTTGCGCAAGTCATGTTCCGACTCCGAGACAGCATTCGGAACTCGTTCCGTTGAACCAAAGACAGCTTCGATTAGGCTCTTACACTATTCTCGTTGTTCTTTATGCAGTACTTCGAACTTCATTGGAAGTTGGAACTAGACTTGGTTATGGAGGGGAAAATACCTTTGTGAAGGTTCCGATAAAAGAGGCTCTTGAACTGGTAGCGGAACAATTCCCGGATGATATTCTACAACTCTTCAGACTGGCCTTGACTACTACTTACTTCACGTACAACAGTGAGTTCTACGAACAAACCGACGGCGTGGCAATGGGCTCCCCGCTGTCACCTGCTATTGCTAACTTTTACATGCAGCACTTCGAACACCAGGCCCTAGACTCAGCCACACACAAGCCGAGCCACTTCTTCCGCTACGTAGACGACACCTTCGTGGTCTGGCCGCACGGACAAGACAAGCTACAAGAGTTCCTACAACATCTCAACAGCATCCACGCGAATATCCAGTTCACCATGGAGGTGGAGTCAGAGGGCTCACTGCCGTTCCTGGATATCCACATACACAGGAAAGCAGATGGTACTCTCGGACATGGCGTGTATAGAAAGCCGACGCACACAGATCTGTACCTGAATGCACTCAGCCTCCACCACCCTTCGCAGAAGAAGTCCGTCCTGACTAGTCTACTACATCGCGCCATAGTCATTTCCGATATCAACAACTTGCCTGCAGAAATGGACCATCTTCGTAGAACACTACAGCAAAACAACTACAGCCAGAGAGACATCAGCAAAGCCCTCAAACAAGTTACCACGAGATGTAACACAATAGACTTAGACAGCAAGCAAGAACCGACAAAGAAAGCTTTCATTCCATTCTGCGGGAGCGTGTCACACAAAATAAGCAGAATCCTCCAGAAGGTTAATATCAAAACCATCCATAAACCACAGAGCAAAATCCGGAGTCATCTACGTCAGGTTAAAGACAGTCAGGGCTTAAGGACTCCAGGGATTTACAAGATTCCATGCGAGTGTGGCGAAGTATACATAGGGCAGACTGGCCGCACAATAGAAGACAGAATCAAAGAACATAAGAGGAACCTGAGGCTGTATTACCCGGAAAAATCTGCAGTGGCGCAACACAGCATAGAAAAGGAGCATAAAATACTGTTTGACCACACCAAGGTCATTAACAAATCAAGCCACTACTGGGATCGTACAATCAAGGAGGCCATAGAGATCAAGCTGGAGAAAAACAACTTTAACAGAGACAGTGGACTCCAGCTCAGTCAGGCATGGACACCGGCCTTAGACCAACTCAGGCCCTCTTACAATCAAGGTCATGAAGATCACGGACCGAGGACGGCAACCGATTCCAACCGGCGGAACAGGGCTCGCCGCCCGCCAAACTTCACGCAGTAATCCCGGGAGGGGCGGAGCTTACGAGCGATGACAATTCCCGGCCCCGGATTGGCCGATCCGCCAACCAATCCCGTTTCACCTGAGACAGCCACATCTATATAACCTTTCGACTTTCTGTTCGGACATCACTTCCCTGAAGATGGCTGCAGAGATAGCAGTCGAAAGCTTGGAGCATTCCAAAATCTTAACTCGGCTGATATCCCGCGAAAACATATTAGCGGTAATATAACTGTTTTATAAATTCTAACTTTCAGATTTTTGCAGAGTAGACTGGATGATAAGAGCTTCTCAACCGAATAATAACACGCATTTCCCATATTTATTCTGCGTTTAATTTCCTCCCGAGTGTCATTTATATTTGTTACGATTGCTCCAAGATATTTGAATTTGTCCACCTCTTCGAAGGATAAACCTCCAATTTTTATATTTCCATTTCGTAGAATATTCTGGTCACGAGACATAATCATATACTTTGTCTTTTCGGGATTTACTTCCAACCCGATCGCTTTACTTGCTTCAAGTAAAATTTCCGTGTTTTCCCTAATCGTTTGTGTATTTTCTCCTAACATATTCACGTCATCCGCATAGACAAGAAGCTGATGTAACCCGTTCAATTCCAAACCCTGCCTGTTATCCTGAACTTTCCTAAAGCGAAGTTAAAAAGTAAAGGTGATAGTGCATCTCCCTGATTTAGTCCGCAGTGAATTGGAAAAGCATCAGATAGAAACTGACCTATACGGACTCTGCTGTATGTTTCACTGAGACACATTTTAATTAATCGAACTAGTTTCTTGGGAATACCAAATTCAATAAGAATATCATATAATACCTCCCTCTTAGCCGAGTCATATGCCTTTTTGAAATTTATGAATAACTGATGCACTGTACACTTATACTCCCATTTTTTCTCCATTATCGGTCGAATACAAAAAATCTGATCAATAGTCGATCTATTACGCCGAAAACCGCACTGATGATCCCCAATAATTTCATCTACGTACGGAGTTAATCTTCTCAAATGGATATTGTACAAAATTTTGTACGACGTTAACAAAAATGATATTCCTCCAAAGTTTCCACAGTTGGATTTTTCCCCCTTTTTAAAAATAGGTACAATTATGGACTCCTTCCATTGTTCTGGTACAATTTCCTTTTCCCAAATAGCAAGTACAAGTTTATAAATTTCGCTATATAATGCACTTCCAGCCTCTTGTATTAATTCTGCTGGAATTTGATCGATACCTGGAGACTTGTACTTTTTCAGATTTTCTATAGCAATTTCGACTTCTGAAAGCATGGGTTCGGGTATAAATGGCTCAGCAGTTTGTATTTCAATTTCGTCCCGATCATTTCTATTTGGCCTATGTACATTTAGTAATTGCGCAAAATAGTTTTTCCATCTGTTTAGTATTGATGGAGAGTCTGCAAGCTAGTCACCATTCTCATCCTTGATCACGTTTACCCTTGGCTGATATCCGTTCTTAAATTCCTTTATACCCTTATATAAATCTCGAATGTTTTTATTTTTACTATTTGTTTCTACCTCATTCAGTTTTTCCTTCAAGTAACCTCTCTTTTTATTCCTAAGTGTACGACTTGCTTCCCGTCTTTCATTGAAATAATTATCTCTATTCGCCTCAACTGGAACCTGTAAGAACTCAATTTTGCCTGTTTCCTTCTTTCTACTGCCATGCAACAATCTTCATCAAACCACGGTTTCTTTTTCTTAGTTTCATAATAACCTATGCTCAGCTCAGCTGCAATTTTGATACTATCTCTGATATTTTCCCTCACGCTATTAACATCTAATTCTTTCTTAACTTCGTCGGAAATTTCTAAAGTTGTAAACCTATTGGAAATTTCGACCTGATAATTTTGCTTAGCTTCCTCGTCCTTTAATTTCAAAATATTGAATCTTCTAATATTAACTTGTTGCTCTACTCGCTTGGCTACTGATAATCTTTCTCTTAATTCTCCAATTACCAAATAATGGTCAGAATTACAATCTGCACCCCTGAGAGTTCGAATATCTACTATACTAGTATGTCTCCTTTTATCTATCAAGATGTGATCTATTTGGTTGTGTTTCAATCCATCTGGAGAAGTCCAAGTATATTTATGTATATCCTTATGGGGGAATGTTGTACTGTTGACAATTAAATTTTTCGGTGTGGCAAAGTTGACTAATCTAATTCCATTGTCACTACTAGTTGCGTGTAGGCTCTCTTTTCCAATAATTGGTCTAAAAATATCCTCCTGTCCTACTTTAGCGTTGAAATCCCCCAATAAAATTTTCATGTGGTATCTAGGTAACTGATCAAAAGTATGTTCCAATAATCCTCATAGAAGCTATCCTTTATATTGTCGTCTTTCTCTTCTGTAGGGGCGTGAGCATTTATAACTATGATGTCGCACCATCTACCTTTAAGTACTAAATATGATAACCTGTCACTGATAAATTCGACCTTTTTACTGCTGATTTTATTCTTTTATGAACAAAGAATCCTGTTCCTAATTGGTGATTATTGTTTCCTTCCCCATAATACAACAAGTAATCTCCTATTTGTGATATGGCATTCCCATCTAACCTAACCTCCTGTACTCCCACGAAGTCTATACTATATCTAGCTAGTTCTTTTGCTACTAATGTTACCCCTCCTGTTCTATAAAGACTAGTTACGTTCCAAGTGCCATATCTCAAAACCTTATTCCATTGCTGTGGTCGTGCCAGAGAATCAGTCCTATTCCGAGGCTTATTGTATGGATTCGTATGAAGCTGTTTTTTACGGTGATGGGTTGTTAGCCCTTCGCCCAACCCCCAAGGTGGAGGACCTCCCCTTATCGACTCTCCACGACTGCTTATTCAATATATTCACAGCTAGCCTCCATATCTGGAGGCCGTCTCCTCTATCCGAAACCTGAGGACGCGCCATGCCTTGGTGATAGGGACCCACAATACATGGATTATAATAATAATAATAATAATAATAATAATAATAATAATAATAATAATAATAATTATTATTATTATTATTATTAGTAGTAGTAGTAGTAGTAGTAGTAGTAGTATAATTATTACTAGAAAACTTGATACAGTTCTTGCATTATCGTGAATGTGTTCTCCGTTTATAATATTTACATTTACATCTAATAACATCTATCAGATGTGGCAAAAACAAAATCACTCCTGTGTGGAAAAAAAGAAACATTTACCTACAACATTAATTATATTACATTTCAAAGCAAGTTTTGTAGTTGTACTATGGACAGGTTAGTTAAACACTGCAAAGTTTTGAAAAGATAAACATCTATGATGTTACTACACAGTTCATCACTGTAGCAAGAACGAATGTCTAACGCTCGGCTTATACCGTTCGAGGATTTATCGCTCGTGACAATTTTACCCATCATGCATGTGCGCTATTATCGGATTTAGGTGTGAACTACTTGGCGCTCGAGCGAAAACGTCCGATGCAGACCTCTGTTGGAGAGTAACGCATTCTTTCGATCCGATAAAGGCCGACGCGGCGGCCATATTTACTCCTGCGGAGACTCAGTACACCGCAAGACTTGCGTAGGAACACAGGTTTCTAGTGTGATATTCCATCGTTATCTTGAAGAATGCCGTGTTGTTGTGCAGTTAATCAATGTGTAATCAATTGCCGTTGTAAAAAATTAGCATTAAGTCACAAACAAGACGAGGAATATACTTCAATGATTAATTTTCTCAACGACAATATTTTCACTGCGGTCTAAAGCAAGGAGATGCACTATTACCTTTACTTATTAACTGTGCTCTAGAATATCCCATTAGGAAAGTTCAGGATAACAGAGAGGGTCTGAAATTGAACGGGTTACAGCTTATTATCTATGCGGGTGACATGAATATATTAGGAAAAAATACACAGTCTATTTGGGGAAAACACGGGAACTTTACTTGAAGCAAGTAAAGAGATAGGTTTGGAAGTAAATCCCGAAAAGACAAAGTATAAGATTATTTCTCGTGAACAGAATATTATATGAAATGGAAATATAAAAATTCGAAATTTACCCTTCATAGAGATAAGAAAAATTAATTTATTTGGAGGAACAGTAACAAATATAAATGACACTCGGGAAGAAATTAAATGCAGAATAATGTGGGAAATGCCTGTTATTATTCTGTTCAGAAGATTTTGTCATCTGGTCTATCAAAAAATCTGAAAATTAGAATTTTTTTAAAACAGTTACATTACCGGTTGTTCTGTATGGTTGTGAAACTTGGACTCTCACTTAGAGAGAGGAATAGAGGTTAAGAGTGTTGGAGAATAAGGTAATTAGGAAAATATTTGGGGCTAAGAGGGATGAAGTTACAGGAGAATGGAGAAAGTTACACAACGCAGATCTGCACGCATTGTATTCTTCACTTGACATAATTAGGAACATTAAATCCAGACGTTTGAGATGGGCAGGACATGTAACACGTATGGGCGAATCCAGAGATGCATATAGTGTTGTTGGGAAACCGGAGGGAAAAAGACATTTTGGGTAGGCCGTGACGTAGATGGGAGGATATTATTAAAATGGATTTGATGTAGGTGGGATGTAATGGTTGAGACTGGATTAATCTTGCTCAAGATAAGGACCGACGGCGAGCTTATGTGAGGGCGGCAATGAACCTGCGGGTCCCTTAGAAGTCTTAAGTATACCGATATAATATTTATAATTGAAAATATCAAGGTGGGCAAAAATGGACGTTGGATACTATTCCAAACTGGTATAATACTGGTAATAGAAACAGTTCAAGTAATATGTCTTAATAAAGGGAACTTCAAATATCTTATGCTAGATAGATGCGCTCAGGATGTGTTAGAAAGTTTATTTTCTACTCTCCGTTCCTTAAATCCAATTCCGGATGCAATAGAATTCAAACACTGCATTACGAATTATCAGTTTTCTTTATATAAAAAAAGACGCTTGGAAGTTACGCAGTTTCCGAATCTGAACAATTAGCTGAGTTTCGAGGTACAGATATAAGTAAACCCGGAACAGGAAGGTTTAGTGAAGATGAATGAGAACAAAACAAATTTATATAGGGGAATTCGGGGGAATATGGGCAATATTACGTTTTCATGTCGAAACTCTTGTAACGAATTATGTTTCTTCGCTAATAACGGTTAGTATAAAGTGAGAGTATCTTAATGGTTGCTGTGGGAAGCGCGCTGTGCAGTATTGTCTCGTATTGTTGTTAAAATGGCCATCTAAAACGTTAGTATTGACTTCAAAGTATACTACAATTTCACAATACTTATGACCATTAAATCGAGAAAAATTCGTTCAGGCACCGGGAATCGAAAAGCATTACAATAAGAGGAGTTCGACCGGCACCATGCATCGAGTCCCGGCATAGCTCAGTTGGAAAGAGCCCTCAGCGCGCAGAGCTGAGAGATCCTGGGTTCGATTCGCGGTGCCGGAACGAATTTTTCTCGTTTTAATGGTGATAATACACATTGACTACTTCATAGTAGTCGTGTTAATTTACAATGAGGGTGGCGAGACCTCATATAATGAATATATGATTCACAATACTTATTTTAGATATGTTGTATGCAGTAGATTACACATAATGAATATATGATTCACAATACTTATTTTAGATATGTTATATGCAGTAGATTACACATGAACATTAGAAAATAGTTAAAATCTAATAGTATACATACAGAATACGCATCTTGAACTGCCGTTCTATTGCGCCAGACGTTGTTTTGTGAATAGTTTACGGTAGAGCCAACTGTTGAAAGTAAATCCTACATGTCGGGGTAATGTGGACGCTGATGTTAGCGGAAATATGGGCAAGCATTACACTTCATAAAAATGACTCTTCAATCTTGATGAAAATGGCCTACAAATGATTGTAAGAGCGAAAGATGTCATTGCACCCAAAGAACACAAAGTGCTGCATTGCATTTACCCTAAAGAAAAGGGAGAAACCATTTCCCTAGTGGCCGGCTTCATTGCAGCAGGGAACTATTTTCCTCCAAGTATCACTATAAAGGAAATGAGGACAATAATGACTGAAAGAACAGCTGCCTGCTGTCAGTAAGGTGTACTTCAACATGCAGTCTGCCTACATTAACGGAGATACGAGGTGTGATCATTAAATTCCGAGTCCTGTCCCATAAGTGGAAATAAAATTACCTCATTTAAATTTGGATGCCAGTCCCTTCAAGGTAGTCCGTTTGGGCAGCTATACACTGATGCCAATGTGTCTGCCATTTTTGCAATGCCTCCTGGAAGTCGCGTTCTTGAAGCCTGTCAAGCACCTTCTGCGATTCGCGTTAGATCTCCTTCACAATGCAAAAACGGTAATCCTTTAGCTCGAATTTCATCTTCGGAAACGAAATAAAAGTCGCTGGTGGCCAAAGCTGGTGAATAAGGGGGTGAGGAACGACGACTATCTTATTATGGGTGCAAAACTGGAGTGTTGCGAGAGCTCTGTCAGCTCTGTGAGCTGGCGCATTGTCGTCGTTGCTTTTTGTCCAGAGTTGTGGTCGTTCGTATTGAAAATGGACGTCAGGATCATTATGCACAATTTGTCGAATTTTGTCGACATTTTCGGCAGTGTTGCACTTGTGTGGTCGACCTGGCCTCTCGTCGTCCTTCAGCGATGTTCTGCCATTTCTGAAACGCGAGTGCCACCTCGCCTGACTCACTACTTCATTCCCGCAGGCTTGCTTCAACATTCCATGGGTTACGGTTGCCGATTCCCAAAGAATTTGACGTTGGCTCTCTGCTCCAGTTTCGAGTCCATCGTGATTTCGCAAATGCGTGGATGCACGTGCTAACAAAACCTTGTGTAACACAGGTCTGAATGAAGATAGCGCTTCGAAACTGTGTGTCGTGTTCTTCAAGGTCGTATAGTGTCACTGCTGCGCACGCGTATTAATCACGTGATCTCTTCGCCCACAGCAGACAATCTCTGAATATAATGATCGCACCTCGTATATTTTTCTTAATAATCAAGAACTCCGTTTTTTATTTCAACATAAATAAGCATGCACCTGTAACTTTGATAGTAGGTGGACGTGATTCACATAGTTGTAATCCTGACACTCTTAACTTTGTAGTAGAAAACGGATTATGCATGTATTTTCTTCCTCCACACACCACAGCCTGGCTTCAATCAGCAGATAAGGGTCTGTTTGCTCCTCTGAAGAAAGCTTACAACAGTGGTGCTACAGTGGAGACCATAAACTTTGGGATCCTAGCTTAGTGGTCTACAACATCCCAGAAGAAGTTACATTGGATAACGCGGAGGAAATCATCATTTCGCAGAATCCAGGACTGGAACTTAAGTCAGGAGATCTGAAACCTAAGTTCATAATGACAAACAGGAAGAACTTACGCAACTTGGTTGTGACTGTTAACTCTCAGATAAGAAAGCAGCTGCTACACACAAAACTAAAGATAGGTTGGCTCATCTGCTACGCAGAAGACTACGTTAAAGTTAATCGATATTACAAATGCTGCCGTTACTTTCATAAAGCTCGCGATTGTTGAGGCGAGGAGAGATGTGTTCGATGTGCAGGAAATCATAATTCGAAAGACTGCACAGTACATGATAATGAAATGAGATGCGTGAACTGCATTAATTACAACAAGTATAATAAACAGGAGAAAATAAACGAGAATCACTCTGCGTTTGACAGGGACTGCCCATGCCTGCATATCGCCACAGAGAAATATAAACAAAACATTGACTACTAAAATGGCTCTCTCACGGAACAATACCAACAACAAGAAAACATTAAGAAATGCAGTATCACTAAACTGCACGCAGGTTAACTTGAAACATTGCAAAGCAGCGGCGTACAATCTTGACCAACTAATTGCAAAGAACAGCACAGACTTAGTCTTCATACAAGAACCATATTTATATAATAACCAAGTAACAGGCATATCTCGTAAACATAAAATTTTTACCTGTGGAAACGGTAAAAATAGGGCAGCAATTGTGGTCACCAACAAACATATAGATGCTATATTAATAAACCAACATTCAAACGAAGATAACGTAGTTATAGAAATCACCCGAGGCAACCTAACTTTCATTGCTGCAAGCAGCTATCTCGATTTCAACGAGGATATTAACAGAGATCTAACTAAACTAGAGGAAATTACCCAAGTAGCTAAAGGGAAGGGTTTAATACTGGCAATGGATAGCAATGCAAGGTCCAGGGCTTGGAATGACAAAATAACAAACAAGAGAGGGGAAATGCTCGAAGAATTTATAATAAGCAACAATCTTCATATTATAAACAACAACAAAGAAATCACAACTTTTGAGTCACCTAGAGGTTCCAGCAACGTGGATTTAACAGTAACAAATAGCAATATACTTAAACTTATAAATAACTGGAGTTGCGTAAACGAGGAAAACTGTTCTGACCAAAGGACGATTACATTCAGCATAGAATACAGAAACGACCAAGTCAAATCGTATAACTTCCTTGGGACACGATACGTAGTCCAGGCAGATAATTACAAGAAATTTAATAACAACTTTACAGAAGAGGTTAAACTCAAATTTGGAGTACAGAATGCAAGCAACGAGATGAGGAAGCTGGATGAAATTCTCCAAGACATAGCATCTATCGAAACGGATATTGAGATACTGGTAGAAAAATTTGAAAGAGCTATAACTGCAGCATGTAACATATCTTTTAGGATCTGCAAACCTGCAACTAAAGTAAAGGACCATAAACCAGTTCCATGGTGGTCACAGGAGTTGACGATCATGAGGAAGAAGACCACAGTTATTAGAAGAAGATATCAGAAAGTTAAAAGCAATGAAAACGAGAGGCAATTGCGAAAGCAACAGTACATCCAAGAGAAGAGAAGAGAAGAGAAGAGAAGAGAAGAGAAGAGAAGAGAAGAGAAGAGAGGAATCATCAATTAAAAGAGCCAAGTATGAGTCCTGGAGACACTATTGCAACGTTACCACGTCAGCCAATCCTTGGAACGCAGTCTACAGGCTTGCGTCTGGGAAGATGCCACAAAACTGCACCTTATCGACCATAAGGAAACCCGATGGTCAGTACACCAGAGACTTGGCTGAGACTTGAACTTCATGATGGAATCATTTGCGCCGGTTAATGAAGAAAAAGAGGACAATGAATACCACAGACAAATCAGACATGAAGTAACGAAAGAACTAGATACACAGGATGACACTCCATTTACAAGAGAAGAAGTAGAATCAGTAATAGAAACTATGGACACAAACAAAGCTCCAGGTGATAATGGAATCACGGCAGAGATCCTTCGCCTAGTGTTCAGACTAGTGCCGAACCACAGCTATATATAACAGGTGTCTAAGGAGAAGCTGTTTCCCCAGTGGATGGAAACGTGCAACAATTGTACCGATAATTAAACAGGGCAAAGAAAACTGTGACGATGTAAGTAAATATAGGCCTATCAGCCTACTCAACGTAGGAGCCAAGGTGTTAGAGAAGCTTCTAATACAAAGGATAATGCATCGCGTACACAAGAATAATCTTATGAATAACAATCAATTTGGATTCACACCACAAACCAGCACCGTTAATGCCGCGATGTACCTGAAAGAATTAATCCTAGAAACCCTAACCCAAGGTTAGATGGCTGTCCTTATCAGCCTAGATGTCAAAGGAGCATTTGACGCCGCATGGTGGCCCAGCATACTGACTTCATTAAGAAACTTCAAATGCCCAAGGAATCTCTACGATCTCTCCAGAAGCTACTTCAGTGAAAGAAGCGCTACAATCTCAGCAAGCTGTCTATCCATAAACCGAACTATCAGCAAAGGTTGTCTACAAGGTTCCTGCAGCGGACCGGGCTTCTGGAACATACAGTATAATTCACTTCTGAATCTGAAATATAATAACACAAAGGTTATTGCGTTTGCGGACGATGTAATGTTGGTTATTAAAGGAAGCTGCGCTCTAGAACTAGAAAATTACGCCAATATCGAACTCCAGAAAGTATCAAGCTGGCCTCGAGAAAAAAAAATCACCTTCAATGAGCAGAAAACAAAACTGCTAGTAATATCAAAAAGAAGACCAGTGATTGAACGAGATCTCAAGATATACCTCAACAATAAACAGTTACAGCAGACAGAAAGTTGAAAGTACTTGGGCATAATTTTTGACAAAAAATTTAACTTCACACAGCATATAGAATACGTCAGCCAAAAATGCATTAAACTTATTCACGCTCTATCCAAATCTGCTAAAATAAAATGGGGCCTGAATAGTGATGTTATGAGAATAATATACAAAGGAGCCATACTGCCGATTCTGACATATGGGGCACCAGTGTGGGCTGAAGCCATCAACAGAAGACACAACAAACTGAAACTACAAAGAGTCCAGAGACTGATAAATATAAAAATAGCAAAGGCCTTTCGAACCACGTCATCCGAAGCACTATGCATCCTAACAAAAAACGCACCCATAGGTATAGAAATTCACAAGCTGGCGACAGCATATGAAAGCACGGAAAGGATCCAGGGGGGAATTAAAATTGACACAGTAGAGCATTACACAACATGGCCGCATCCAGCATATAAAATCCTGATTAAAGAAAAATCAAGTCATGAATGTTACAAAGTAGACATCTACACCGATGGCAGCAAGGGAGATTCGGGAGTTGGCTCAGGTGTCGCCATATTCATTGATCAAGAATTAGTCCATGAGCTGCAATATAAACTCCACAGGCGGTGCTCGAACAACCAAGCGGAACAGTACGCCATTCTCACAGCCCTAGAACAGCTCGAAGTACTCCAACAACTAAAAGATGTTCGAAAATCAGCAGCCATTCATACCAACAGCAGAATCACACTCGATTCGTTACGAAATTTCAATAACCATCACCACTTGACAGAACAAACTAGAAAACAGATAAGAAAGCTGGAAACATTAAACTGGACTATTCACTTCGCATGGGTCAAGGCGCACGTTGGACTTGCGGAGAACGAGCTGGCCGACCACTTGGCAAAGCAGGCAGCAAGTAACAACGAGTTACCAGTGAGCTTCGACAGGATACCAGTCAGCGACATCATGCGGGAACTTCAAGAAGAAAGTGTGGTTAAGTGGGAAAGTGAGTGGCAAAACACGATAAATGGTGCAGTGACAAAATCGTTTTTTCCCCAGTGTAAAAGAGAGGTTACGCGTTAACATTCCACTGAATGGAAAGGTCACAACTTTCCTAACTGGACATGGAAAAACCGGTGCTTACTTATACGGATTCAAGCTGAGGGACAACCCGTCGTGTCCGTGTGGAGCAGAGGAACAGACCGTCGACCACCTCCTTTTAGAGTGCCCGAAATTGGACAAAGAAAGACTAGCGTTCCAGCGGGAAATGTTAAGGAAAACTGGCAAGTGGACTTTCACAAAGCATAAAATAATGCAAGAACATGCGCATACATTCACAAACTATGTCAATGCTATAAATTTAGACGAGTAAACGTAGGATAATTTAATCTAGGATAGATAAGAGTAGGCAATAGATATAATGAAAGACTCAAATTTTCACAATAGAATAACAGACCTACATACGCCTAGAGAGTGACAGAAACGAGACATAATGTGTTATATTATAAACACACAGGTAGCAAGGCATGTAGTATTACCTTTATTGTAATGGGACATGCCGTTCAAGTAATATTAAAAAAAAAAATAGGAGACCTTTTACGAAGGTCGAGTTTGCTTCCATTGTCAAAGAAGCATGGAACAGATTTGTCAATGTATGTCTGGCTGTAAATGCCTTCCCAGCTTCAGGCCCTTTTCCACTGCAGATCAGTGTTATTCCTGATTATGTTTACATTGGCACTGCAGCATCAGGTGACAAACCTACAATTCATACAATTCCTTCCACTGATTCAAATGTCTTAGAATCTCCAAACGTCATTGATCGCCAAAAGTCATATCATTTTCAAAGACGTTACGCAATAACCATCACAAATTGCAAATGCAATATATAATATAGTTAAAGCTTGGGGGTTGGGCGAAGGGCTAACAACCCATCACCGTAAAAAACAGCTTGTTACGAATTCCTACAGTAAGCCTCGGAATAGGACTGATTCTCTGGCACGACCACAGCAAAGGAATAAGGTTTTGAGATTTGGCACTTGGAACGTAAGTAGTCTTTATAGAACAGGAGGGGTAACATTTGTAGCAAAAGAACTAGCTAGATATAGAATAGACTTTGTGGCAGTACAAGAGGTTAGGTTAGATGGGAATGGCATATCACAAATAGGAGATTACTTGTTGTACTATGGGGAAGGAAACAATAATCACCAATTAGGAACAGGATTCTTTGTACATAAAAGAATAAAATCAGCAGTAAAAAAGGTCGAATTTATCAGTGACAGGTTATCATATTTAGTACTTAAGGGTAGATGGTGCGACATCATAGTTATAAATGCTCACGCCCCTACAGAAGAGAAAGACGACTATATAAAGGATAGCTTCTATGAGGAATTCGAACATACTTTTGATCAGTTCCCTAGGTATCACATAAAATTTTATTGGGGGATTTCAACGCTAAAGTAGGACGGGAGGATATTTTTAGACCAACTATTGGAAAAGAGAGCCTACACGCAATTAGTAGTGACAATGGAGTTAGATTAGTCAACTTTGCCACACCGAAAAATTTAATTGTCAACAATACAACATTCCCCCATAAGGATATACATAAATATACTTGGACTTCTCCAGATGGATTGACACACAACCAAATAGATCACATCATGATAGATAAACGGAGACATACTAGTATAGTAGATATTCGAACTTTCAGGGGTGCAGACTGTAATTCTGATCATTATTTGGTGATTGGAGAATTAAGAGAAAGATTATCAGTAGCCAAGCGAGTAGAGCAACAAGTTAATATTAGAAGATTCAATATTTTGAAATTAAAGGACGAGGAAGCTAAGCAAAATTATCAGGTCGAAATTTCGAATAGGTTTGCCACTTTAGAAAGTTCCGACGAAGTTGAGAAAGAATTAGATGTTAATAGCGTGAGGGAAAATATCAGAGATAGTATCAAAATTGCAGCTGAGCAGAGCATAGGTTATTATGAAACTAAGAAAAAGAAACCGTGGTTTGATGAAGATTGTTGCATGGTAGTAGAAAGAAGGAAACAGGCAAAATTGAAATTCTTACAGGATCCAGTTGAGAAGAGAGATAATTATTTCAATGAAAGACGGGAAGCAAGTCGTACACTTAGGAATAAAAAGAGAGGTTACTTGAAGGAAAAACTGAATGAGGTAGAAACAAATAGTAAGAATAAAAACATTCGATATTTATATAAGGGTATAAAGGAATTTAAGAACGGATATCAGCTAAGGGTAAACGTGATCAAGGATGAGAATGGTGACTAGCTTGCAGACTCTCCATCAATCCTAAACAGATGGAAAAAACTATTTTGCGCAATTACTAAATGTACATAGGCCAAATAGAAATGATCGGTACGATACTGAAATACAAACTGCTGAGCCATTTATACCCGAACCCATGCTTTCAGAAGTCGAAATTGCGATAGAAAATCTGAAAAAGTACAAGTCTCCAGGTATCGATCAAATTCCAGCAGAATTAATACAAGAGGGTGGAAGTGCATTATATAGCGAAATTTATAAACTTGTACTTGCTATTTGGGAAAAGGAAATTGTACCAGAACAATGGAAGGAGTCCATAATTGTACCTATTTTTAAAAAGGGGGACAAAACCAACTGTGGTAACTTTCGAGGAATATCACTTTTGTTGACGTCGTACAAAATTTTGTCCAATATTCTTTTGAGGAGATTAACTCCGTACGTAGATGAAATTATTGGGGATCATCAGTGCGGTTTTCGGCGTAATGGAACGACTATTGATCAGATTTTTTGTATTTGACAGATAATGGAGAAAAAATGGGAGTATAAGGGTACAGTACATCAGTTATTCATAGATTTCAAAAAGGCATATGACTCGGAAGTATTATATGATATTCTTATTGAATTTGGTATTCCCAAGAAACTAGTTCGATTAATTAAAATGTGTCTCAGTGAAACATACAGCAGAGTCCGTATAGGTCAGTTTCTATCTGATCCTTTTCCAATTCACTGCGGGCTAAAGCAGGGAGATGCACTATCACCTTTACTTTTTAACTTCGCTTTAGAATATGCCATTAGGGAAGTTCAGGATAACAGGCATGGTTTGGAATTGAACGGGCTACATCAGCTTCTTGTCTATGCAGATGACGTGAATATGTTAGGACAAAATACACAAACGGTTAGGGAAAACACGGAAATTTTACTTGAAGCAAGTAAAGCGATCGGTTTGGAAGTAAATCCCGAAAAGACAAAGTATATGATTATGTCTCGTGACGGGAATATTGTACGAAATGGAAATATAAATATTGGAGATTTATCCTTCGAAGAGGTGGAAAAATTCAAATATCTTGGAGCAACAGTAACAAATATAAATGACACTCGGGAGGAAATTAAACGCAGAATAAATATGGGAAATGCGTGTTATTATTCGGTTGAGAAGCTCTTATCATCCAGTCTGCTGTCCAAAAATCTGAAAGTTAGAATTTATAAAACAGTTATATTACCGGTTCTTCTATATGGCTGTGAAACTTGGACTCTCACTCTGAGAGAGGAACATAGGTTAAGGGTGTTTGAGAATAAGGTGCTTAGGAAAATATTTGGGGCTAAGCGGGATGAAGTTACAGGAGAATGGAGAAAGTTACACAAAACAGAACTGCACGCATTGTATTCTTCACCTGACATAATTAGGAACTTGAAATCCAGACGTTTGAGATGGGCAGGGCATGTAGCACGTATGGGCGAATCCAGAAATGCATATAGAGTGTTAGTTGGGAGACCGGAGGGAAAAAGACCTTTAGGGAGGCCGAGATTTAGATGGGAGTATAATATTAAAATGGATTTGAGGGAGGTGGGGTATGATGATAGAGACTGGCTTAATCTTGCACAGGATAGGGACCGATGGCGGGCTTATGTGAGGGCGGCAATGAACCTTCGGGTTCCTTAAAAGCCATTTGTAAGTAAGTAATACAGTTATATTTTGAAGTGTTTTAAGTGTTTTTTCACTTCTTTCAGTTGATTGTGATTCAAATCGTTAATGCCCATTTTACCCCCACACTCGGGGGAATATGGGCAGAACACATTAACTTGCATTTTCCAGTTTTACTTGCATGCGTTTAGGAGTAAGCAGTCAGGATTCTTATATAATATAGCTAAATTGTTAAGAAACATATCCCAGCTCTGAAATTAATTATTAGAAAAAACTTAGAGATATTGCACCCGAAATGGCATTAAGGTGACTACATTCCCCCGACTTCCCCTAAGCTAAATTGTAATTTAACTGAAAATAGAGATATTGACTTGAGTGAACAACAAGCTCTTTACTATTTGTTGGGATCAGTTTTGTTCAAAATAAAACAAAATAAGGTATATAGTATTTGTGAAAACTGTTTTTCATCTTTAATAACTGATAACAGGGATGAATTTATAAATTTTATTACTACATTAGTGGCTTTCAATTCGTACAAGGAAATGTTATACCCTTGTAAATTCGTGTTTGGTATAATTATAAATGCAGGAAAATGTGAAACGTAGGTAGGAAATAAGTTGACAGTAAAGGATTTGAAGTTTTTATTCATTAACACTTCATCTCATACGTTCCCAACTTGTTATATTATTTTTTAAAAAGTCTTATCACTAGAGCAGTGCAAAGGGAGCAGTTGTTCGACACACCGGCAACAGGGCAAGGGTTGTAAATTCACCTTGTGTACCCGCAGAGGTCTGACTCTGCGGTACACAGGATAGCTCCAAGCAGTAGGTACAGCGTAGTAAAGCAAACGTCAATACTGAAGGAACATAAGAACAGTTCGGTTCTAGTGTTGCGATGTCTAAGGCGGAGCAAATTCGTTCGGCAAAGTTTAAGAGACTTAATTCCGAATATGGTGATATTTTTGTTAATTGATTCAAGCATAAAACAAATTGGAATACATTGAATCGAATTATGGGTTTATATCTGATTGTATAACAGCTTTAGAAAAGTCTGTTACAAAACTGGTTGATCAGATTTCCCTACTGCGAAATATCTGGAAGAAAGTGACTCAAGTAGACGATAAAATTGGTAAAATAATATCTGCGAAAATAACAAATAAGTTGAAAAAATGGTGGATATTATAAACTCTGAAAGATTAGTGACAGTATTTCTGGAGATAAGGATTCCTTTGAAGAACTAACAGAAGTTGAAAAAAAAATGTTTTACAGGATTTTACGTATGCCCCAGTTGTCTCAACAGACGTAGAAAGAAGCCTCTCCACATATAAGGCCATGCTATCAGATAGACGAAAATCGTTTTCTGTTAATAACTCACAAATGTCATTTGTTGTGCATTGTAACAATATTTGGAAGAAATCTGATAACGTATAACATGTGCATTAATAAATCACACTCATTGTAAAGAAAAGGAAAAACCAAAAAACTATTTTTCAAGTGCTTTTGCGAATAGAATAACATGAACCCGTTACAAATAAACAGTGATTTTGTTTGCGTTCAGTATGAAATCATACATGTATACAGTATATTATTTGTTTAGGATGAAATGGTTAATTAGTTTTGAAATTTTGAAATCTTACTAAAGTATCTGTAGGAAATTAATTGTAGAAACGTTAGAGAACTGTGTCATTTCTATTGTGTCGTCTGTACGTCAACACATCGTGTACATGACCGTCGCTTGTACACAGGGAACACGCCGAGTAACGTCGGAACCCTTGCTATGATGCCATTCTGTCTGCCATGTGCTCCGTCTGCACCGCTCTACTTATCACTGTACTTTAGGACTAGAATGCATTTAATTATTAAGAAAATTGTCAGTTATAGCAAATGCACTACAACAATCTGCTAAATGTAGCAGTCGAAGAGTTGGTATGTGAATTGCAGTAGAAAATTGTTACTGTTATCCCTATTGAAATAGACATAACAGAGAATATTAAAGTGTTATCTCTCATGAGATATTTCACTATGACAATGTTTAATAATTCTTGTCACCTGTGTTCAATAAACCACAACAACATGTAGGATATCGCCTTTAATCACCATCGTTCTAGCATTACTGCTTACGCTTCTGTGCCGAGGAAGGAGTAAATATGGCCTCCGCCGTCGAGAATACGATATTCTCTAATGTACACTGCTCTGGTGTTACCCATCCAAATGCACCGATGATTAACTACAGAGCAGAACGCTCAGCGGTGCAACACACTTCACACGGCAGCCGATAATCCCGGTTTGTTGCACACCACATCAATTTTTTTTTTTGTCTTTTCCTGAAGGCAACCGGAAGGCTGAGTAATTGATTTTGTAATTTTACGTTCCATATGCTCGCTGTTCGACGGCTTTTGTATATACAGGGACATTATTTTATTTTTACTTCAATTTTTATTGTACCTGGGTTCTTGAATGTACTTCACTCCCACCCCTTCTTCTAGTTAACTTACAACCGTCCTACACACAGTAATTTAGTGAGTTTAGTACGTTCCAGAAATATATTCGCGTTTTCCAGTGACGAAAGAGCTTTCAATATTGCATCATATTTTCGCACAGGTACTGTCGTCAGTTTGCCTACGTCGCATCCCGGCCACCGCCACCCGTTTCTGCTCGCCCCTCTGTAAAGGCTAGTGACTGGGCTGTCTTAGCTCTATTGTGAAAACATTAATCTCGTTAGGAATTGGATGTCTACGTAATATTATACAACTGTACAAAATAACTTAAACAAAATGACCCCGTTAAGTAATTAACTGTCACGTAATAGTAGATAGCATGTCTGAATGATTTTATCTTTCCGCATCGTGCAGTTCCTTACAGTACGTAAGGTACTCTTTTATAGATTAGATACAGAATTATTTCAACATGAGTTACTAGTAGGAAGGACGAAACTGGCAATTGGAATTAGGTTCAGTAGTCTATAGTGCGATGATATGCACAAACGAACTGAAGCTTGTATCAAAATGAACGGCCACCATTTTCAAAAATGTGTTTAAATATCCATATTATGATTACTTTTCAATTTAACTTCATTCTCTATATTGTACGCTAATGTGCTGTAGACAGTATAATGTACACTGCATAATGAATACGTCCGAATGGATAACCCAATTCGTGAGTAAAGCACTTATTGTTAATACTGTATTGTATTTTGATTAAACAAAAACCCAATGAAAATTATCAAACTCAAAATCGCGATATGTCTTAATTTACATAAATGGATGATCTACTTTTATTTCGTACTATACTTAGTAAAGTGATTTGTTTGTATTTTACGCCAGTATCATCGAACTCCAGTCGTGGATTAGGTTAGCAAACGGTGTTTCCGGTTCTCAACTGTTAATTCAAAGGTATAGCCAGGTTAATATTAGAAATGTTAGTAAAAATAAAATGATATCCCTGTACAACAGTTATGGTAATGACAAAAGATAGGTACTTAGGGTGCTATTCATAGACATTTCGCAGCACGCGCTAAGAGCGTACTAAGCTAGCCCCGGCTATCCACTGGTTACTAGTACAGAATTCAAATCATAACCTATCGCTAACACTGGTTTATGAATACGAAAAACGCTGATCATCCACCGGAAGCCAGCGATAATAATATCTATGAATACGGCCCCCTAGTGAACAGGCTTTGTCTAAAACTACGTAATACACTTGTTTTAACATTATTTACTTCTCATATTCCTATATCTATTTCATAGTTTGATACTTTTGATCTTTGATCAAATTTCCTGTAAAATATGTTATATTTAGAAACAGACAAACCATGACGTTTATATTCTAAGCCAGGGCTGGGCACATTACGTGATTCTGAGAAATGAGCGCTGTGTGCTTTAAAGAGCGGATCTTTCGAGCGCTATGACGTATGCATACTGTACGTCATTCAGTGTCGGTGCAGTGGTGACTCTGCAGTATGTGGCGAAATTTGAAGACGGACCTCCCGCTCATACACTAAGCGGCCCGCTATTCCCAATGCCTTTAATGTATCATGGGAGGAGGAGTTCTTTTTGGTAGAGAGCAGTGGATTAGCGAAGTGTTTAATTTGGCATAAAACACTCCAACTGATTAAGAAGTTCAATATCCAACGACATTATTCTTTACAACATGCTACTGAATATGACAAATATGTTGGTAACGAACGCCATAAATTAATACAACTTAAAGAAAATGTTTCTCAGGTACATTATATTGGAGTATCTATTTATATTTACATTGCATTATAAGTTATACATTTAGTAATATATAATTTTAAATTATACACGTTTTATGATATATCATAGTGTTGTATATTACAGTTCATGATATATCATATATCATATTATATATCATGAACTGTAATATACTATACTATGATATATCATACTATTTGTATAATTTAAATTTATATATTACTAAATGTACTACAATAACTTATAATGTAATATAAATATCGATTAGATACTCTAATATAATGTACCTGAGAAACATTTTCTTTGAGTTGTATTAATTTATGGTCATATCATATATCATATCTCATATCATATATTATATTATATTATATTATATTATATTATATTGTATTGTATTATATTATATTATATTATATTATATTATATTATATTATATTATATTATATTATATTATATTATATATTAACAGGATGACAATAATGCACTTAGTGAATCGGCTATGAGAATTAGCTACAAAATGTGCCACGAAATTGCAAAGGAATTGAAAACATTCAACGAAGGTGAATTCATCAAGCGATGTTTAATTACCGGTATATTGGCAGATGAACTCTGTCCACAGCAAGTAGGGGAAGTGGAAGCCATACGCCTGTCTCGTAGAACCGTGGTGAGGAGATTGCAGTATGTGCGTATGGGTTATGTAAATAAGCCTAATGATTTGTGTGTGTGTGCATAGAGCGAAGTTTATGTCATTGAATTAATAAGAGTGTTATAAATTCTGTAATATACAATGGATTGATGTAATATCCTTGTAAACTATTATGTACTGACAGACTGAATGACTAGAACAACCGTGGCTCTTGTTATATTAATGCAGGGAAGATGTAGCTGTAATGCTAGTCCGCCACTGCGTGAGCGTTGTGCTCTGGCTTGGAATTGAAGTGCCTTACGGAGCGAGAGCAGCTCTCGCCGACTAAATGGAGCCGCTCTTATGCCCGGCCTTTTTCTACGCCATTCCTGCTAGCGGTATAGGACAAGGATTCGCGATGTGTGGAATGCAATTAGCACCAAGTAATTTTCATATTTCACAATACTTTGGTAAAATTGTTATTTTACTAGATTTTCACATTTCGCACGATTTATTCATTTTCGTTAATATTTCTATAAGTACCACTGAAGCGGCTTTCCGGATACTGTAAGGAGAACAATATAGATGTTTCCCATGGAACACTTAAAAAAGAAAAAAAAAACAGATTTACACATTCTACCAACATTCCGGAATTCGCAAGGGCAAATTATATCTCAAAATTCTCCTTTAGAGTCATTGAACTCGTAGCTTCAATGAATTCGACAAGCCAAAACAAAATAGGTGATTCCTATTCCACGTTTGTTCATTCTTTCGAATCCTGTGCAAATAACACTAGTGTTGCCATGGCTACTTTTGTAGTGTAAATAAATGTTATAAACGGGTTCAGTGATAAATTTTGCTGTCTAATTATTTTTTACACTTTTTGCTACTTCATTGGTCTTTCATCGAACAAAACAATATTAATTTACAGAAGTACTCTTGTGCCAGAAAATATACCAAAGTCATTTGTGTTGTATTGTAGTGTTGAGTCCAGCCAATGTAAGAAATTTGTTTCTGCCCTACAGTGTAATAATTTGAGTTAGCAAGTTCTTGCATTCAGGCAAGAATTTGATGATGTTGACGAACTGTATAATTCAGCTGATTTATTGTATTTTATTTGGTAGCATATTATATATAAAAAAATCTGTAAAGGCTTAATTTGTAGATAATGATGTAAACAAAAATATTAATCTCTAAAGGCTTAACTTGTAGATAAAGAAGTAAACCTGCTCCAAATGATTTAGGAGATAAATATTTTAGCATTAATCTTTAAGTCGCCTAGAATCCACCACTACTGTTGTCTATCAGTCTTTGGGAGAACCACTAGGAAAGCCGTTCACGACAGAAGGGCGATCCGATGCTGCATACATTCAAGCAGGTGATATATATATTTTTTTTTTGAAAGAAATTATTGTCAAAGGGGATAGTGAAGAGTTTTGGTAGAATGAAGTGGGAAACGTGGGAGGAACCAGAGAAAACCTTCACAACCTTGACTTTTTAAAAATCAAAATTACAACTCCGCTTGGATTGACGTCGTCGTAACCCAGAGCTCTCATAACTGAGCTACCGAGATAGTTTCTGAAGTTATGAATGTTTGTCCATTATTTTGATGTTACATGTCTTAGGTCGATACCCAACCGCATATCTTGGAGTCTGCTGAATGTTAGAGTATTCTGTATATGAGTTTTAGCTGATACGCCAAGAGGAGCAGGAAATTCTGATTGACATGAGAACTGTACGACAATATTAGGTATGTAGCATTTGCAGCCCCTGTATCAAACTATCTTATCACGTGAATATAAGTTGACTTAGTAAACACAGTAATTACAGTTCACAATTTTGCTTTGAGAGCTGAGAAACTGTGAAGAACAGTAAGCTTTGACTCGGTGCAGAAACTCACACTGACTGAAGTTGTAATATAGGAATTGCCGCGTGTGTACAATTGAATGTCCTGGAAGCGTTTGATGTCTTCCCGAAGTTCTTGGTGTATTCGATCAATTCACATACTTCTCGCGGCTTTAATTTCCTCTCCAAATCTAGTTTAAATTTCCAAATATCACGCTTCGTGTATTCTTCATTTTCTACCAGATAATCATGACTTACATGAATTAATACAGGATAATTCAGATGGAAATATTTTAGAAGCGGTAGCGTGTATTATTCTGAGTAAGAAATCTATTATAGGCCTAAACATGTCCAGTTTTCAATAGGTGTGGAGATTAAACTGGTTTAATGTTACAAATAACAAGCCTCACAAATGACAAGAACAAAATAAAAATGACATAATGATATTTATTGCTTATCTACATGGTATCAATACCTTTCAACAGTTCAGCAAACGTTTCTGCTATGTTGACAACAGTGTGTTGCTCTTTTGAGGTCATCGTCTATTATGAGGGAAGCACTATTCATTATGTGAGCGACCAATTCGTGTTTTGCGTTTAATTATTTGCTTCTCTACACTTCGTCTTACATCCACCCCGTCAGACTAAAGTCAACAGGAGTAAAGTCTGGAGACTTTGGTGGCTAATGTACGTGACCACTGTGGCCGATCCATCGTTCGGTGGATGGTAGATTCAGATTGTGTGTCTGACGGTTGAAATGCACAGATTCTCCGTCATGATGGAAGACCACGGCCATCCTTGTAGCCAAGGAAACTACGAACAGCTGTTTTTCTACACCCAATTTGAAGAGTACTGCCTGAAACGATCACATAGTCAGAAGAGCTACACGTACTACTTCTCTGTGCGTAGTCAGTACTACATAGTTCCTTCATACCATTTATAAGGCTTATAAAACTTGCAACTGTGAGTGACAGTAAGGCTCGTATGATACTAGGATGCCACTGCAGCTCTGCTGGCAGCCCTGCTAACATTTGTAGTGTCTGCCACCTCAGATGCCAACCAAGATGCCACACTCTCAAAATGGATGTTGAATGTGTTAATACTTATTGCCTGTGTTCGTCGTCGTCGTTCAAGTAAAAAGAAAGGGAAAAGGATGTGGGTGCATCCTTAAGTTTTTCAATTACGTGAGAATGTCAGTGACATCTTTTGATGAGCTGTTGGACATAATATGTAGAGATGATTTGGAAATAAGGAATACAGTCTGATTGTCAACCTTGCTCTAAAAAATTAAAAGTATGTACAGTACAGTGTGTTTTTGCCATTTTCTTAAGAATATCTTATTTGCCGGTTACAACTTTGTTATGGGCGGCTATTCAATTGTTAAACGAAAACATGTCATATAATTGATTGTTTTATTGTGACTGTCACGCCTAGAGAGCGGAATTTTTAGATTTTTAAAAGTTAATTTTAGGTTTTTGGAATAGGTGAAATATGTTTCTCTTTAGGCTTTATGTCCAACCTGAGAAAGGAGTCGCAAAATATGGTCGATTTTTAAAGCTTTATGCCTAGTCTACAGTTAAAGTGAAAATAAATTGTATTAAGGCAACCTGTGCCAAAGAAATACATGTTTTCAGGGACCAAACCATTTATCAAAATGTATGATTCGGGATAATGGATTCGGGAAAATGGATAGAAACCAGCCGCATAAGCCTATGTATATGTGTATATATACCAGGTGTTTCAGACCACCCGAATCAGCCTTTTTTCTCGAAAACTATATGATATTAGTTGGTCATAAAAAATGTTGATAACCAAAACCTATGTAAAGAATCGATTGGTGACAGTAGGCCTACCATTTCCCGTAACAAATCGGAAGTAGGAGTACCTGTGGTCAACTTCGAAAATTCAAATGAGAACATGGGTCACTGAAGGTGCCATTGGAATCTACTTTTAAAGAGAAACAACTTTTACTGAAACTCTTTTATTAACTTTTATTGTTTACTTACAAAGCAACAAAAAGTGGTGTTTTCTGAGAAATGTATGTTTGTTTATGTACGTACGCTCTTCATAGTAAGTGTTCAAAATGTCCACCCTGTGCTGAACAATGTTCTGATCTCCTTCTAACATCCGTGATTGCACGGAGTCCATCAGCACAGCTGAGAGACATACAGGCTTCTGTAATTCTTTGTTTCATATCATCTCTAGTTGTTGGATGCACTTGGTAGAACGTGTCTTTAATTCTCCCCCACAAGACGAAGTCATTTGAAGCGAAGTCAGGAGATCGGGCAGGCCAGGATACTGGTCCTCCTCGTCCAATCCACCGTAGGGGAATAACCGGTAAATAACTCGCCGAGCCCTACGTGAAAAGTGAGCCGGACAGCCGCTCTGCTGAAGCGACATCGTTAACCGAAGCGCAAGGGGAACTTCATGAAGCAACTGGTGCAAAGTGTTTCGGAGGAAGCGTGCGTTCTACTATTCAAGCTCTCCTCAAAAAAGTATGGTCCTATGACTCTGTGTCTGAGAAGGCCACACCATGTATTGAGACTCCATACGTGTTGGTAATTCACTTCACGTAGCCAGTGTGGATTAACCGGAGACCAGTAATCGGAATTGCATAGATTCACCTGACCATTACATTTGAACGTTGCCTGATCAATCCACAGAATTCTGAGCTCGAGCAATATTTAGAAATCTGTTGCAGAAATCAACACGAGTCTGGAAGTCATGTCCCTCAAGTTCCTGATGGAGATGAATATGGTATGAATGAAATTTGTTATCTTTGAGAATTTTAAACACTGTATTATGGTGCAATCCTGAGTCACGGACAATCCTTCTTGTGGGGGAGAATTAAAGACGTGATCTGCCAGGTGCGTCCAACAACTAGAGAACACATGAAACAAGGAATTAGAGAAGCCACACCATGTGTATGCTGAAGTTTTCCGTGGAATTGCGGATGTTAGGAGAAGATCAGAACATTATTTAGCACAGGATGGCAGATTTTTGGAACACTTACTATGAAGAGTGTACGTACATTAACAACGTATAAATTTCTTGGAAAATTACTATTTTTGTTGATTTGTGAATAAACAATAAAAGTTAGAAAAAAAAGTTTCAGTAAAATTGTTTCTTTTTAAGGTAGTATCCAATGGCACATTCAATGACTCTGTTTTCATTTAAAAATTTCGAAGTTGATCAAAGGTATCCCTACTTCTGGTTTGTTGCGGGAAATGGTACTCCCACCAATCGATTCTATACATAGGTTTTGGTTATCAAATATTTTTTATGAACATCCAGTATCATATAGTTTTCGAGAAAAAGGCTGGTACGAGTGGTTTGAAACACCCGGTATATGACCCCCATGATTATGATTCGGTAAAGTATTGAAGTAGTTTTGAGTTTAGAAGGAAAAAAATAGGCGAACAATTAGTAATCCGGTTCCTACTGCTAATATTAATGTTTAAAAACTCTCAGTATTGTAGAATAAAGTAAATCAATTTGAAAAATTCGTTTTTCTCTGCACTCGTCAAGTTCTTCCCTCCAAAAATATCCACTACTTCTTCTCAGCATTTCTTTTTCAACTCGCGACTGCTATAATCATCAGATGATGAATCCCATGTCGCTTGTCTGTTTTGTATCTCTATAATGAACATTTCCGATTAAAAATTGTCCATTTTGCACGGCACTAGTGATGCAAATAAATACTCTATAACAATAATACTCGAAAGCTTGCCTGTTTAGCATTGCAGGCGGCGGCGAAAAGTGACTGTGCTGCTATCTAGCGGCTTGGATTGTTTATACACTCCTTGCGGCGTGCTAGGTTACGTGAGGAAAAACGTAGAGGGGTTCATTTGATGTCAACAAAAAATGCAAATTAGTAGTTGTATTTATAGTCACAACGTTCACAACATTTTAAATAAATAAGAAGTTACGAAGTTATTGGAATAGAAATAGAAATGAAATAAAACAATTCTTGTATTTTCAAATGTAATTATGATTTAGTTGTGCATGACTTTAGAAACTTTCATACATCGCGTATTTCGTACCTTTGCTAACGGTTATCGATCTTATTTTTGATGTAACAGTTTATTAGCACATTGAAATATTTGTCAGTGAAGATACTGGCACAATCGCTGCTTTAGGGATAAAGCCTGTATCTTGTAATTTTTATCTTTTACATCAAGCAGATGTGATTTTAAAATCTCTGCAGATAATCTTTTGATAGAAAATATCGTATAGTTTGTTTTAAAATTTTGCACATTCCTCGAATAATGAAAATCATTGCTTGGTTTGCAAATGGCACTTCTGAAATTTTTACGTCAGTTGAAGTCTGTTGATTAGCCCGGTCTATACCTAGTTCAATGAATCCCTCAAAGTGTCTGTTTTAACATTATAAGTTATATTTTCCTTGAAAGACATTTATCTTCAAAAATAATATTTGCAAACTTTTCATTCAATGGTAAAATATCGGATTTTATTTTTAATATTAATTGTAGAATGGTGCTATTTATACCGAGCCTATACCAAATTCATGAAGTCAATTTTTGAGAGATCTAACTGTTGGTAAACATAATTTTCTTCTTAGAAGTCTTTCGTCTTGAGGTGAACATTAATGGAATGCTGCGGCAAAACTTTTATCATAACTGGAATATCGTTTCCCCATTACCTTCTTTTTAAGCACACTTGTGACTAATGCATTCATCATCTTGAACAATTTTAATTAAATCGGCATTTGGACTTGCTGTGTTTAGAGCTGTCATTTCCGCTTGAGCCACTTTTTATCTTTTAGGATTTCTTGAATCGTAAAAAAATGATCTTAATTTAGTGAAATATTAATAATGGCTTTAAAATATAGGACTAGGCAAATTATTTGTCCAAATAACTATCTGAATCACTTATTATGAAAACACATGAGTCCACTTTCTTCACAAAATGAATTCACATTTTTGTTACGCATCCCAAGACACACTATTTGGATAAAAAAGTAAACGCTTTCAATTTTTATACGGATAAACTAGGCTATAAAGGAATAGTGTTTTATATGAACAATGTAAAGTAGATTTATGCAGTTTAGTAACTGTTTCAGTTAACACAGAGAATATGTCATTGCTAATGCACTATCTAATTACACGATGGAGGAGTATGGTCTGTCGTTTCTAATATCAGAAAGCCCGCAGCTTCCTCGATGCAAGATCTAATATGTTTATTTGAGACCGTTGCGTTTCTTTCATTGTGCTTTGATTTTGACTCATTTTTTTCTGAAGAAGGAGCCGTTAAATTCAGTGAATGAATAACTATTATCTTCAGTCTGTTATTAAAAATAGAGTAGCTTATTAAAAATTAATAGTCCTACGACTGATTTGAAACTTCGGTATACTTTTCAAATTTATTACACTCTATTTTACTTACCCCTAATGTTTCGAATTATGGTTATTGAAGTCCGATAATCAAAAGTGATCTGAATATATTTCGTGATTTTTGTACATATTTATATTCTATCCCTCTAATTTTAAACGTTTCGTCTAAAACTGTTTACAGCGTTTTTAGTTAGTACTCGCATTTTGCTTATGATATTGTTTGTGTTTTCTTTTTTAAAGAAGTTTAGATAAGGACGCAAATAGCGATAGTAGCTGACGCGCCCTATTAAACCTCATTAATTAACGTCTGTCTGCGTTTAATTACCTACATGAGCATGGCACACTTAAAAGACAAAAGCAAATAACTGTAGTACCGGTAGTAGAAGCAGTATTAATATAATAACAATAATAATAATAATAATAATAATAATAATAATCATCATCATCCTCATCCTCGTCGTCGTCATCATCATCATCATCATCATCATCTTGTAACAGAAAAATAACATTCTACTGGTGTTTACATGACTACTCCCAATCTCTATCTTTTGGAAATCTGAAGGAAGATCTAGCATATTTTGCTAGGCATAGTTTTTACAAAACATAGAACAAACATTTCCACATTTAACTAACATTGTGTAGGCTACAACTATAAAGAGAATAATTCTTAGGACATCATGTGTTTGTTCAAGAACAAAGCTCATATCACAGTTCAACGCGCTATTCGTCACGTCATCCTCGCTGCCTACAATCCCTGCCGCTAGATCGCACTGGCGAGTCATTCGCCATTTTTACCGTGAACTTTCCGGTATTATCATTGTAGAGTATTTGATGCAATTATAATGACTGGCAGCTCTGCTGGGATCGGAATGTGAGACTCCTTATCTAATCTCATATGTTTTGATGGTCGCGCTGCCAGGCGTGCAGCGAGGTCAGTAAACAAGTTGTTTTGGTTTCCTGACTGGCAGCTATGCCAAGTGTGAGATGCCCCTAGTTTCTATGTTTTGTTATTGGCAGCCATGCCAGTAGAGCTGCCGTGGCATCCTAGTGTGATACGAGCCTAAATGTAAATGGACAGCCGGAGTGGTATTTGTTTAGAATATTTGAGGAATGTAACTAAATTATGTGATATTATTAATAAGTAATGTATTTAAATAATAACAAAGTCGTTTAAATAATTGCATATAGGGTAAACATTGGTAATTTCGTGATAATTTCATGAAAATTGACTTAAAATGCAAATGTGTAAATATTTCTTTATTCCGATTTTTCTACCTGTTCAAATCTGGAGACATAAGAGATTGGATACTCTCTTGAACAATTGCCAAAAACCACTTTTACAACTTAAGCTAATATGTTGGTTATTTCGTGATAACTTTGGTAATTTCATGATATTACATTGATAATTTCGTGAGAGGTAGAAGAATTGTGTAAAAATTCATTAAAGTCAAATGAAATTCTCATTTATTGTTACAAGACTTCAAACATAGTAATTCCGGCTAATATTCATAGCAAGAAAACATAGAAATACACATCTACACATAATAATAATGAGATCGAGGTAAAAATTGAAATTGAAAAGGAATCTTTTTTCCCTGAAAGGGTGAACACTTGTATTACTCACCTTACTATAATTATAATACGAGGGTAACACTAAAATTAATGCATAACATTTGTTTAAAAATTATATTTTTATCCTACTTCTTTGCTATTTTCACAGAATGTAGATACATCCTTTAGGAACAAATGTCACTTTTCCACATAATCCCGTCCCTTTCAACTGCCTTACGTCACCTAGGAACGAGGGCCTGTAGACCAGCACGGTAAAAGTTTAAACCAACACGTCTGAGCCACTCTGTAGCAGCGTGCACAAGGGAGTCATCTTCTAACTTCGCTCCACGAAGGGATCTTTCAATTTACCAAAGAGATGGTAATCGTATGGTGCACAGATCAGGACTGTAAGGCGGATGTTTCGGTGTTCTCTGTCCGAATTTTCTGATCTGGTCTGTGGTCTTGTGACTGACATGTGCCTGTGCGTTTTAGTGCAATAGCAGAACATCCTTCTTCTCCCGATGTGGTCGAACACAACTCAGTCGAGCTTGAAGTTTGTTTAGAGTTTCCACATACACGTCAGAATTAATTATGGTTCCGTGTGGCATGATGTTCAGAAGCAAGAGTCTTTCTGAATCGAAAAACACAGTAGCCATAACTTCTCCTGCCGAAGGCGCAGTTTTGAATTTCTTTTTCCTTGGTGAATTTGCATGCCACTCCATTGTCTGCCTCTTTGTCTCCGGTTCAAAACGGTGAAACCATGTTTCATCTCCTGTCACAATTCTTGCAAGTTAGTCATTTCTACCATTCTCATACTGGTCCAAAATTTCGCCGCATACTGTTTTTCGAGTTTCTTTGTGGACTTTTGTCAACATCCTCGGAATCCACTTGGCACAAAGCCTTTTTATCGCAACTTTTTCAATATTCTGCACACATTTACTTCTCCTATTCCACCTTGGAGTGACAATTCTTTCAGTGTTACGTGTTTGTCAGACACAATCATGTTATTAACGCGGTGCACATTATCTGGACTTCGTGCAGTGCAGGATATGCCACTGCGAGGAGTATCCCGAATATTGGCGTGCTCTCTTCAACCAGATAATCTGCTTGCTCACCGACTAACCATATTGCGATCCACAGCTGCATCTGCATTCACATTTTTCAACCTAATGTGAAAGTTTCTCACTGTCTCATTCTCACAATATAGAACTCGATAACAGCATGTTACTTTTGACGAATGTCAAGCACAGCAGCCATCTAGATGGAGTCTATAATGGCGCTACTCATGGGAACCACTTAAATTACATTTAAATACAAGCTGAAAGGTTGTATCTATGACCTCCATAAACTGCAAATGTGTAGAATAAAAAATAAATTTAAAAAATAATGTGCATTATATTTGGAGTGACCCTCATATAATGGCAATGCAAAAATTCTCAGTCTTTATCATCTTGTTTGTCATATGTGCATTGGCATTTAGCATGATACCAAATCATACAGAATCTACACTCAATCCATTGCGCCCCCTTTTCTTTTTTGTTATCACAGCTTATCTTCTGATTTCTAAAATTCTTATTGTAATACAATTTTTAAAATATTATAAAATGTTACGCTTAATACTCAACAAAATATTCCCTCAAGTACCTAAGATTTCTATCAGTAAAACTAAGCCTATATGGCGACTACAGATGTATCTGAAATTCCAAAACTATTTTCTAAAGTTTCATTAACGTATAATAAATCATTGTACCAAATACCATATGCTTACCTCTAGCAATAATCCTGTAATGCAATTATAAACATTCACAAAATTTGTACGCCTGAGAAATCGACACTGACTTGCTCTCTCTCCAAACACAAAAGGTCACTCAAGCAACTACAATAGTCACACAAAGCGTAGCTGTATGTTTCTGGAAACCGGAAAACATATTCAATACCTTGGCGGCAATTTGAATCTCGTAAGTCCATTGGTTAGTTCACGAAAGAGTCAGGAAAAATATCACGAAATAACCACTGCCACGAAATTATCAATGTTTACCCTATTCAGTAACAAACCCACGATCTTGCTTTATGTCTATTTTAGTTTCAATGTAATTTGATCATCGCCGAACTTACATGCTCAGGTTTGTTCGTGTCCCTTTGATATCATACACTGCCTGATGTAAGCAGATTTGATAACCTACTGTAGCTCTTTTATCGTTATACATTCAAACGGCATTGTCCAAAGTTTGTTCATACTATTAAATCATGATGTGAAAGGTATGTTCGGACCTTTGGCACCAATAGGCATAGTTAAATGGCATAGTTAAATCAATCCGTACGACAGACAAACACGCAAGCAAATTAAGAAAAGCACCATTTAATATTATTAAAAAAATTTTCAAAAAATTTCGTAACATGTTATCTAATGTAATACAGTGAGTAAAAGCTAACTATTTCTCTATCATACTAAAAAAATATATATAGCACTACTACTAAAATGTTTTGGCAAACTGTGTGAGAAGAGGCAAATATTGAAGTAAATAAAAAAGAACATTTTAATGATATTGTTTGTCGAAATGATTTAGTATTAAATGATAGAAAATATATTGCAACAGAATTTAATTCCTATTTTACAAACATTGATTTGGATATTGTATCAAATATAAAAAAATAAAAATTTTCTCAGCAATGTAACTTCAGTAAATTTTTGTATGTACAGTATCTTTACCCCGTAACAGATGAAATAATCAATATAGCGAAAACTTAAAAAAATATATATATATATATCACCTGATCCTGATAACGTAAGTGCTAAAATACTTAAGATGGTTATGAATTATATTGCCAAACCTCTAATTCATATCTTTAATTTTTGTTTTCTAAATGGCAAATTCCCAAATGAATTTAAAAAATCCAATTGCGAAACCTATTTGTAAAACAGGAGAGAAAAAAATATGAACAATTATAAACCAATATAATCACTTTCATGTATTTGAAAATTATTAGAAAATGTATTAAAGTTCAATTAATGAATTATCTTGGTAAACATAATTTCGAATCTACAGCACTGTAAGCATCACATTTACGCAGACGATTTACAAATCTATATCCATACAACCCCTGACTCACTCAATGATACAATACAAAATCTTAACGAGGACCTTGAATCTATATCTGCATGGGCCAGAAAGATTGGTTTGACTCTCAATGCAAGAAAATCACAAGCAATCCTAGTGGGACATCAACGTCTATTATGCAACATTACTCCTGCTCTTCCAGTCACGTTAAACGACACAATAATCCCTTTTGCTTCATGTGTTAAAAACCTTGGAGTTTACTTTGATACGCATTTAAACTGGAATAACCAAGTAACCCATATTACCAAAAAAGTGCTTTCCATACTATATTCCTTAAACAGCATTCGAAAATTCATTCCGCTATCACTCAAGAAAATACTAGTGGAAACACTAATAATGCCCCACTTCGATTATTATGATTTTCTACTGACTGACCTCAATATCAATCAGTCGCAAAAATTACAACGTGTTCATAATTCTTGTGTTCGCTTCGTCTGCGATGTCCGTCGCGCTGACCATATTACCCTATCCTTCCAAACTCTAAACTGGCTATGGCTTAACGAACGTAGAAATTTTCATTCTCTTGTTCTCCTTTTCCAAGTCCTTCACACTTCTACGCCTACCTACCTTGCCTCCCGTTTCCGTTACCTGTCATCATATCATATTCTCTTCACACGCAAAATAGCCGCATACTAGCCATACCAACACATAATACATCATCGTATTCATCATCATACACAATCTCGCTCCCGCTCTTGTGGACTACCCTACCCAGTGACATCAGAGACTGTTGGAATTTAGTAGCGTTCAAAAGCAAGCTTATTAAGCATTTTCTTACTGCGTAGAGTAGGTTTAATTTTTACTTAATTAATAAAAAAAATGTTTCTCTCTTCTCAACTTTTACAATAAACTGTCTAGCTTTTATTAATCAGTTATTCTTTTTATTGTATTTGTAAATTTAATATTAATTGTAATTATAATTGTAATTGTATTCTTAAATTGTAGTTGTAATCCCCTGGTAGAGGGGAAGAGAAGGCCTGATGGCCTTATCTCTACCAGGTTAAATAAATATATGTGTATGTATATATATATATATATATATATATATATATATATATATAAAGTCAGCGGTCATCAGCACAGAGTACCCTGGGGCTAGCGTCCCTTACCGGCGCAGAACACACTGCACTATGGTGAATTCGTAGCTGCTAGCGAGTATACTCTCTACCTCTTCCTGCTGCACGACGGGGCACATGGGACGGCTCCGTTTTCCCTTTACCCATTTGAAAGAGTGCTGACGACCACTGTATTAAGTGATAATCAATTGGTTTTCGAAAAAAATTCTGTACAGATAATGCATTATATTAAGTTACTAAAAAAATTGTTAGAGAATTTGACCAAGGTAACAAATGTAATGGTATTTTCCAGGACATAAGAAATGCATTTGATACAATGAAACATATCTTAATGGGGAAATTAGACTTATTAGTTATTAGGAGTCAAAGGTAATGCTTTAAACTTAATAAAATCGTGTCTCAACGACAGAATGCGAATAAAGAAATTTACAATTCGCGGGTGCTCGTGTAAAGGGGGTTAAGTCAATATTACTCACTTTTCAGGAGAGCAAAAACAAAGTTTGAACCTATCTCATAAATCAGGATATAAATATTTCTACACGAAAACTGGCTGTAAATGTCCAAATATATGCTTACTTGGCTTACGAAACATTCATTCATGGTGTTCATCAAATGGTGCGAGGTAATTAATTAATATTATTGTGTAGTCACCGACATAACCCCTTTAGCACAAAAAAGCTGTAACTTAACCCATTTGGTTCAATCATTTTATTGAGAAAATTAGCAATATAGAATAACGAGAGATCAATGTTTGAATTATTTAAACTGACTGAATGCTACAACAATATAAATATTAAGTAAAAGTGCCAATAATAACTTTAATTTGACAATTACTGAAAATATTTCAATAGTTTATTTTGATCTTTTCACGACAAATGTGTTCTTTTTCTTTGATGGAATGAATGATGATTAAGAATAATACAACAATTTAATTATAAAGTAGAACATGTCAACAATACTAACGTGACAACATTTAGGATTCTTGTGTTTCATCTTCATCCGGAAGGACATCTGGTAAATCTTGTGTTTTGAGATTTTGATAATATCCCCAAAATATCTTGAGGATGTAAGAAAGAAGATCTTGGAAATCCTCTTTCTTCTCTTTACTTATGCTCGGAGGCCCATAATGTATGGGAAATCGTATGGGTTCAGTGATTTCACAGCCTCTAAGGCAGTAGCTCACTTCCTTAAAAGGAGTCTCTTCATTCAAATCTGTTTTTTTTTTCACCAGGTAGTTCCTCCCGTGCTAATAACGAAACAAACGTACCTCTTTCCACACAAATTTTTCACCTTCAGAATTCTTCTTCCCTGCCTGTAGCATTGTATCACGGAGGGCTACAAAATCATAGAAATGCGATTGTTGCATCTCTGTCACTTTGAATGGTGTGTTCTTTCCGCACATTCTATCTAGCTGATACCAGCCATGACGGTGGTATATTTGGAACATGTCTTCTTTTTTCCCTGAATAACTGAGTGGTCTGAGTCACATCCCAAGTGGGTATGACCCAGAACCAGAAATTTTGTGGTCAATCTGTTTTATTTTGTTGGTTTCCATTGTTATGAGTGCAAAAAACCATAGCCACCATATCTGTTTTTATTTTGACTTCCTGCTTTATCGGAATAGAGAACGGCCTGTTCTAATCTGTTGCTTTCATTTGAAGACAAATATTTGTATAAACATGAGGCAATTTGATTTGCACCCTCTTCTGGCTACAGCTTCGTGCCACATAAAACAGTGAGGCTAACCTATGTTACAATCATGAATTGTCAAATTATATGTCCATAATTGCCTTTTACTTGACTCTCAACAGGCATTGCTGCAGGTTGAAAACTACAGTTTCCTTGTTTTGACTCTCTTTTCTTGACTTCTCTTTGTCAGCTGCTTTGGATAGGTACGTTTTGATAGCATCTTTTTGATGTATTCTCAGAGGATCTTTGATTATGAGCTTTTGATCTTCTGGAGCTACCGCCAGCTGCTGCCACACTTGGCACGTATATCTTTATTTGGTATTTTTATTGCATTATTCTGTGGGTGAAATATTTCTTTAAACTTGGGACGACCAACAGGATTGATTTTTGGTTGTCCTTCATATTCCTCGCACAGTTTCTTCAGTGTATAGTAGGAAGGTAAATCTAAATCCCTCCTTGTGTAATGACTCTCATATTTTGTAACAGAGTAAATATGCTGATAAACTCTCGCAATAGCACTCTCAGACCACTTATTTGAAGGAGGGTGTAGTACTCTGTAGTTAGGAGAAGTTATTCCAGATATTGAGGCTCCCATTTTATGAAGATTCATTTCCAAGAACTTTTTAGACTCCCCTAAATTTTTAGGAACACGTTTTGCAGATAGGCTCTAATTTATTATCTATTTGCAGGTGGTGGGCCTAATCATAAGTCACATACCTAAACTTTTGTTTATTTGGAGATAGAGTCTTCTCTTTGCAGTGATTGGTTCTTTGAATCGTACAAGTCCACACACATATTCGACCCTTTTATCATAGAACTGCAATCCCTATACTCTCGGAACATTTTCTTCCTTGTATCGTCCTTAAAACGAGACGAACACTTCATTCTACATTCACTCAAATATTTGCATTCCCTTGAAGGAACAATTTTCCATTTCTCAGTAACATATTCTACACCCGTGTTCCCTTTTCTCTTACTATCTTCTCTTGTTTTTCTAGTATTTCTTTAGGAGCTTTTCGTTTCATCCGGGCAAGCTGGACTATAGTTTCCTCACTCAAGTCATCAGATTGTTTATTTCCATCTATGCGTTCGTCATTACAAACTACTGGCACATGTGAAATATTACCACGTACTGATGGAGCTTCTTCTGAGTCACTAGAAGACATGTCCATATCAGTCTTGTGGTATAAAATCAGGATCAATATTCGAATCTAGAAATTCTTCGGGTACATTAGGTGGAGGGCTGCTACCTGAATATGGAAAGGTTAAAAAATGGGAGTTGTTACTTGAAAGAGAACAATATTCATTACTTTTTAATTGGTTATTTAAGGACGCGACATCAACTACGAGATTATTTAACTTCGATGTAATTTTTATTACGCCATGATGTTTGGTGTAGTAAGTCCGATGAATCGCCATGGATTGTCCAACATTCGCTTTACAGGAGGAGAAAACCTTGGTAATACCTAACCACATTGCAAACATATTGTAGCATCTACTACAGTTTTAATTTTCTCCTGTCGCCATTCATATCTCTGTGCATTATGTGGACATGTCAATCAGTTAAAGGGGATAAGTCAACATAACCTCCCATACAAATAAAATTCCGCGGTACATACAGAGTTAAGTGAACTTAACCCCCTTCACACATTAACGTCTGACTTGCAAAAAGAGATATGTAAACTTGTCTCATTTGGCACAGAACATAATCCCTTTGTCACAAAATATGGAGCACTACAACTCCGTCATCGATGGAAGAATCACATAACCCCTTTAACACAAGGTAGAAGTAATCGTGGGAAGTTGAAATCTGTACTTCTCATTTTAGCCAATTTCGGACTTAACCCCTTTACACGAGCACCCGCGAATTATTCCAGTGAACCTTCAGTTATTAATATAGGCGTTCCTCAAGGCACAGATCTTGGCCCTATTTTATTTTTAATATATATTAATGACTTATTAAAAATTGACATTATTATTATTATTATTATTATTATTATTATTATTATTATTCAATTTCCAAGTTTATAGAACCCTATTTTACCCGAAGGTATATTAGGGCTGTAGTTAATTCATACATATTTTAGCCCTGTACATATATTTACATAAAATATATACATATTTATGACATAAAATGCACATATTACATTAAATGTGAATGACCTAATAAAAATCATAGTTATATTATATACATATACGTAGATATGAGATGAAATAAATATAATACATAGAAATAGATGCACAATATATGAAACACAGACATATTACATACCATACTTTCCCAGGACACATCACGCAGAGACTTATTACACAAAAAAAAAATAGGTAAGCATTTCGTAGAAACATACAGTACATATTACTTTTAAGGACATATATGACATAAAAATGATATGAAATAGACACATGACATACAAATGCATGTACAACACACAGACATATTATATAAAATACACAGAGAAGACAGAAAAAAATGAAAATTGCATAAAACTTTTCTATGATATAAAACAGTGATATTATAGCTATTATTATTGTGATTGTTAGCAGTAGCAGTAGCAGTAGCAGTAGCAGTAGTAGTAGTAGCAGCAGCAGCAGCAGCAGCAGTAGTAGTAGTTCCTTTTATTGCGGCCTGTTTTGCCTTGTGGCATGATAGATTAATGATAAAAAAAAGTGAACACAAAATTAACACATTCATATACACTTACTAATTGCATTAACTACAAATTCTCTTACTATGGCAGAAACACATTAACTAGCTATTTACAGTGACTTGCAACAATACAATGGTGTTCGTTATTATTGTGCAGATGACGCTGTTTTACTTTTTGGTGGAAAAACAATTCAAATAATGGAATTAAATTAATAAAGAAATGGTTTTACATAAATTATATTTCTATCAATGGAAATGAAACCATAATTATTCCATTCTCATTATCTGAAAAATGTAAGAAATCTCCTACATCTGTATTAAGTATTAAATTACATAACTCTGATTTTTGCCCTATACCGTGTAAATGTCCAATTATTAAGTAGTCCTCTGAATTTAAATATTTAGGCATAATTTTCGACATTAATTTAAAATGATACCAACACATTAATTACATTTGTAATAAATTACGTAAAATAATATATTATTTTGCTTTATTGAGGAATTGCTTGTCAATATGTTTATTACGCACAATATACTTAAATTTATTTCAATCGGTAATTATGTATGGAATTATTTATTTATTTATTTATTTATTTAGTCTGGTAGAGTTAAGGCCATGAGGCCTTCTCTTCCACACCACCAGAAGTGAAATACATAATGTATTTATGTATGTATTTATTAACACTACATTTGGGTATGCACCCGTTGGCAGTGATATATAATATACAATAATACCATATATAATTCCACAATAATTACAGCAATAAAAGAAAAAATGAAATAAAATAAACTTAAATCCATTTCTTTTTTATTTTATTTTATTGGGTTATTTTACGACGCTGTATCAACATCCAGGTTATTTAGCGTCTGAATTAAATGAAGGTGATAATACCGGTGAAATGAGTGGAGAGGGTTCAGACGATTACTTACGTATTTGTTGACATTAACTTCGATGGTCAACATGGACACGGAGCATCTGATTTGTATTGTGGAACGTTGCCGTACGCAACCGATGTACGACTTGCCCGCGCAAAACACAGTTCGAAAGAGGTTATGGTAGCACACAGACCGTACAGACCGCCAACTGCTGCTACAACGTTCATTTTATACCGTACATATTCTCAAGTTCAGATTGAACGCCTTGATTAATAGGCAACTTCTCTGACACAAAACTGAAACTCGCTTCAAATCGCTGACTCATCAACAGTGACGTCATGACACACTTTGAAATGAACACCCAGTATATACCTAGGTATTTACACGTGTTCACTTGTGGCACCGATGTACCATTCAGCTGATATCTGAGAAAAATTTCTTTATGCGTTCTACAGAAGGATATTGACTTACTTTTACTGACATTGATTTCCATTTTATTTACTGTCGTCCAGGTTTCAATAACGTTAAGATTGTTTTGTAAAGCGGCGATACCGGATTCGTCATTAATTTGTCTATATATTATACAGTCGTCCGCGAATAACCTTACCTGAGACGTAGTATTTCTATATATATTTATTATATCTAAGAAACAATACAGGTGCAAGAACCGCCCCTTGAGGCACGCCTGATGTTACATTTCCTAGTTGCGAAATTTATTTTCCTAGTCTGACATTTGGGTCCTGTTCTCTAAGAATTTATTTATCCATCTTAATACTCGAATATCTATTGGAAGCCTGCTTAGTTTCTCTAAAAGTTTTTCGTGAGGCACTACGTCGAAAGCTTTAGCAAAATCGATCACAATTCCATCTATTCTTCCCTCCCCTATCAACTACATCGGATAAATCTTGTATTAAGGATGTGATTTGACTTTCGCAAGAGTATCATGATCTGAAGCCGTGCTGAATTTTGTTAAGCCACTCGTTATTTTCTAAAATGTTGCGAATATATTGTGTTATTAGATGTTCCATTATTTTGCAGATAACTGATGTGAGACTGACAGGTCTGTAATTGTTCGCATCGCATTTGTCTCGTGCTTTAAATATGGGGATTATGATAGCCGATTTCCTGTCGTCTGGGATACTACAGTTATTGATATATTAAAAATTCCCAGTAAGTAGCTCCTAACTTTATAATTTCCGTGGAAATATCGTCTGGACCGCGCGATTTTCGGTTTTGTAGTCTTTATTTCAGTTCCGAACATCTTTAGCCGTTATTTCGAACATCTCTGTGCACTCACTTTCATCGATTGTAATCTCTCTCCTTTTTAATGAAATAGAAATCAATTTTGAGTTTAGTAAATCTGCTTTTTGTTTGTCCTCTGTAATTATTTGGTCATTAGTGTCTCTCAAAACTGGTATTGATTCCCGATTTCCCCTTCTTCTGCGCATGTAATTATAAAACCTGCCCCAGATATTTTCGCCTACTTTCAGTAAATTTTGCACGTAGTTCTTTTCTGCCTTTTTCTTTTCCCTTTCTAATTGTTTCGTAAGGTCTTTGAATTTCTGGTAATTTTCGGAACTCATTTCTTTTGTTGTACGCTCGCCTAGCCTTTTTCTTAAGTTGTCTGACATATTTTATATAATATTCCGGGTCTGAATTACTTTTTACTATTTTGTATGGCACGTATTTGGAGGTGGTCTCGGTTAATATTCGTTTAAAATTTTCCCATACTTGACCGATGTTTTTGCCCTCGTCTAAGAATTTTTTATATTGATCTATAAGGTAATCTTGCAAACCGTTTATGTCTGCTTTGTTATAGTGCCATATTTTTCTAGTTATATACATTCGGACATTTGTCTGAAGCCAGTTTAGCTCGAGTTGAACACTGTTATGATCACTGATTCCAGGTAATACTTGTGAAGAATGGAAACTATCCCTGGGTCGTATCAAGAAGACATCTAAAAGGTTATTGTTCCTTGTAAGTTTATTTGTGACTTGTGTAAATCCTTGTTCCCATACTGGGTAATTAACAAATGTTTGTGAAAGGGTGTTTGTCTCTACCTGACCATTCCAGTTCGCTGCGGGTAGATTCAAATCTCCTGCTAACACGACAAACAATGACAAAAATAGTGAAGTCATGCCTAAATATAAATATCATTTTCATGCACATTAACGAGCTTACACAGGCTATAATGAAATATTAACTGAACATGATACATAATTACGTTATTTACAAATCATATCCTAATTCTACTTTATGATAGGCCTAAATGACAATTTATATGCATAGAATAACCTCCAAAAATCGGCTAACACTCACAAATCAATTTCATGAAAAAGTATGTAATTCTTAATTCTTCATTAAATAGATTAACCGTTCGGAAATCCCTGACATGACAAGGTAAGGAGTTCCATAGCGACGAACCGACACAGTGAAAGAGGATGAATAGAAAGAGGTACGGTGACGAGGAATGGATAATAAGGCCTGATGTTGATTCCGTAACGTTGTGAGATATTCAGAACGAGTTCTCAGATATTTTGAAGTAGAAGTGAACTGTATTCTAGACAGAACAGATAAAGAACGTGCTATTCTACGTTCCTTTAGGCGAACCCATGAAAGAACTTCAAAAGACGGCATTAAATGGTCACATTTACGAGTATTGCAGATGAAGCGGACACACACATTATGAACACGTTGTAGTCTTTCAACTAAACTGACAGTTATATTTGTTAAGATAGAATCGCAATAATCAAAATGGGCCATCACTAGCGATTGAATAATGTTTCTTTTTATGGAAAGAGGCAGACAGTTTGGCAAGTGATTTAGAATTATAGAATGGGGTAGCTTATTTAAAGCCAATTTTAATCCACTTTATTTATTACAGAAGGAATAATTAAAATGTCTCCATAAAACCTTTGGTTTTCAATCTCAAAAATTGTTTTTAGACTTTAATGTTCTTAAAATCAGATTAGTTAATTATTTTGTATTAATAAAATTCATACATAAAAATTGAAATAATTTTGAATTGTATTCTCATAGTTATGAAACAAAAGGTATGAATTCTTTAAGATTGTTTGAACCAAAATGGAACACTGCTAGAGTATTTAATCATAGTAGTAATTTAGGCCAGTGGCGTGCGGATCTTAATGCATTAGTGTAGGCTCTTCATGTTTGCATCCTACATAGGTATACAACTTACAATATTTCGAACACATTGATAATTTGATATTTGATATGATTTTAGTGAGTTCTGACATCAAACCAGAGCAACAGCCGGGAGGAGGGTAAGAAAACAGAAACCTTCGGAAACTAATGATAAAATAAATTAGTAATTAAATAAATCATACCTTATTTACTTGAAGGTGAACTCCATTCTGCGTTCCTTTTCAGAAAATTCCTCAATGGCATCGCTGTGGAATGTAGGGGATTTTCGGATTTCTTTCAGCTGTTTCCTCTCAATGGACATCAAGGCTAGATTGCTCAATCTTTATTTCCCTTGAGTTGATCTTTGAAATGATTTAATCCGCTTAAGGGCAGAAAATGACCTCTCAGCAGATGCAGATGCGCTTGGTATGGTCAAAACAAGTAGGGTCAATTTGTACAATTCGATAAATGCTGTGTGGAGGTGTCTCGATTTTAAATGTGTTACTAGTTCATGAGGGTATTTTCCACGAAATTCCTCCATTGAATATAGTACTGTCAATTCATTTTTTAGACGGACTATATCAAACATTGCACTGTGCTTTACATTCAGCGCATCCAGGGCGGAATTAGGAAAATTTAATTTATAAGACTGAAATTTGGTTGGATCAAGCAATGAAATAAATTCCAACTGAGGGAGATTTCCAAATCTATCTGTAATATGGTTTGTCACATTGTCTATTATTTTAAAAAAATATTCTCCTGTATTTTATGACATCATTTTCCAGGCAGTTTCTTTTTCGCGGCACTTCTTCACATTCGACTTCATTACAAACATCATTCCATAATGCATCAAATCTGTCTCATGTAGAACAATACGTTTTGTTTCATTAACCTTTTCTACACAATACAGAATATCCAAATGCTTCGTCTGAAGAATGTTGTACAGAATGTCAGTATATGCATAGATCTTTGATAACACATTTAGAAGAAATTTGGTCTCAAACTCTGAAAGGAAAGACAAGTATCCACGCAAGAGCAACAGTTTTACTTTCCCAGTCTGATGAGTTGTTGAGTATATTTTTTAAAAAGTCTACCAGCAATTCACGGTTCTCCTTTACAACATTGACTATTCTGGAAGAGAAATTCCATCTTGTGGATGCATTTCTTGGAACTATTCTGTTGGAATATTCAGTAAGAGCATGCGCGCGTTTTGTAGACTTGGAGAAGAAGCTACTTAGTCCATTTAATGTTTGAAAAAAGATCCCGCACTCCTTAATACTCATAGCTGACTGAGATAAGACTAGATTTAGGACATGACTGAAACAATGAACAGATAGAGCTATAGGATAAATGTCTTGAACTTTGGTTTTAAGTCCATTTATTTCTCCAGCCATCACTGCCGCACCGTCGTATGTTTGACCAACTAATTTGCTTCTGATATCATAAGATGCCACTATGTCCATTACATGATTAAATAAACCATTAGCGGATCTATCTGCACTCACATCAACAAAGGAAATAAACGTTTCTTGAACCTGTGCTGTCTGGTCATGGACATATCTGAGAGTGGTGGACAGTTATGATTTGTTGGTTACATATGATGTTTCATCTAAAATAATTGCAACATGCTGGGCCATGGAAATGTCATTCTTAATAGATTCCATCAACACGCCACTGATAGCAGTTATCAGGTCATTTTGAATTCATCTAGAGTCGTCTACAACATTTAGTTGTAGACGACTCTAGATGTTCTCGAAGAGGATTGTCGTAGCTGCTCAACAAATGTAAAAGTTCTATATAGTTGCCTTTGTTAAGTGAATCTTCACTTTTGCCATGCCCTCTGAACGGCAATTCTTGCATGGCTAAGAAGCACGTTGCGTCGATTAGGCGTTTCAATATTTCTTTACCATTTCATTGTGACGCGCCGCATCTGATTTCAATTGATCAAGTTGGGTGTCAATACGAACACTTCCAAAACAAGAAAGCTGAACAACCGAACGCAAATGACACTGCGATCGTTCGTGTTTGACATTGGCATTGCTGAGATTATTTAAATTATTATAACCCTCTTTGTTCCACACACTTTGTTCGTTACGAAATAATAAGCATGGCCAGCAAAATAATTTATTAAGATGACTGCATCCGGTTAGCCAATTAGTTTTCACATATTGGTTTACATTGAAATAACGTAAATATTCTCTACTCTTTTCTTTATGTAAAAACTTAAAGTTCGGAAGCGCCGCCACTGGTCTTCCCCCACAGTTAGCCTACAATTTCAACTTTTTCGCTAAGTGATTTACAACCGAAAGGCTTTTTAAAAATCTGTTCAATTATACAGTGATCTTCTGCCATATTCCCGGTCGGGACAAGTTTTTTCCTTGGGTTTCCCTCAACCCAATATGAGCAAATGCAGGGTAACTTTTGGTGCTGGACTCCGGACTCATTTAACCGGCATTATCACCATCTCATTCAGACGCTAAGTAACCTAATATGTTGATAAAGCGTCGTAAAATAACTTACTAAAATAAAAAACATGAAGTGAAACTGAGAGGTTGTACAGTAGTTCATATCGTAATGAGAGTTCAAGAGAATTCAACTTTTTAATTAAATAGACTGTGAAGCGGTATTTGAAACACTGTCTCAAGAAATCCTCTACAGTAAAACCTTGGATTACGAGTAACTTGGTTTGCGAGTGTTTTGCAAAACGAGCTAACAATGAGGAAACAATTTTTTTAATAAACGAGTTATGTCTTGCAATATGAGCAGCACGATTTGTACACAACTTGCTTCGCTTGCGAACAATAGTAAGAGGCAATAGGGGGGGATCTCGTCTGAGAAGGAAGAGGAGAAAAGGGCGGACGATTTCCTGGCTTCAAATGACATTAATGAGATGTGTAAAAAGTGGGAAGCAGTACAAAATTCTGTTCAAATTCACTATTCTGATAAGGTTGTAGCAGTGCGTACGATAAATCTGTTTAACGACAACGCATTATCACATTTCCACAAGATCCTCAAAACGAGGCACGAGCAGGTGTCATTGGATAGGTTCTTAGTGGAAGCAAATGATTCCAGTCAGTCAAGCAGTCAGAAGTGATTCCGTTAGTGTTAGTGAAAATATTTTCTTTAAATGTTCAAGGAGTTTACTAACCGGTAAAACACGTGAAAAACATTCAAAAACAAAAAGCAGGAAAGTAATTTGTGTTGCACTATTGTATTGAATTTTACCTAAATTATACTGTATTTTATATGAATAAAAGGTTGTGAAACGAATTAATCTGAGTTTGCATTGTTTTTATAGAGAAAGAGGCTTTGATATGCGAGTGTTTCGGGTTAAGAGCATCTTTTCGAAATGAATTATGCTCGTAATCCAAAAGGTTACTGTATATCTAAAAGTGGGAGATATCATTTTGATTTTCATGGAATCTTTCTCCGAATTCTTCCTGAAATTAGTGTTTCCTCATCAGTAACGTGGAATTAAATTAAATTATGTATGTATGTACTGGAGGAGTGATCAGTGAAGAAATAAAAAAAGGATGTCCTTTTATCTATACTGTTGCGTTATTAGAAAGCCACTAACGATTTTAAAGTCTTCTTCGTTAAAAAATTGATAGAAAAATAATAGTACAGTTTTGTCAATGAAGCATGCAGCTTGCTTCACATTGCGTGTTCCATATTCTGAGTTATCTAATTTCTTGGAATTCTTGTGAACACATCGGCATTCTTGTTGTTTTCTAGAGAGAGACTATGGTCTATCAAAAAGTGTTTTTATCTGTCAGAAAACCGGTCTCTTCAAAATTTCTTACAAGCTTCCATACAAACTAGAATTTGCACAGTCCATACCTCAATTTATTTACAGTTCGAAATATTCTCAGCGCGCATTCATAGGTCATTGGTTATTTCGTGAAACCAAATGTTTGTGTGCGCCGTAGCTCATAGTAAGAAGCATATGGTGGGGGTAAGCGAGCTAGCTACCTGAAAGTGAAAGTGATCGAGGGAGGGAAGCTCCCCAGTCCACGTCTACTTTCCTCTTACGCGCAGGTAGTTTTCACGAGATACCGAATTGCCTATAACACTGAATAAAGCCAATTTCTATTGTAGATGCAGGATCATTATTTTATGGTATGAATGTGCAAAATACATTTAACTTTAGTGGTGGGGTGTGATTTGAAGACCTGTGATTTTGTCACTGAGAGGTTTGTCACTGTTTCCGACTGTGACTACTTCCAAAATCACAGCTCCGAGAAATCGCTATCTCTGTCATATATGCGACTCACAGCGATAGCGACTGACGTACGTATATGTAACAGGTCCAGAGTCCAGGCAACTGCAATTCAGAAGATTGAAGACGCGACCCTATAGTTCGCGATAGTGACCCTATTAGTAATGCTAGCCTGGTACCAGCTAGATCAAAATTGTGTTACCTACTTCATAGCGGAAGCTGTTGAGCGTCACATTCGGGTGCAGTGTCACTCGTTTTACAGTTGTCTTGTGTTGTCACTGTTCTCACTATCCCTACTGCCACCACAATAATCAGTATTATTAATACTATCACTACCACTATCACTGTCGTCAGCCTTTAAATTTATAATAATATTATCAATCACATCCATCCATCCTTTTCCCAATATTGTTTTTCTATAATGTGAATTTTATTAGTTACAATTTAATTTATTCGTCACAACAATAATTCCTTTCTACAATTCGCCTTAAACGCCCTCGTCAACAATTGGATTTTCACTCAACACAGTATTCGTTATAGCACTCCACCGACGACAATGACAACTTACTTGGACTAGTACGAACAACAATGAACTGTTAATCTTAACTAATATTTACAAAGCACTATTTACAAATCAGAACTATCAGTTCTCAGTTCACAGTTCTTCTATCTCAGTCACTCGAGTCCACAGTATCTCGAACCACAGACCTTCAGAGACAGTTCACTGTACTCGAACTCGGGTCCCTCCAACTGCGGTCCACTGCACTCGAACTCAGGTCCCTCCAACTGCGGTCCACTGCACTCGAACTCAGGCCTTCGGATGCTGACGCAGATGCGGACGCACACTCGAGTCGAACTCCGGCACACAAGTCTGGCTTGCTTGCTCTGGCTTACTCACTGACTGAATAACTGAAAACTCTGCTCGAGTTCGTTGGCGCTTGCTCTTTTATAACAAAATCATAGTTGCGAGAAATTTCTACAGGTGTGTAGAGAATTATCTCGATATCTCCACTTCGACGGACTTCTGGAATAGTTGGGAAGGTCGTTCCACATTCACTGCGTTAAGTAGCAGCTGCGCGCGCAGCCTCCCCTCGCGTGTAGGCTCCTTTCCCCTTTGCCCGCGAAGCCCGCGCGATATGCTCTCTCGCGGGACGCTGGTCGTGAGTTCGAATCTCACGTCGCTGTCACATTGCTCCCTCCTTAGGGCTGCTCGTCTCGGGCAGTCCCTTGGTAGGCTGCTAATCGGTCCAGATGCACCACCATCATCTTCCCTCGAGGTTGTCGCTGGATGCGGTACACCACGTCGTTGATCCGGGTCACCACGCGGTATGGTCCATCCCAGGCACGCTGCAGCTTTGGTGATTTCCCTTTGGTCCTGGTAAGTCGATACAGCCACACCAGGTCGCCCTCCTGGAATCCTGCAGAGTTGGCTAATCTGTCGTAGCGCACCTTCATCCTGTCGCTGGCCATCTTGAGGTGCTCTCTGGCCAGTTGGTGAACTCCATTCAACTTCTCGGTGAGTTCTGCCACATAGTCAGTTGCTGGCTGGTCGGCGCTGGCTGGCGTGCCAAACAGCAGATCACAGGGCAGGCGCAGCTCTCTCCCGAAGACCATGTTTGCCGGTGTCATCCCTGTTGTATCGTGGACCGAAGCTCTGTAGGCCAAGAGGAACAGTGGGACTCTGGCATCCCAGTCTCGTTGATGGTTGGACACCACCTTCCGCAGATGCTCTTCCAAGGTTTTGATGTAGCGTTCCACCATACCATCGGACTGTGGGTGGAGGGGAGTGGTCCTGGTTTTGTGCACCCCCAGACGCTCGAGCAATTCTCCCATCAGGTTGGATTCGAAGTTGCGCCCCTGATCGCTATGCAATTCCCGAGGCACCCCGAATCGGCAGATGAAGTTGTCAAGCAGCGCGTCGTCCACCGTCGAAGCCTCTTGGTTGGGAATCGCGTACACCTCTGGCCATTTTGTGAAGTAATCCATGGCGACTAGCAGGTAGCGGTTCCCGCGATCCGTGACCGGGAACGGTCCAGCAACGTCGATGGCGATCCTCTCAAAAGGAGCTCCCACGTTGTACTGCTGCATGGCTCCCCTGCTGCGGGTCCTTGGTCCGCGACTGGCTGCACAGGTGTCGCATCTCCGGCACCATTGTTCCGTGTCGGTTCTCTGATGCAACCAATAGAACCTCTGCCTTAACTTGTCCAGCGTCCTGTTGGCTCCCAGATGGCCTCCAGTAACTCCAGCATGAGTCTCCTCCAGCACTTCCTTTACATTGCTCCTGGGCAGGACAAGTTGTTCTATGCGGGTCCTTCCATCGGCCGACTCCCAAATCCTCTTCAGGATACCATCCTTGACAGTGAAGGATTCCCACTGGGCCCAGTAGCTCTTGTAAGTGGTGCTACGGTTGGCGATATCGGCCCATACTGGTCTCTGGCCGGACTCCACATCACGTAGTAGCTGTCAAATGTTTGGGTCCTCCAGCTGCTCCCCCCTTATGGCGGCGTTATCCCATCCTGGGCTCGGCTGGGCGGCAATTGCTCGGACTGTGTGGGCGCCATCCCGCTCTTCTACTTTCAGGCAGTGTTTGCAGCCATCCAGGCACGGACGTCGTGACAGGGCATCAGCGTTGGAATGTTTCTTCCCTTGTCGGTGTTCAGAGGTGAAGTTGTACTCCTGCAGACGTTGAATCCAACGGGCGGTCTGCCCCTCCAGATTCTTGAAGCCCAATAGCCAGGTGAGTGCAGAATGGTCTGTCCTCAGATGGAATTCCTGGCCATACAAATACTTGTGGAAATGCTTCAGGGCTTCCACAATGGCAAGAAGTTCTCTACGGGTCACGCAGTAGTTTCTCTCAGCCTTGGACAATGTTGGGCTGAAGTAGGCAATCACCCTCTCTTGCCCGTCCTGTTCCTGAGAGAGTACTCCGCCGATGCCTACGTTGCTAGCGTCCGTGTCGAGCGTGAACTTCCTTCCAGGGATGGGATATCCCAGTACAGGAGCAGTGCAGAGCGCCTCTTTCAGTGACTGGAAGTATGACTCCGCCTCGTCCGTCCACTGGAATTGTCGTTTCTCCTCGGTCAGCTGGGTTAGAGGCTTAGCGATGTTGGCGTACCCAGCTACGAACCTTCTGTAATAAGTGCAGAGGCCGAGAAAGCGGCGCAACTCCTGTTTGTCCCTCGGTCTCGGCCATCCTCTGACGGCTTGTAGCTTCTCCGGGTCCGTGGCCACTCCGTTGGTCCCTACTACGTGTCCCAAGTAGTTGACCTTCTTCTGGAATAGATGACATTTCTTCGGGTTCAACTTCAGTCTGGCTTGTCGCAGTCTCTCGAACACTTTCCTCAGGTTCAACAGCTGTTCGCCGAAAGTCTTGCCCACCACGATGACGTCATCAAGGTACAGCAAACAGGTGTCGTATGTCAGGCCTCTCATTACGGACTCCATTAGTCTCTGGAATGTAGCCGGGGCGTTGCAAAGGCCGAACGGCATAACGGTGAACTGCCATAGTCCCTGGCCTGTAGAGAATGCCGTTTTCTCCTTGTCCTCAGGATGTAGCGCCACCTGCCAGTATCCTGACTTGAGATCCAACGTCGAGAACCACTCTGCTCCGGCAAGGGTGTCCAAGGTGTCGTCAATTCGTGGGAGGGGAAAGCAGTCTTTCCTGGTGACGTCATTTAGTCTTCTGTAGTCCACGCAGAAACGCAGGTCCCCATTCTTCTTCTTCACCAGCACTACAGGTGATGACCAAGGGCTGTCGCATTCCTCGATGACCCCTCTTGCTTTCATGCCCTCCAATTGGCTGTCAATCTCCCTCTGTTTAGCTAGAGGGACGCGTCGAGGAGGCTGTCTGATTGGGCGAGCATTTCCGGTGTCAATGCGGTGCTGAACTTTCTCCGTTCTCCCGTAGTCGTTTTCAGACAGACTGAACACGTCCTGAAACTCTGTCAGCAGATCGTGGACTTGTCTGCTTTCTTTTTTGCTTAAATTCGCCGGCAATTCTCGAGCCAGCTCTTTCAGTGATGGGTCTAGATCTGGACGTGGTCGATGACACTCCTCGTTTTCTGCCAGCGACGTCACAGATACCACCGGCTCGACGTTACCTAGTACAGTTCCACTAGGCACCTCCTTGTCCCGATTGGTGACATTCAGGACTCTCACCGGTACCACCTTCTGCTTCGGGAGTAGGGATCTGGCCACATAAACCCCATCTATCGGAGTTGTTTGCGAATCGAGGAGCAGGTTTCTCTTCGGCTGTCCGTCGAGTCTTGCCGTCACCACCATCTCGCAGCCTGCCGGGATTGTCACATGATTCTCCAAGGTGAGTCTGCTTGCAATGGGTTGGTCTTCGACGTCCCTCAGGAACACTTCATCCTGACCAAACCGCAGGATACGGCGCCTGACATCCACCGTTGCATCGAAGATCCGCATGGCGTCGAGTCCCAGGATGACGTCTTCAGTGATGTTGGCGACGAACACCCACATCTCCAGTCTCCTCTTTCCCAAGGTCAAGTCCAGGAAAACCTCTTTTTGGATGGGCAGGTTCTCGCCTGAGGCAGTACGTAGCTCATACCGGCGCAGCGGCGTCCTCCCAGGTAGTCCACGCACGACTTCCGGTCTGGCGATAGTGAGCGACGCCCCGGTGTCTACCAGTACTCTGCATGGGCGGCCTCTTATCCATCCGTCAGCAATCAGCCCATCGTCGCATCTTCTGTTAACCGTCTTCAAGATCAGCCGAGGGGATGGTGATGACGGCGCCGACGTGCCCCTCATCGCATCGGCCCCTTTTAGTTTTCCTGTTTGTGACCAGATCGGTCACAGTTCCTCCTCAGGTGTCCAGGCTCGCCGCAGGACCAGCAGGTAGGCACTCCTCGTCTTCGTCGCTCTGGTGATTTCGGTTGACGCTCCTCGACGTCGGCCGCCGCGACGCTCCTAATACGGTGCGATGCCGAGACGTTCGCAGTCAACTTGGCTGCCTCCATCCTGAGGGCCGCCGCCAGAGCTGCGTTGATGGTGCGATGCTCTGCTAAGAGTAGCTGTTGTTTTATTTCCGGGTCTCGAACTCCGCTGCCGAAGGTTTAGGCCGCCTCTCCAGCGATGAAATCATTAGATAGGCCCCCGAGGGCCTTATGGGCCAGTTGTTCCACCGCCATCGCGAATTCTTGTAGGGACTCGCCTGACTGTTGGACCCTCGTTTTTAGTTGGGTCCTAAATGCTGCAGCAAGTTGATGGTCACCATAACGTCCCTCTAGAGCCGCCATTATCTCAGCGGCTGTCCCATCTTCTGGAACGCTGTGAAGAATCTCCGACGCCTGTCCTTGAAGCGCGGTCAGCAGCTGAGTAGTCTTCTCCGCTGGGGTCCACCCATTATGTGCTGCGGTGGCCTCGAACTGGCGACGGAATATCGCCCAAGACGTCGTACCGTCGAACTTCGGCGTCTTGACGTTGTGATGTCAGGCTGAAGGCGATGATTCCGCAGGGCCACTATATGGAGTCCTCAACTCTGTGGCCGCTTCTTGTATGGCACGTCGAACCTCCTCGGCAACTATCTGTTTATGTTCTCTAGCCTGGCGATCCACCAACGCGAGGATGTGCTTGTTTTCTTCAGCATGTTTTTCCATCACCTCACTCGTCTTGTCCAGCAACTCGCTCGTCTGCTCTTGACGGCGCTCGAGATCGCGGATTTTGCCGTCGAAATGGTCTACCTCCTCTCTCAATTCGGTTACTGCCTCGTTTATAGTTGTAAAATTCTTGTTTAGGTTGTCAAGGTCGGCTTTGAGTTCGTCTTTCACGATGGCGATAATTCCATCTACGTGGGCTGAAACGCTTTCAATTTGCGTAGTGACGTCATCTTTCACTCCGCTTATGTCGCCTTTCACTCCGCTTATGTCGCCCTTCACTTCACTTATGTCACTTTTCATCTCCGTTTTCACTTCACTTATGTCACTTTTCATCTCCGTTTTCACATCACTTATGTCGTTCTTAACCTCACTGATGTGCCTGTTCATGTCGTTCATGTTATCTTTTACTTCACTGATATCGTTCTTCATTTCTGCTTTTACTGCACTTATGTCGTTTTTCATTTCAGCTTTCATTTCCGCGATGGCTTGCAGGATTTGCTGTAGGTTCTCCATTGTCGATAATATCCCACTTCTGACACCAGTGTGAATTTTATTAGTTACAACAATTTAATTTATTCGTCACAACAATAATTCCTTTCTACAATTCGCCTTAAACGCCCTCGTCAACAATTGGATTTTCACTCAACACAGTATTCGTTATAGCACTCCACCGACGACAATGACAATTTACTTGGACTAGTACGAACAACAATGAACTGTTAATCTTAACTAATATTTACAAAGCACTATTTACAAATCAGAACTATCAGTTCTCAGTTCACAGTTCTTCTATCTCAGTCACTCGAGTCCACAGTATCTCGAACCACAGACCTTCAGAGGCAGTTCACTGTACTCGAACTCGGGTCCCTCCAACTGCGGTCCACTGCACTCGAACTCAGGTCCCTCCAACTGCGGTCCACTGCACTCGAACTCAGGCCTTCGGATGCTGACGCAGATGCGGACGCACACTCGAGTCGAACTCCGGCACACAAGTCTGGCTTGCTTGCTCTGGCTTACTCACTGACTGAATAACTGAAAACTCTGCTCGAGTTCGCTGGCGCTTGCTCTTTTATAACAAAATCATAGTTGCGAGAAATTTCTACAGGTGTGTAGAGAATTATCTCGATATCTCCACTTCGACGGACTTCTGGAATAGTTGGGAAGGTCGTTCCACATTCACTGCGTTAAGTAGCAGCTGCGCGCGCAGCCTCCCCTCGCGTGTAGGCTCCTTTCCCCTTTCCCCGCGAAGCCCGCGCGATATTCTCTCTCGCGGGACGCTGGTCGTGAGTTCGAATCTCACGTCGCTGTCACAATATGTTCAATGTGTCTACAGAATCCGTCCCAGTCTTCTTTTGTCACAAGTGAGAGTGCTTCTTTCGTATTCTTATTATGGCCGACCGAGATTTCCCCGAATACATAGCTTCCCTCTCTCTGTTGCCTTACTCAGTGGTAATAATAATTGTTGTTTCCTCCACGCCTTGTCACAACTATGTTTGTAATAATTTCCATGCCTTCTCCGTGAATGACAACATTGTAGGCGGCTACATTTGTCCCGATGTACCTGCGCACGTCTCTTTACCCTAAGATTTGTATACTAAACTTGATGAAATTGAAACTGACAAAAAAAACACAAACTATCACTTGTTGCTACAACGTATAGAAAACACTACCGCACTGCTCTTGTACACGCTGGAAGAACGAAATTACTACTGAGGGTGACATTATTTTCAGAACGTCTTGTAATATTGAACACGTGCAGTGATGAGAGACGAGCCTCAGTACGTTATCTATTGTTTTTTTATTTCCCGCTTACACCCCGCTTCCTCACACCTCAAGTTCCAAGATTAGAGTCTTCAACAGTTAACTGAGATCTGATTAATTTTCCTCCCACTCAAAAGGTTAACGTCGGCGACTCTTTGACACAGAAGCTATGTACTCGCTATATTTTTCCACGAACAATTCAATCATATTCATTCGTAAACATTCTTGGGCGAATGTCCTACACATCCTGATCAGAGATCCCTGAGAATGTTTTATTTTCAGCACATTCGCCGCGCTAATCATTATTGTTGATAGAAGACATGGCATCGGTATATTAATTCAGTTCGCAAAAGAGTTATAAACATAAACATCTGTTGGCTCCTGATGAGAAACATGGGTATTCCTCGTTGTTTGTTCAGAGACAAGTAGATAGCATTGATATTGAATTCTGGACGACTTAGGAAATCTAAAGACAGGAAAGAGAGGCCCACAATCACCAAGAATCATTTGAACACATACTTTTCAGAAGTCATAAAAATGAGTTTGGAGATAAATGAGAATTAAATTTGGAACCCTTACTGCAAATAATTTTCTACACAAATAAAACACATTGACTGCTATAATTCTTTTGATGTTTGCACACAAACTTGTATAATTTAAATTGTGTGTTCATTTGGGGATCAAAATTCCATTTGCACAAAAAGTGACTTCTCTTTTACCCGAACACCACACAATTAACTTATTCAAGAATAGCTTGAAATGCTCTTTATTTAATTTGCCATAGCAACAGTAGTGAAATTTTGAAACAAAACTTGCTGTGAAAATAACCCAATTCTCTTATGGATATAAATGTATTGTTATTTTTCTGTAAACTTATTTCTTAATAAAGTTAGATGACTTTCATAATTCATGACTCTTTAATAAACCTGCAGTACATACACTTTTCTTTCCACACTTTCAACACCGTCTTTGAAAAGTTTAGCATATTTTAGCACTTTTAGCACGTTTACAATTTCATCATCATCATAATCATCATCATCATCATCATCATCATCATCATCAAGTGGGATTGCTACGGCTCCAGCCGCATCCCACTCTTCGTTGCCAGAGAGCTCTGTCTTGAACATCTCCAGGCCTCAAATACCTCTCCTCCATCACCCTTTCCACTCCTTTCTTCCACTGTAGCCTACCTCTTTATACAAATTCAAATTCTAAAAAAAGACCTGTTCCTTCTATGGTTTATCTCGCGAGTTCTTGACTCACAACCAAGCTCAGTACTTGCCGCGTATGGGCAGCTACGCTGTAAACTGCCGCTTTCACTTTACTTTCGCAAGCGTGTAAAGATAAAATGCATATGTGAAGTGGAAAGTTTTAATTCAGAATCATTTCTGGAATTTCAGTCGAAATTTTAAATACCGTCCTCATTTCAATCACTTTTCATGCAGAAATAACTTTGCATTGAAGCATATTTTCTGAAGTAAAATTCATTATGCACTGTTATAGGAGGAAGAAGATAAGAAATTACATGTAATGTTAGAAGTGCTTAGTGCACATGTTCCACACAACGGACATTCTAATAATGTTTAATTCCTATACTGATTGCCAAATATTCCAGAAACTTTGTCATAACTGAACTAAAACTGGGTTATGTAATATTAAAAAGGAAGGGAATAATCAATTAACACCAAATGAATATTAGTAACGGGGCGTGGAATTATGAAAATGCTATCAATTTGACTTGTAACAATTTATTTCGGAATTTGTTAAATAATTTGAAGAATTAGATTGAAAGTGACATATATTGCTAGAACGACATAAACGTATTCCAAAAGCACTCGTAGAAAAAATATACGTGGGTCATTATATTGATTAATGAGAGCTTATGGCCGTTAATTAAATTTAAGTATGCTCACACACGTCACACATATAGACTTCATTTCATACAGCTCAGTTTCATTTTCTGAGCATTTAAATAATCTAGCCAGAAAGGAAATTGGATTTTTCAACTTCTTGGAAAGTAGTAATTAATTATAGGGTGACATTTAACTACTGTAAATGGCCTGAACTTTTATAATCTGTACTTATAATTGTCACGAAGGCATTTAAGCGAAGTTTAGGATGTTGACAAAAACCTTAAACTCAGAAAAATGTTCATGTCCTGACGTTTAAATAATTACAGTGATTGCAACTATTTAGAAATAACATCTGCAGTGAAGCCTGGTGGAGCTCACAGACACGAGGTCGCGTCCCGCTTAGGACACATACTTCTGTGCGGTTATTCTCCTGTGATGTGTCGGAATTCGGTTCCCAGATTAGTGTTGAATAAAGTTTTGTAATGTATTTGTATATGTATATTTTGAATGTTATTAAATACGTCATTACATTCGATAATAATATATTATCCTTGAACATAAATATCGATGGCTTAGCGCACACATGTGTTAAGTACACTTTTTGGTCAAATTGAGTTAAGTACAAAATCGGAGTCCTCTGAGGTGTATCTTTACTGTGTACAAATGTGGGAAGTGAATTCTAAGAGTTTCCTATAGTTCTGTGTTGGCAAGATGTTGTATTTACTGTAGCCCACGTGCACAAATGTGATAAATGCACTTGTCACTTCTGTGTATTTGAGAACCAATAGTCCACACCTGTGGAGTAACGGTTAGAACGTCTAGCCGCGAAACCAGGTGGCCCGGGTTCGATTCCCGGTCGGGGAAAGTTACCTGGTTGAGGTTTTTTCTGGGGTTTTCCCTCAACCCAATATGAGTAAATGCTGGGTAACTTTCGGTGCTGGACCCCGGATTCATTTCACCGGCATTATCACCTTCATCTCATTCAGACGCTAAATAACCTTAGATGTAGACAAAGCGTCGTAAAATAACCTACTAAAATAAATAAAAGAACCAATAGGCAAGTGTGTTAAGTGCACAGTTACAACAATTGTGTTGTTAATGTTAATTTCAACATTTGTGATTTGATTGGTGGCACTTTCATTCGTTGTTGATTTAACTTCAGATGATTATTTTCAGTTCTAAGCTTTATTTCTAGTGCAGTGTTACTGAATTTCATACAGAGACAATCAGCACACAATCCAATCCCTGAAGAACAAAAGCTTAATGTAAAATCTCTCATTGATTCATTTCCTCGTTTAGAGTCCCATTACTGTCGTAAAGATTCTTGAAAGTTTTATTTAGCACATGATTTGAATTTGGCACTTATATACCGCTTATATCGGGATCAATACCTTAATGGAAAGTGTCACATCTCTCTCTGAATTCGTTTATCGTAGTATTTTCAAATCATAAGGTCTACCACTGTCCTTTCATATTCTAAAGAAGGACAGATTTTCTAAATGTAACGCACATCAAACAGCCAGTAATAAAAACCCCTTATAAGAAGAGTGAGACAACCACAAATAAATGAGAAAATCAGTCAATGCAAATGAAATCCGAGGACAAGAAAAGAGCCATTGAAGATGGCATAACCTTCAGATCCATTAGTTTCGATATGCAAGCTATTGTCAGTGAACCTCATGCAAGTGATTGTGACATTTACTATAAATGTTATATTATAACGAAGATGGTCTCCTTAATATTTAGTGGCCTTAATTCATTAGAGAGATTTCGCATCCTCGCAGTTAGCTAAACATTAACGCTATGTTGACGTCATTGATGAAGGAGCTAAATCAGAGTCATTCATCTCACATTATTTTAATAGCGGAACTCGCTATCACAAGACGGGTAACGTAAACGTGAATGAAGTTTACACTAAGCCTAATTCGGTCTTAAAACATGGCATGTCGTTTGAGATTTACCATTGTTTGATGATATTCATCTACTTAGAACAGCTGAAGATGGATAAATTTTTCAGGCCGAAGTACAAGAAGGCCTCAGGAAATATATTTCGTTGATATTTCAAAAGATACAAAATTTATTCATGAGTACTCGTCAATCGAAAACGCTCCCTTGTTTAACTAGCCGTTAACTGGAAATCAGTAAAGATTTTCAGTAGCGACCACTTTTAAAAGTAATTTTCATTCTTTCTCAACACTTCTCTCCCTTTGATCACACATCTAACGTGAAAAACAAAAATGTTTACCGCTTATCAACTTTTGAAGATTCTAAACAGATCACATTGAAGTTAGAATTTTTTTAATAAAAAAATTAATTGCAATTATTTTCTATGCTCTCTTTAGACATTGAGCTATCAGCAAAAAAAATTACAGCACGATTGACTATCATAGGAGCTACGACGTGATAAATGTTAAAGGAGCAAGAAATATCGTATAATGATTCCTTCCTAAGTTTTACGAACGTTTCATATTTAAGGAGAGAAATTTTGAGCCTATTTCGAATTTTTGTTGCTTTATTCTTTACTTAAAATACAGCTATTGTGAGAGCGTAACTTCTGGCATTCCATACACATACAGTTCCGAACATAGACAAAGTCCACCAACTTCTGCTACAAGTTTACACAAACGCCTGTTGCGATAATTATACTAGCCTATACTATACTATTTCAGCTTAAGGACAGGGGCATTGGCTGGGAATTTCCTCACAACTAGGCCGCTAGGTTGGGCCCATTGTGTTACTTTGGATGGAATGATGTGCATGTTCTAAGGCCTTCTCGGTCTACATATTCCCCTACGGGCCTCCCCCGAAATCCCCTACAGCCTGCAGAATCCCTTTACCTTTCCACGTAGGCATTATTGTGATCCCTCAACCCCGTTCCCACGAAGAACCACGATCCCAAATTAGAGCCCACAGCAGTGGCGGCTCGTACCTGAAAATAATAGTGTGCTGAAAATATTTTTAGACTCTCCTAATTTTTTAAGGTGAAATCCATCCGTCGACATTTCGAATTGACTTAGAATTGCCTTTAAACACTATGTTATTTTCAATATATGTATTCTTTCACTACACTGTCCACGCTGCTTATCAGATTAGTAAGACCCATGAACACACCGGGATTATCTGACGTTTCCGTCTCATCGTGGCCACGTAGCGCTAGTTCAAATTTCCCACAAAATTTGATACAATCAATTATTTTCGATAAAATGTATCGATTTTTTTCGACTTTCTCATGTTTCTGTGCTGATTCTTCATAAGCTCAATATTTGCGGTGCCAATCGTACAAAGATAAAACGAGTTTGTTTCTTGTTGTGTGAATGTTTCTTTATATGTTCATTCAGAGACCAAGATCTTTGATACCTATCGTATACATGAATCACCGCTACTAAATAGGAGGCAAGGGAGGCAGAACAGAACATTTCGTATTTCGCATCCACATATCCAGTCACTGTTGTCATAAACTGTTCTGTTACATTTCCTAGTGTACACCAGCGAATAGGGATTATAAAGAATGGAGTCCACACCTGTGGAGTAACGGTCAGCGCGTCTGGCTGCGAAACCAGGTGGCCCGGGTGCAAGTTACCTTGGTTGAGGTTTTTTCCGGGGTTTTCCCTCAACCCAATATGAGCAAATGCTGGATAACTTTCGGTGCTGGACCCCGGACTCATTTCACCCGCATTTATCACCTTCGTATCATTCAGACGCTAAATAACCTAGATGTTGATACAGCGTCGTAAAATAACCCAATAATAATATAAAGAATAGACACTTCGCGTCGGTACCTTTGATATAGCCGGACTGATTTCAATGACCTACAAGCCAGCTAAAGCGTGAGATTCTGCTTTCTCCTTATAGTTGGCGCTGACATCACACGAGCTAGCAGTCGACACAGCGGAAATATAACACATAATACATCTAGGTACATTATGTACTCAAATAAATAAATTGGATCCATAAAATAATAAATCCGTCATTAACTGTAATGTCTAGACTCTAGAGTTCCTTTATAATGAGAGTTGAGACGTTGACCCCAACAACAATTAAAATATGTAATGGTTTGATAGCGCTGAAAATGGAAAAACAAAACTCTTACGAGAAGTAAAACCATATATCTACCCATATATTATATACAGTACGATACGATACGAATTCGATAAGTAATTTTATAATGTATTATATTATTTTATAATAGGCTATAATTTATTATATCTGAAATATAAAATATTATTATTACAACTAGTTTGTCACTGAGAATAAGGAAAAGCTGTTAACTTGAATTTATTTGAAGCAAAGCGTTACTGGGTTATGCAATAAGGTAGGCGATGTTTGGATCCTGTGTTTCAACTCTGTTCTCAATTATTATCTTAGCGTATGCTCGATTACACTAACCTCTAGCGCTTGAAAGTGGAATTAAACGCTGGCGCACAGAGAAACAAAACACAAGCAAATTCGCTCAGTGTCCATTCTTTATAATCCCTATTCGCTGGTGTACACATTAGGGCATTGTAAAAAATGTTTTTCTTAAATTTTCTAAGTGCACCCCCACCATGTTATTACAATTATTGAAACATACTTGTGTACAAATTTTCAGACGTTTAGGTCATATTTTGTCCCCCGCCCACCTCAATAATAACTTTTGCTGTAAGGTAAAAACTGATTGCCTTTCTCCTTTACAAGTTGTAACTAACAATAAATGAAAATATGGAAAAGCAGTCACCTGAAGGAATGATTTGTCCCCTTTTGTCCACACCAAACCGTCCAGTACTTAGAAAAGATGATGGAAAAGGTCCAAAAAACGTGGCTCATAGGGAATTTACAGTACTACAAGATTTGTCACCGAAAGAAGGATCTCAACTGCCTTCCAATATGGATGTGGTTCGTTTCTTTGTTTTTCTTAATTGTGGACCAATGTAGAAAGATAAGAGAGATGGTGTTATTAAATATGTTATTTTGAAGATTGAAGAATTTTGGGAACTGTCTTGTATTCCTACGATGCCTATGAGAGCTGGACATTCCAAACAAAAACTCAGGAAAAGAGAAAATATAAAAATACTGACTTAGTCTTACAAATGAATGGGAGCTCTCTGATAACGTGAGATCCCTCGTTTTTGACACTACAGCTTCAAACTTAGGATGGAAAATCAGAGTATGTGTACAGCTCGAAAAATTACTGGACAAAAATTGTTTATGTTTGCTTGTCGACATCACGTTTTTGAGAGAATCTTGTGTTCAGTTCACAAGACATTGTTTGGTGAAACATCAGGTCATGAAAATGACAATTTCATTCAATTCAGGGACTCTATTTGGAAAACTATCAATACAGAAGAAGATTTTAAGGTCATACAAATCAAGGACAGGTCACAAACTCATAATGAAAAATACAATTCAATCACTGAAGAGAATACTTTCTGCTGATTATCGGGAGTGTGCTGAGCTGATGTTAATTCTGGGAGAAACACCTGAACGAGGAATACACGGGCTAAACCCTGGACCAGCTCACAATGCTCGATGGATGCCGTCCATTTTGTATCCAGCAAAGATGTTTGCTTTCAGTGCTCAAGCAGTATATGACAAGATCATGATCGATAAATTAGAAGCACTACACAAATTCAATGCACTACGCCTATTCTATGTTGAAAATGGCTCTCTTCATTCAATGGTTCCGATACAGTCTACAATGATCTGAAGCTGTGACATGACTTCATCAAATACTGCAAGCACGATCCTCAAGTTGCTAATGCAACCATACAAGCCATGGAAAGACTCTTGTGGTATTTAACCAAAGAGTGTGCAGTGTTCTCCCTATTTTCAAACAGAGTTACTGATTCGGAACGGCAGCAAATTTCTCGGACATTATTTCGATTTCTGAGACCAAAAGAATTTCACAAGGGCATTCCAACATTTCCAATCCTGAACCACAGTACGAAACTCTCATCTCTTATTGGCTCTAAATCGTGGTTCTTGTTTCACAGCATCGGCGTTGAGGTCCAATGACTTAGAAAATCCGTTAGCCAATGGCATCTTGATCCCAATTATCAAGAAGCTGAGGCATAAGCATGACATGTCAAAGTGGTGAATAATCTGAACGGGTCGTGAAGGTGATTCAAGACTTCTCAACTAGTGTTACCAATGACGAAACTCAAAAACAATACTTATTGTAAGTGGTTGAATATCATCGCAAACAAATTCCCAACTATATAAAGAGAGACATTAAAGATGTTAACTGCAGCTTCTAACAAATCTTAAATTCAGTAAATATAGTCATTTGATGTGAATATTATATAGCTGACGGCAAGATTTAATTACAAAATTTGTTAATTATTATATATTTGGATTTATAGTATTGTATAATGAACTGCATTAAAAGAGAACCATTTAATATTATATATTCTCATTATTTTACTATAAGAAAAGAATGTCTTGTTAATCAGACATATTGGGCAGGGGTCAAGACATGACCAAATTACCTAAAACTTGGTATACACTCATATTTTATCAAGTGAAACAACATAGAAGGGGTGCATCTCGGAAATTTAAAAAAAATAATTTTCTCCATATACTCATGCAATGGCCTAGTACACATCATTTACTTTCTGCACAATATTGGTGTTGGCCGCCTAGATTTTTTATTCTAATTTAATCGTCTATGGCTGCTTGGAGAAAGCAGTTTTGAGTAATGAATCGATTGAGTTCATCGTGATATAACTACAGTATATTTTTGAAACTGTTTATAATGCCAATACTAAAACCTGTCTCTCGAATTAACATACACATTAAATTTACATTATATATTTGAATTACACTAAGCACAAAATATAGACAGACACAGCAGAATATACATTTAAAATGACCACAGTACAAAAGATCATGAATCCCATAAACCTGCACACATTGTTTTGAAAGTGGAAAATAATCCCTATTTTAATGGACTCCCGCGAAAAGTCATGCCAACATAGACCCGTAACACGTAGATAATAAACTCAAAACTATCTGCTGAGATTATATAAAAGTAAACCTGTTTACACAAGCGTTCAAAAATGTATTTCAATATGATTATATTTATCAAAAACACAAAAAGCAAACATAAGCTACATATAAAAAACATATTTTCTTTATTTCAAAGTTATATCTTTAGCGGTGTCTAGGCAGCACTGTTCCGTCGACTGCTACGAACCAAAGAATATAGCAGGGAAGAAAGAAAGTTTCACCACAACAAAGTGAAGAAGAGCCGCGCTGCACGTGGAGGGAGTAAGAATATGGAGTTGGCGCTACAGGCGAATATGGACGAGGGGAAGCGTGCCAGGTGACGGAAGGGGGGAAGAGGTGCGGGAAGCCATACTACACGCCACTTCGCTATGCGATTAAATACACAGAAACTGTTTTTAAAAGGAAATCAGGTTGTAATAATACACAAACTTTATTTAATGTCAGATTTTCATAATTCACAAACTTTATTTAAGAAGACATAGTGAAAGAAACGAAATTATTTGAATGTTTTAAAGAAAAAAATTCCTTTCTTTACATAATCATGATACACTACACCCGTGTCTGTTACATCTATATGACAAATTAATTATATTTCAGTATTTTAAAATTATAAGCATATGAAATTACAACAATAATAAATTATAATAGTGTGCACGGATATCGGTTTCTTAATTAAAATGTACAACTGATTGAAGTTTAAATCAATGATATAATATTTTATTGCAGGTATGTTTAAGAAAGATTCAACGTAACATAGGCCCATTGGCTGAAACTATGAATTAGGCCTACAGTAAAATTCCATTTATAAATTTTTCACTTATAGGCTACTTTTTTCTTAAGTCCCCGCAAAATTCCAATATCTTCCATGTTAATTGAAGAGTCCACTGGAAGAATGATGGATGTCATTTGGAATACATTTTGCAGGAGAAGCAATTGAAAGTTTGAAATGCTTAGCGCTCAAAGCTTAACTGTGATTTTCCGATCATTACTGGACAATGACTATCAGTGTTAATGCCATATAACTCCGTATGTACAGTTGTCAAAAGAAAAAGTGGCTGCTCTCCAGAAACAAAGTTCCCTTCGGGTATCTTCGCTACAATTCGGAGACAGGCGATGTTACATGTTGTTTGACCACGTTGCCTGATATCTACAGTTATAATTAGGGTATTCCGTGTGTTACTTGATGGTGTAATGGTAGCGTTCCGGCCTGGTATTCGTGAGGTCCTGCGTTCAAATACAACCTAGTTCTTTTTATGTTGCTTTTTGTTTTATTTTTAAGAGAGAGAGAGACAAAATATACATAATTGCTCCTTTCTCTTTTACGATTATTTTAGTAATTAACATCAGGTTCATTAATGTATTATACCATAACTTTATCATTATGACATTGTGGCTGCAAATGGAAAGTAAAAATATTTTATTCTCAACAGAAATATCTTTCGTGGCATAAACATAACAAACTTACTGGCGTCTGCCTTAGAACATTCAAACAAGCGTTCGAAAAACAAAACAAAAAGCCACGATTCAATATTTAGTCTATCTTTCCCTTATCTTGATCACCCATGCAGTCGAGTGGGCATGGAATCAACTAGTCTCTGCAAATAGCGACTGTTCTTAGACACGACATTCCAGGCATTCTGAACATACATACATAAGTGTTCTGCCGATGGGCAGGTCTTTCATTGCAAACCCAGCTTTCTCCAATTTTTTCCTATTTTCTGCCTACCTCTTAGTCTCCGCATATGATCCACATATTGTAATGTCGTCTATTATTCTTCTCAACCAGTGACCCAACCAATTCCTTTTTCTCTTTCTAATTAGTTTCAGCATCATTCTTTCTTCACCCACTTTTTTCAACACAACTTCATTTCTTATTCTGTCTGTCCACTTCACAAGCTCCGTTCTTCTCCACATCCACATTTCAAATACTTCTATTCATTTCTCTTCATTTCGTCGTAATGTCCATGTTTCTTCCCCATACAATGCCACACTTCACACAAAGCATTTCACTAGTCTCTTCCTTAGTTCTTTTTCCAGAGGTCCGCAGAAGATGCTCCTTTTCTATTAAAAGCTTCCTTTGCTCATTTTTGCAGTTTTTCTTGGGAAGGATAAATGCGGTAACTTCCCGTTGCTTTCCGCACACCACTGTCCCTTTCGCATTTTATTAGATCCCAGGGGGGCCCAGGCGTGGTGATTAGAAGAGTATATTTGACTAATTGGGTTCTGCAGACTTCACTGAAATTCACCGCAAGGGTTAAATATTAGTTCTATAAGGATGTTTGACCCGATCAGAGACCGGGAAATCCCAATTAGCCTTTGCCCCCCCTCATCCTGGGATAGCTTCTACAAATCATGAATTGGCCCAATTTTTCCGCTTGTTTCCACACTTGTGCTCTCGTAGCTCAGCGGAAGAACGTCGGAATTTAGATGTCAACGTCTCAGGATCAATTACTCGTCGCTCCTTTTCATTTTATTGTGGTTCAAGATAGTATAATGTAATAATATAAAAAGAAAAGAACTAACATCAGTATTATGCAACTGTAGTGTTCCAAACCTAATATTAAGTTTATGTTATTTATATCGCTAAAGAACGATAACTGAATATAAATTATAACTCGAATGTTGTTTATGTCGCTAAAGAACGATAACAATATAAATAACTTGAATATTATTTATACAGTATCACAGAGTATAAATGATAAATATCTGTTTGTTTAATTAATATAAGATATTATATAATATACTTAATTATTTACATAAAATAACCCATTTTACAAAGAAAAATGGTTATTTGTATTAAAATAATTACATAAAATACATATTATTTGTATCCCGAAAGAACAATAAGAGAATATAAATAATTTGAATACTGAAACGCTAAAGAACGAACACAGAATATAAATGATAACTTGAATATTATTTATATCGTTAAAGAACGATAACGGAATATAAAGAACTTGAATATTATTCATATCGTTAAAGAATTATAACAGAATACAAATGATGACTTGAATATTATTTATATATCTAAAGAACGATAACAGAATACAAAAAAAAATATAACTTGAATATTATTTATATCGCTAAAAGAACGATAACAAAATATAAATAACTGGATCTCGATGAAGGACGATAACAGAATATAAATCATAATTTGAATATTATTTATATCGCTAAAGATCGATTAAAAAATAAAATGAAAATTTGAAAAAGGCCCGAACCCACAACCTTCGAATCATTAAGCAAGCATTCTACCGCTGGTCTACGAAACAGAGATAAGGGATACTTATATAGTTTCGGAACTACTTCTGCAAGGACATGCATCGTGTAATATCGCCGTGACCCGAAGTGGACTTAGAAAATATTCGTTGTTCACGAGTGCGGCCACTTTTTTTTTTTTACAACTGTATACATTCTATATGTCTTAAGCTATGCATTGACAGTCTTGGTTCATTTTCGACAAGAAAATGACATCCATCATTCTTGCAGTGGACTCTTCAAATTATTTCAGATATTCGTTTTTCTCACACGATCGAATTTTATACCCCGAGAGGTACAAAACATTCATTTATACGCTCTAATTAAATTTTTCTCAAATTTAGGTTTGCCGTGAAAATGTAAGTACTCGAAAGTACCGTATTTACCCCATTGAATATAATACACGCGCCAATTTTTTTTATCGTAAAATAGCCTACAGAAAAAAACTGGCGAATACAATACACACCTGTGCGAAAACCACTCAAGTTTAAAATTATATCAAGACAGGTTAAATAAAGGCACAGCCTTATCTCTAGCTGTACATCACATTCACCCTCATTTGCAATATCAGAACTCGAACTTCTGGTCAACAGGGGTGTCAGAACATTTACTGACAATAACTAACGTCATGCTACTTTATCGTCTGTAATTATTTGTAAATCTTTTGGCTTTATTAAAGACGCGCCGTTTCTGTCAGCTGTTTTCCACCATATCCCGTAACATAAATAGAGCGTTAATTTTAATTTGTTAAAGTCTGAGTGTTTGAGTACGAATTAATACGCATCCCAGTTTTCAAGACAACATTTTGTAAAAACAAATGTGCGTAGCCTATTACAATCACGCAAATACGTACGGTTTAATGTGTGTTCATTGTTAAGATGTGGCCGGTTTTGAAATTCTTGGAAATTCGAAGCTGCCCATTCTTGTCTCCGCACGTGGTAGCTAAGTAGCTTCAGTAAATCGGTTATGCGCCAGTACAGTGTTGCCAGGTCTCCGGAAATTTCCGGAAATCTTCGGAATTTTTTAACTTCCCGGAAAAATAGGAAATAAAGTTGTAATCTCCGGATTTTTTAATGTAGGAAATTGTTTATTTTTTTAGAAAAACCAATCTCTGGCATACATTAAGACTGGTAGATGAACATTATATAGTTAAAGTTTTGTTAATATTTTATAATTTGACTACTAATGCTTCCCTAAATATAAAATATGTAACGCATAAAAACGAACATATTTGGTCTGGAGAAACATCTATGAGAGGAAGGTGGTGACTACTAAATCAAATTGGTGAGTAGAAAAATTAAAGTAGAAATCTTTTTATTATAGGTTCATGTATTGTAATAGTTAGAAGGTTATAATAACATTTTATGTGATTTTCAAAAGTGCCTCCGGAAATTGTGGACAAATCTCCGGATTTTTTTCATTACGACCTCCGGAAATATTTTTTCAAGATCTGACAACACTGCGCCAGTAGGAGAATCAATTCCGAGAGGGAAGAGAGTAGGGCTATGTGCAGAGGGAAGAAATAGAACATTTTAAACAATGAGAATCCAAGTTCAAAGCTGTGACCGTGCTGAATACAACTATCCCAACATCCCTGCAAAGTGAAAATATTTTGACAATTGACTCAACCTGATATGATGAGAAGATTGCTGATTGGTTTTTGAACTCCAATGAGTGGAAGAAAGAGAAAATTCGTTTGTAACTATTTTTTTTTTTTGTAAAATAACCACATGTTGTTAACTATTAATGCTATTTCAGATGTAATTAAATGCCATTTCAGTTATGTTTCTTTCTTCAGACTGCTGCAGCCAAAAGCAGCACAAAAGCTCATCTTGTTTGTAAATAACACGCTTGTAATTAATATAATTAGTATGAGTATTTGACATTCTAATACACACTGGATATATAAGTATTATCTCTGTAAAGTATTTAAATACACGTTCTCCTCCTTCCGTGCAATGCAAGCACGGCGTGTAGTGGGAGGGGAACCTAGCAGACGGCTTTCCAGAAAACTGGCCGCAAGCTGGCAGGCTAAGGCTGACTCCATATTCTTACTCCCTCCACGGCGCTGCACAATAATGAGCACGGTGTTGTGTGAAAAAGCAGGACAAAATATCAAGGAGGGGCGAGGTGAAGTGCTGTTCTGCGCATGAGCAGATACTGCTAGCCGGGCTAAATTGCGAATTAACACGAGAGTAAGGATGGATTCCATTGAGTCTATAGCACCAAATTATCGAAAATACTGAACGTAGGGAGCAGCCGCCACTGGCCCACAGTACATAACACAACCACCAACAACTAATGACCACTTACCGCGTTTCGAAGTTCGGTGGCAGCCGACTCTGCATCAATCAAGCGCAAGACAGTAATGTACGAAAGAAATTGAATTTATTATGAAAGGGAGCAGTATAGACAAAGTGTTATTTTTTCTTTAATTTTATTTATAATTTAAATTTCTTCCTTACATGGAAAATGCCAATTTCCACTCTTGAACATGGTTTACTGCTCTGTGTTGCCAATACTTCTGATGGTTGCATGTTGGACTGCGAAACTACGGGTCCGGGTTCATAACGTGGTTGGGACAAGTTACCTGGTTGAGGTTTTCCGGGATTTTACCTCAACCCATTAAGTGCAAATGCTGGGTAACTTGCTGGAATAGACCCTGAGCTCATTTTGCTGACATTATCGCCTTCATTTCTCTCAGATGTTAGAATGCTAACCATAGCATTTGATAAAGCGTCTTAGAATAAACCAATTAAAAACACAGCTGATGTATTTTTATCAGTATTGTTTTGTTTGTTTATATCCTGAGAAAGCAAACATCTGCGGAGAAATAGAATTGCACTATGTTGTTACAGAGAACTTACACAAATTTTGGAGCTCCTGCAATTTTTTAGATGCAGTATATCCAAGAGTGTGCCCTGTGTTCGATGCCAAGCGTGACTTTTTTCATCGCCGTCGCTCAGTACTGCTATGAGACCCTAGTTCCGAATGTTCGCCAGAAACAGAATATTCGTCCATGTCCTTGCGACCTGCTGTGATTTGCCCTCCTTGTTACTAGGTCGGAGGTTATCAGTAGAGATGGGTAAAAAATAACACAACAGTTATTTTGGAACTGTTCCGGTCTCGGAACTGTTGCAAAAATGAACAGTAGGTCTGAACCTCCTGTTCCGAAATAACAGTGTTCCGACTCCGAGCTGCTCACTTGCCAACTGTTGCGGCCTCGCAGTACCGCGTGGCACAAGGTATGTTCCGACTCCCTCGGAACTGTTGCAAAAATGAACAGTAGGTCGGAACCTCCTGTTCCGAAACAACAGTGTTCCGACTCCGAGCTGCTCACTTGCCCAGCTGTTGCGGGCTCGCAGTACCGCGTTGCACAAGGTATGTTCCGACTACGAGATAACAGTCGGAACGTCGGAGCTTGTTCCGATGAACCAACGACAGCTGCAGTTACACTGTACTTGAAACTCTCACGTGGTTGGAGGGGGGCGCATGGACATTGAAATCCTTGCGGTGGCGCGAACTTTAATATCAACATTTGTAAGACTGGCCAATCATCTGTAATGTTATAGTAAGTATTCAATAATCTGTAATATTGATTCCCGCTTTATGGTTTATTTCACCATTAGTTGACTAATTCTGTTTTATAAACATTCTACAAAGTCATAAAGTACGCATACTATTATTAATTAATTGATCAGCTGATTCTATACAAAGGTTAAAGTCGTAAATGGTAATGAGTGGTTTAGTTACAATGTCTGTATGTCGTTTGTTGAGGTTAAGTCTGACAAGCACAAGTTTTTGTGCTATCTTCTCTGTTATCACAGAACGACAAAAATGTTGTAGCATTATTTGTTGGAAACTACCCATATAAGTACTGATTTGGAGAGCGAGGTTTAATGCGAAGTTTAAATTACACTTTGGTAAAGATGCGATTCCAACATTTTACTAACCCACTGCGGGGTTTCCAGGTTTCAGTACTGCCAATATATATCTTTTTTATTTATGAAATTGTAATATTTATTATTATTATTATTATTATAACTGTGCATTAAGAAAAGTAAAATTAATAATTAATGATTTGTTTTTTTTATTATGTAATAGAGAGAACAGAAATTACATACCATATGTTTTCAATGTTATGTTATTTTTTTTTACTTGGCTACCATGTCTTTATAACTTTATGTACGAAAACAAAGTGTTGTATTCTGTCCTTGTAGTCAACAGCTGTGTAATTACTAACATTAAGCTTTTGAGTTCTGTCCGCATGCACAGCAATTTTCCAAAATCGATTCGAATGTGCATTGCAGTGCCATCTATAGATAAGAATGTGTACTATGTCATGCCTGTGAGTGCTCCAGTGTGAGCTGCATGGTGTTATTTGTCTATGGTGAAGAGGGAGGGTACTGTACCGTACGTTTGAACGACTCAACGACTCCGACTCATCAGCACTGGTGACTGTTATTTCGGAACTGTTATTTGGAACATAGTATTTTTTCGGAACCGGAACCGTCGGAACTGTTCCGGGAAAAGAACAACTTCGCCCATCACTAGTTATCAGCTCAGTGTCCGCATGCACCCCGCCCACGACCACGTGATATCTGCAACTTGTAATGGAATAACGTGATCCTTTACAATTACGTAGTTATGGTTATTAGGAGCTAATTCTTCTGGATGAAAGTGCAAAGTTCGTTGGTAATACCAGCGCTTGCTCTTGCAAAATTAGACTGAGAGTATACGATGAGAGTGTTACTTATGTTCGTCTAAAAATAAATATACTTTTTACTCACGTGGGTGGGGAAGATCGGCTGGCGAACACCTCATTATGAAGTGATTGTGTTTACTCTCGACTTATATAAGATCGTATAATGTTTGTAATAACTTAGCGTTTTGAAGATTTATTCAGTTTTACTTGAATTAGTCCATAAAATACCGTACTGTCATTTTCCTATCTCATGTAAAAGTTGTTTCTAAATTCTGACAAAATACTACTAGGATGTGTCAGTAAGTATTGAGATAGGGAAATTATGAACGGATAAGTGTATACGGAATTGCCTGTCTTGACAATCTTAACTTTTGTCTTACCTGAGGAAATTTTTCTCGAAAACTGTTGAAACTAGACAACTGAATTTTGTACTGCTCATTTACACATAGCTTGACTTTATGCTGGATCAGTTATTTTTCTGTAATTCATTTCCTTACTGAGTAATGTTTTCCTATTTCATATATATTTTTCAATGATTTTCAGAAGTCTACATTACACTTTGTAAAACCTCCAAAGTATAACAAATTTCAAGAACATTGTTTTAGTACGTTCAAAATATGAAAATAAAAATTTCCTGAGAATTTCAGCTTCCTAGATTATTATATACAAACTGAGGAAAGGTCCCTTTTGTGCGAAAAAAAAAACTAAACTAGAGGAAAATTAGTGTTAAAATATTATAACATAGATACCCGCATACTACGCCCCTTATTCGGAAAAACAATAAAATTAACTTATATATGAGCTCAGTATAGCCATATGACACACCATTTTAAAGAAATAAAACCAAAGATCAATTTCGAAAAATAAATAAATAATTTTCTTCTCAAAATCCGTAATTATTTTAGGAAAGTGAGCGTTAAAATTTAACTTTCTATACTCTTCCTCAGAAAATCGAAAAATTAAAATGGATAGATTTTCAGTTTACCTAGTCGTGTGCGATATACCATTTTAAAGAGGGAAAACTAAACATTGAATTGAAGGAAAAAAAACCCAAATTTTCACCCAAAATCCATTCCATTTATCCTTACACCTCCTTATTTAGTAATCTAAAAATAAAGTTTTGAATATGGTAAGGGATCTAAAGTGGTGCAGTGTTTGTGTCTGCTTATATTTATTGTGTAGTTTATTCGCAAGAAATTGGTTTTAATTTAAGAACTAAAATTATTTGCTTTTATATTTTAGTAATGCAACATATTACACTGTTAAGCTGGGTCTTAACGGGAGAGTAAAATGTCTGACACTAGATCTCAGATATCTAGTCTCGGTGTTAAGACGGCCAGTAGAGCAAGTTGCTGATACAGCGACACTGCTCTACTGGCCGTCTTAACACGGAAACTACGTAGGTGTCTGAGATCTAGTGTCAGACATTTTATTGTCCGCGAAATCTGGGTAGCTAAAAGAGAGGGGTGCGGGGAGCAGAGAAGTAGCTTCTAGCGGCAGCGAGGCAGGAGAGGGGAGGACAGTCTACGAGACAGGTAAAATACATTTGCTTGCTTCCTGCAAAAGATACCTAGGCAAGAATAAAGAAGTGTATACAGTATTTGTGGACCTAGGAAAGGCGTTTCACAGAGTGGATTGAAATAAACTGATGGGGGATCCTAAAGAAAATTGGCGTGGGTTAGAAACAGAGGAGGCTGTTCAGTAACCTTTGTATGAAACAAGTCAAAGTCAGGATATGAGAAGAAATGTCAGAAGGATGTGAAATAGAGAGTACAAGGATGTTCTTTATCACATACCCTGTTCAACATCTACTTGGAGAATTTAGTGAAGAACTGTTTACAGAACATGGGAGGAGTGATAGTAGGAGGAGGAAGAATAAATTGTGTAAGCTTTGCTGATAATATGGCGTTGTTAGCGTTAGCAGAAGAGGAGACGATACCAAAGGATATGCTACTGGAACTAAATGACAGATGTGAGCAGTATGGAATGAAGATAAATGCCAACAATGTTAATGTTAATGTTATGTTTTATTTAACGACGCTCGCAACTGTCGAGGTTATATCAGCTGGTGTGCCGGAATTTTGTCCCGCAGGAGTTCTTTTACATGCCAGTAAATCTACTGACATGAGCCTATCGCATTTAAGCACACTTAAATGCCATCGACCTGGCCCGGGATCGAACTCGCAACCTCGGGCATAGAAGGCCAGCGCTATACCAACTCCGCCAACCAGGCCGACTAAATGCCACCAAGACGAACATCATGGTCATAGGAAGAGAAAAAAAAAGAAGGTAAACTTGCGAATTTTAAATGAAGCAGTAGAGCAAGTGGACAGCTTCAGGTACTTGGGAAGTGTACTATAAGCAGTAACATGAGATGCTGCCGAGGAATCAAAAGGAGAATAGCAATAGCAAAGGAAGCTTTTAATAGAAAAGCATCTTCTGCGGACCTCTGAAAAAAGGAACTAAGAAAGAGACTAGGGAAGTGCTTTGTGTGGAGTGTTGCATTGTATGGGGGCAGAAACATGGTCATTACGACGAAGTGAAGGGAAACGAGTAGAAGCATTTTAAATGTGAATATGGAGAAGGATGGTGTGTGAAGCGGACAGAGTGAAAAACGAAGCTTTGTTGGAAAGAGTGGATGAAGAAAGAATGATGCTGAAACTCATTAGAAAGAGGAAAAAGAATTGGCTGGGTCACTGATTAAGAAGAAACTGCCTTCTGAAAGATGCACTGGAGAAGAGTTCGGGGCAAAGAAGATATCAGATGATAGACGACATTAAGGTATATGGATCATATGAGGAGACAAACAGGAAGACAGAAAATAGGAAAGACTGGAGGATGCTGGGTTTACAGTGAAACACCTGCCCTTGGACAGAACACTGTGAATGGATGTACACAGACGAAGAAGAATGCGATTTATTTATATTTTTGTGGATCCATACACCTTGACCTGCCATATCCAATGGAAAGCGCTGAAAATAAATACCGAATGATGTTTTGTAACTGTACGTACAACTGCAGCATCGACGCACAGTGGTCCGGATCGCTTAAAAGCTGGTCAGAAATCATTTTTTCAACTTCGATACAGAATCTTTAAATCACATTCCAATAATTCTACAATACTTGAGCTTCAAAAATCATAGGTCATTTATTAATAATAACATACAGGTATCACGTTATATTTGTTCAAAAGTGACATAAATCTAACTTGTGTAATTTTACCTTAGTGATGTGATTTTAAAAGATCCCTGATCAAGTTTTAAAATGCATAAAATTAATAGTAAATATTTTTATTATACAATTTTATGTCTTTTATATTATACACACTAACACCTAAATAAATATTATGTTTTTGTATTAATTAGAATTTTTTTAAGTCAAGTATTATTTTTAAAAAGGTACTTAAATATATAGAGAGTTTTAAAAAAATGTATAAATATGTACACTGTGAAACTTACACAGCTGTTAAGGGAAGCCTTCGTTTAGGGAATGTTGAAGGTTTTATCTCCAAGGTTATCCAAGGTCTAACCTCTAGGAGCCCAAGACTACCCTTGCGCGCTGTTTCCTCAATTCTCATGTGCCATAACTGTGACAGCTCATAGTCATAACTCGCTTTCTGTTTACTTTCCAAGCTGACTGAAACACTAACTGTATGGGTGAAGTGTGGTTATAGTGAAACAAATTTTTCAAACAGATATTCTCATTGGTTAGATCATGACATAACATTACCTATTGAAAATATTTCATGTGTATCAACACCAAAAAAACATACCGATATTCCAAGCACATCGGGAAAGCTGGGTCGCGGTCGTCCTACAAAAGTATTTGGGGAATTAAGTGAAAGAAGTAAACGAAGAAAAGCAAAAGAAACGAGAGAAAATGTGTCTTCTGAAGAGATCTCTTATGCTACAGTAATGAGTTTAAGGTCAGAAGGTGATGAAGCAGCAGCCAAATTGTTAAAAGAAGTAACAATCACAACACCAAGCAGAGGCAAAAGAATTCGTGATTATTGAAGGAAAGAAAAAAAGGAAAGTACTAGACTCACAAATGAAGAAGCTCTTTCATTAATAACTATTAATCTAATTATTGAATCTATTATAATAGATTCAAATCTGTCCAGACATCAATATAAAACTATCAGAAAAATGGCACACACAACCATGATCTCTACCCCAGTTATCAATCCATTTCAGAAGCTAAAAAAGAAACTTACCCAAAGGCATACAAGTGACCTAAAACGAATCTGAGGTCAAATTACAGTCTCTGTTACATCATGCAGCCTACAGAATCTTGAATATTTCACCTCTAAGTAACACGGAGAAAAACTACATGTTGCATTGTAAATGGGGTTTTGACAGCAGCTCAGGTCATTCGCAATATAAACAGATATGGAATCAAAAAGAGAAAAGTGATGAAAGTTTATTTCTTACGTCATTGGGTCCCCTGCGCTTGGTTGATACTGAAAGTAGAGATGTTGCATGGAAGAATCCCCGACCTTCATCAACTCGATTCTGCAAATCTATTCAACTTCAGTGGTTACACGAAACAACAGAAATAGCTCAAGCAGAGAGAGTATATGTAGAAAATCAGATACAGGACTTGCAACCATTTACATTAGGTAACATCACAGTTCAGTTTTCACTACTTTCAACTATGATGGACGGGAAAATATGCAATGCATTAGCGAAGTCATCCAGTATGAAGTGCTACATCTGTGGTGCAAAAATTTCACAAATAAATAATCTTAAATTTTTACAACAGTCAGAAGATACCTCCAATGTTGTCTTTGAATTATCAATTCTCCATGCACATATAAGGTTTTTTGAATGCATACTACATATATCTTACCGGCTTGAATTTAAAAAATGGAAGGCAAATGTACGAGATGGAAGTCGAGAAATTATGGAGAAAAGTAAGAAAACTATTCAAGATGCATTTCGAAATAGATTAGGGCTTATTATAGATACACCGAAGCAGAATATGGGACCACAAATGATGGGAACACGGCAAGAAGATTCTTTAAAAATACTAAAGAAGCATCTAAAATAACTGGAGTTGATTATGATTTAATTTCACGATTCAGTGTGATTCTTATTACAAGTTCATGTTTTCAAAATATAAGTGAATCGCGATTTAATATATATTGCAGGAAGACCACAGAGCTGTTTGTCAAATTATACTACTTACTTATTGGCTTTTAAGGAACCCGGAGGTTCATTGCCGCCCTCACATAAGCCCGCCATTGATCCCTATCCTGAGCAAGATTAATCCAGTCTCTACCATCATATCCCACCTCCCTCAAATCCAACCCATTCCGAGGCTTATTTGAAGGATTCGTAACAAGCTGTTTTTTACGGTGATGGGTTGTTAGCCCATCGCCCAACCCCCAAGCTGGAGGACCATTGTCAAATTATACCCATGGTATTATATGCCACCAACACTGCACAAAATTCTTATTCATGGGGCATCTATTGTAAAATCAGCTTTATTACCAATAGGGGAACTAACAGAGGAAACAATAGAATCATTAAACATAACTGTTCGAAGATTTCGACAAGATCACACCAGAAAGACGTCAATAATTACTACCAACTCTGACTTATTCCATAGACTGTTTCTTGCGTCAGACCCTTTAATTTCCAACCTAAGAGAACTCCCCAAGAAGGAGAGAACACAGTTACCACTCCAAGTGCTCCAGTTGCTCTCTACACCTGAAGGGCCCAACAGCGAGGGCTCGGGAGATTCTGATTCTGAAGACTAGCGATGGAGGAGGGGTCCGATATAGATGTAAGTCATTGAAATTCATTATATTTCTCATTTTAAACAATTATTTGTTGATTGAGCGTGGCATAATGTATATTGTAAGTAGGGAGATATTTTTGACCATGTTTTTTAACATTCGGACCACTGTGCGACGGTCAGGTAGCTAGCAGTTGGCTACGGGGCAGCGAGAGAGCACTAGGGGACCCAGCTGCCTAGATAAGTTGCGCGAACAGTACTCTCCCGTTAGCACCCAGCTTTATAGTGTTTCTGAGAACTCAGCTTGGAAATTCTGCGGTTTTTGCTGCCGTGGTGACATTTGCCCTCATATTATTGAGTCGGAGAAGAGGAGCTATGTTCCGGTACAAAATTTTGATATCCTGATAATGTTATGAAAATAACATTAACCAACAATTCATAATACAGTATATTGAAGAGGTAAGATTGTTGTTTGCACGCCACTGAACCTGTGGCTTGTAGCTCCGCAAACATAGATTGTCTAAAAGTACGATACAGACAATGCGAAGGAAGATAACAAGTCTCAGATCTAAATCGAAGGAGACGGGAACGAACGAATCCAGCTCTGCAGGGAAATCGCTCGCAGATAATGTGGTTTCAATCTCCAGACTAAATGAAATTTGTCACCAAACCTGAGTGCGTATATAATAATAATAATAATAATGATTTATTTTAGCTGGCAGAGTTAAGGCCGTAAGGCCTTCTCTTCCACACAACCAGCAAAAAGTGTATATACATATGCATGAACTTACAAAGAATTCAACAAATTGATTTAGATAAGAGTTACATGTATACAAGAGTTATTTACGAATTAAACAACAAAATACTATGAACTATTAATTAAACACTGAAATAAACTGGGTAGCAGAATTAAACTAAAATACATAGAATGTTAATATATTTCAAATTATATTAGATAATAGAAAGAGATTATTATGAGACAATTTTGAAAATGCAGCACCATCAGGATGATGTCTAAAGAAAAAAAGCAACAGTGTAGTCAGTAATATTTTAAATCAGTATGATTGGAGTGAAATGCTAATAAGGTTATCTTTTAAGCTGTTCTTAAAGGTGTTTGTTGTCTTGCAGCCCCTAATACTTTGTGACAAGGAATTCCATTGACGCGAGGTGGATATTGTAAAAGATGAGGAATAACAAGATGTTCTATGAAGAGGTATATTTAGTGTGCCACAGATAAGTGATCTGGTATTTACGTCGTGGTTAGAGTATAGATAAGAGAATATATATATATCCAGTGATATACATGACTGGATTTTCTGTAGAGGTTCAAATACTGCATAGAAGAATCATTCATTTAAACGATGCCTCCTTCTTTTTCTTCAACTGGGGGAAAAAGATTTAAAACTAATAGAAAAGAGAAATATCGTCTTTTTTCCATTCAATTTATTTCATTTCTTCTGGTTCTCACTTTTGAATGACTTCTGTAAAATTGGAGGAATAAAGTTTCGAGGCAATTTTCAATAGTGTTCCATCCCTTTTTCCGACGAAATAATTTGGTTCTAACTTGAAGTTGCACTTTCAAATTAATTAAATATAAATTGAAAAAAAAAAGAAGTCCCTTATACAGTAAACTGTCATTGTAATGACCAGAGTACACTTCCTGAAACACTACTTGAGATAAGAATTTGCTAATGATTTCTGAACTCTCCTTACTTTTACTACTCAATTGTTAAAATTATAAAAGTGATAGGGATGTTATTATTATTATTATTATTATTATTATTATTATTATTATTATTATTATTATTATTATAGTAGTAGTAACCGTACCACGTTGCAGTTCCTCTATAGTCACAGTAAATATTGCAAATGTCTTCCACGGGACTGAAGACATGTCTAGGTACGTTTCTTCATAATTATAGTTAAGGACCTTATGGTCATCCTGACTGTATGTAGGTGGTGATATCTACCTTCAGCTCACCAACAGTGTGCGAATTGTCCACGCAGACTTTTCCTTTCAGTGCACCCCACAGCTAACAGTCCGAAGTAATGAAGTAAGGAGAACGAACAGACTAGATTCCACGAGTGATTATTAGGTTAACAATGACACCCTCCAAGAAATAGAGTTGTGAGAAAATTGTGTGCAGTTCCACCAAACTCCTGGAACCAGGTTTCTAAAATTTCACTTAGGGATGTTACCTATGAATGATTCGAGAATGTCGGTTCGATAGCATTCTGAGTTCATGGTGTTGTTGCAGGAAATTGACAATTTCGCACATACGATTTATGGGACACTTCCGTGGGCGTGGCAGAATCATTGAAATTTAATAATGGCACCATTTAAAAATGTTATATACCTTTCTAACTTTGCACATAAAGACATTGTAATACCCAACGTATTTGAATAGATTTAGTAGAAGTTGTAGACTTTAAATTAACACACAGTATATGCATAATTATTTTTACACAAACATATTTATATAAGCATAAAGCTTAATGATAAAATTGTTCAATACAGTGAAATATTGAAAAATCTTGGAATATTCATGGATAATGATCTTAACTTAAACCTGAAGTTACTCATAAATTCAAGAAAATACCGTTGTTCCATCCTTTGAAGCCCCATTTCGATCAGTGTGACTCGTTGTTAATAAATTTAACTTTTAACTTAAATGAGAGATTGCAACGTATTTAGAGTAAAAATTGGTAATTTCGTGGCAGTGGTTATTTCGTGATACTTTTTCTTTGCACTTTCGTGAACTAACCAATGGTGTTACGAGATTCAAATTTCCGCCAAGGGATTGCATATGTTTTCCAGTTTCCAGAATTATGCAGCTACGCTTTGTCGGACTATTGTAGCTGCTTCAGTGAGCCTTTATGTTTGGAGCGAGCAAGTTAGTGTCGACTTCTCAGGCGTACAAATTTTGTGGATGTTTGTAATTACATTACAGGCTTATTACTAAAGGTAAGCATACGATATTTCGTACAAAGATTTATTGTATCTTCATGAAATATTAGGAAATGTTTTTGGAATTTTAGATACAGCTGTAGTCGCCATATAGGCTTAGCTTTACTGATAGAAATCTTAGCTGTTTGAGGCGAAATTTTGTTGAGCATTAAGCGTTACATTTTATATTATTTTAAAAATTGTATTACAATACGAATTTTAGAAATCTGAAGGTAAGATGTGATAACAAAAAAGAAAAGGCGGACGCAATGGGTTCAGTGTAGCTTCTGTTTGATTTGTTATCTTGCTAAGTGCCAATGATAAGTGCTAGATGACTTACATACAAGAATTGTGACAGAAGATGAAACATGGCTCCACCATTTTATACCGGAGACAGAGGCAGATAATGGAGTGGCATCATGCAAATTCACCAAAGAAACAGAAATTCAAAAGTACACCTTCGGCAGGAACAGTTATGGCTACTGTATTTTCGATTCAGAAGGACTCTTGCTTGTGGACATGATGCCACACGGAACCACCATTAATTTTATTCTGACGCGTATGTTGCAACTCTCAAGAAACTTCAAGTTCGACTGAGTCGTGTTCGACAACGGGAGAAGCAGGATGTCCTGCTATTGCACGTAATGCACAGCCATATGTCAGTCACAAGACCACAGACCAGATCAGAAGATTCGGATAGACAACACTGAAACATCCGCCTTACAGTCCTGAACTGGCACCATGCGATTACCATCTCTTTGGTAAATTGAAGGATCCCTTCGCGGAACGAGGTTAGAAGATGACTCCCTTGTGCATGCTGCTACAGAGTGGCTCAGACGTGTTGGTTTAAACTTTTACCGTGCTGGTCTACAGGCCCTCGTTTCTAGGTTACGTAAGGCAGTTGAAAGGGACGGGGAGTATGTGGAAAAGTGACATCTTGTTTCTAAAGGATGTATCTACATTCTGTGAAAATAGCAAAGCTGTAGGATAAAAATATAATTTTTAAACAAATGTTTTGCATTGAGTTACCCTAGTAATATAGGCTATAGTAAAGTCCGTAATAAAAGTGTTCACCCTTTCAGGGAAAGAAGATCCCTTTTCAATTTCAATTTTTACTTTGATTTCCTTCTTATTATGTGTTTTTATGTATTTCTATGTTTTCTTGCTATGAATATTAGCCAGATTTACTATGTTTGAAGTCTTGTAACAATAAATGAGAATTTCATTTCACTTTAATGAATTTTTCCACAATACTTCTACCTCTCACAAAATTATCAATGTAATATCACTAAATTATCAAGGTTATCACGAAATAACCAACATTTCATCTTAAGTTGTAAAAGTGGTTTTTGGCACTTGTTCAAGAACGTGTCCAATCTTTTACGTCTCCAGATTTGTACAGCAAATTATCGTCTTTTAGATGAAAAAATCTGAATAACGATATATTTTCATATTTGCATTTTAAATTATTTTTCATGAAATTATCGCGAAATTACCAATATTTACCCTATAATGTATGTACACGATTCGTCGGTAACATTCGGAACAATGTCTCTTGATTTACTCTCGTGGGTCTGTGTAAAGAAACTAACAATCATACATGCTTTTTCACTTCTGTACACAATTTTACATAACGCTTCTCCAAATTACTTGTCTTCACGCTTTCAGTTCCTCGGTACTTCACGAGATCAGCATCAATCTCTTCTTTCTATTTCTCGTCACAGAATTTCTCTATACTCATCCTCCTACACTCCCCATGTTACATTCCTGTTGATTTTTAGTTTCTTCTATAATCCGACAGATCTTGCCATCTAGGACCTATTTTATGAACATCCAGTCTTGTGGAATGTGTCTACCGAACATGGTAAGCACTTATAAATGCCAGACAGAGAATCTCAGTGGAATATATGCTTCTCCTACGAAATTTAGGTTTTGTGACATGAGCCCCTTTCCCACTGAGCCCTCAATTCTTTTCCTAGTAACGTCAGGAATTGCCGGAAACTGTCAGAGTTTAAAATTAAGCTAAACTAGAACATTATGTTTTAACTCATAAAATCTGTTACCCAGAAGTGGGGCGTAGATACGGGATGATAAGGGGGTCTGAACTCCCCAGACGTAAATAATAAGTTTCATAAAAATGAAGATCTTCAGTATATTAGTCCGTGTTTAAAATGTAACGGAATAACCGAGCATTACCCACCCTCTTCCAACACTTTCGTTGGCAGCACACTGATCGAAGCAGCATCAAAATCCTTTGTTATGTTGAAAGTTGGGTGGAAATTGCTCAATTTCGTCAGCTATGACGGCAGCGAGTGTGTGTGTGTGAGTGTGAGCAAATACTCTACAATGATAATACCGGAAAGTTTACGGGAAAAGTGGCGAATGGCTCGCCAGTGATTTCTAGCGGCAGGGATTGTAGGCAGCGAGGATGACGTGACGAATAGCGCGTTGAACTGTGATCTGAGCTTTGTTCTTCAACAAACACATGATATCGTAAGGATTATTCTCATTATAGTTGTAGCCTACACAATGTCAGTTAAATGTGGAAATGTTTTCTATGTTTTGTAAAAACTATGCCTAGCAAAATATGCTAGATCTTTCTTCAGACTTCCAAAAGATATAGATTGGGAGTAGTCATGTAAACACCAGTAGAATGTTACTTTTCTGTTACAAGATGATGATGATGATGATGATGATGATGATGACGACGATTATTATTATTATTATTATTATTATTATTATTATTATTATTATTATTATTGTTATTATATTAATACTGCTTCTACTACCGGTACTACAGTTATTTGCTTTTGTCTTTTAAGTGTGTCATGCTCATGTAGGTAATTAAACGCAGACAGACGTTAATTAATGAGGTTTAATAGGGCACGTCAGCTACTATCGCTATTTGCGTCCTTATCTAAATTTCTTTAAAAAGCAAAACACAAACAATATCATAAGCAAAATGCGAGTACTAACTAAAAACGCTGTCAACAGTTCTAGACGAAACGTTTAAAATTAGAGGGATAGAATATAAATATGTACAAAAATCACGAAATATATTCAGATCACTTTTGATTATCGGACTTCAATAACCATAATTCGAAACATTAGAGGTAAGTAAAAATAGAGTGTAATAAATTGCAAAAGTATACCGAAGTTTCAAATCAGTCGTAGGACTGTTAATTTTTAATAAGCTACTCTGTTTTTAATAACAGACTGAAGATAATAGTTATTCATTCACTGAATTTAACGGCTCCTTCAGAAAATATGAGTCAAAATCAAAGCACAATGAAAGAATCGCGAAGGTCTCAAATAAACATATTAGATCTTGCATCGAGGGAGCTGCGGGCTTTCTGATATTAGAAACGACAGACCATACTCCTCCATCGTGTAATTAGATAGTGCATTAGCAATGACATATTCTCTGTGTTAACTGAAACAGTTACTAAACTGCATAAATCTACTTTACATTGTTCATATAAAACACTATTCCTTTATAGCCTAGTTTATCCGTAAAAAAATTGAAAGTGTTTACATTTTTATCCAAATAGTGTGTCTTGGGATGCGTAACAAAAATGTGAATTCATTTTGTGAAGAAAGTGGACTCATGTGTTTTCATAATAAGTGATTCAGATAGTTATTTGGACAAATAATTTGCCTAGTCCTATATTTTAAAGCCATTATTAATATTTCACTAAATTAAGATCATTTTTTTACGATTCAAGAAATCCTAAAAGATAAAAAGTGGCTCAAGTGGAAATGACAGCTCTAAACAAAGTAAGTCCAAATGCCGATTTAATTAAAATTGTTCAAGATGATGAATGCATTAGTCACAAGTGTGCTTAAAAAGAAGGTAATGGGGAAACGATATTCCAGTTATGATAAAAGTTTTGCCGCAACTTTCCATTAATGTTCACCTCAAGACGAAAGATTTCTAAGAAGAAAATTATGTTTACCAACAGTTAGATCTCTCAAAAATTGACTTCATGAATTTGATATAGGCTCGGTATAAATCGCACCATTCTACAATTGATTATTAAAAATAAAATCCGATATTGTACCATTGAATGAAAAGGTTTTAACTATTAATGTTGAAGATAAAATATCTTTGAAGGAAAATATAACTTATAATGTTAAAACAGACACTTTGTGAGAATCGTTGAATTATGTATACTTCAACTGACGTAAAAATTTCACAAGTGCCATTTGCAAACCAAGCAATGATTTTCATTATTCGAGGAATGTGCAAATTTTTAAAACAAACTATAAGGTATTTTCTATCAAAAGATACAGGTCTGCTGAGATTTTAAAATCACATCCGTTCGATGTAAAAGATAAAATACAAGAAACAGGCTTCATCCCTAAAGCAGCGACTGTGCCAGTATCTTCACTGGCAAATATTTCAATGTGGTAATAAATTGTTACATCAAAAATGAAATGTATGACCATTAGCCAAGGTACGACATACACGATGTATGAAAGTTTCTGAAGTCATGCACAACTGAATCATAATTACATTTCAAAATACGAGAATTGTTTTATTTCATTTCTATTCCAATAATTCTGTAATTTCTTATTAATTTAAAATGTTGTGAACCTTGTGACTCTAAATAAAACTATTTCTTTGCATTTTTTTTATTGACATCAAATGAACACCTCTCCGTTTTTCCTCACGTAACCTAGCACGCCGCAAGGAGTGTATAAGCAATCCAAGCTGCTAGATAGCAGCACAGTCACTTTTCGCCGCCGCTTGCAATCCTAAACCGGCAAGCTTTCCAGTATTACTGTTATAGAGTATTTGGTGTTAGTGGCAGAGGCCGGGCAGGGCGGCACATATCACAGCTCAGGGAACGCTGGAACGCATATCTCTCTCCCCTCTCTCTCTCTCCCTCCCTCCCTCCCTCTCTCTCTCTCTCTCTCTCTCTTAGATTTGAGAAGGAATACCGGGGCTTTGTCGAGAGAAGCCAGTACTCGTATACATACAACAGCGGGCAATGTACGATTCACCTGTTAGGGCCTGTACTACGACTGTCGGATAAAGTTCCGGTTTAAACTTATCCGGCAGATGGCATATTTATCCGAAAGTTGGGTTGTAATCACGTACTACGACTTTCGATTATGTGCAATCTGGAGGCTAAACTTCCGGAAGGCAGAGTGGCAGATAGGCGTTATTCGGAGGTTGGAACTGGGTGTTGAAATCAAGATGGCTGTACGTCGTTTGATGGATCAATTTAATTTTGAGACTGATTCTGATGATGAAGTTTTGGAGCAGATGATTCGTGATGTCAGAAGAGCAAAACGAATTAGGCTACGTCCAAATAATTTTGAAGAGTGGGATGACGAGGAATTTTTGACACGGTTTCGAATAACGAAACCTACTACATGAAACTAATGATCACCTGAAACATAACACAGATCGGTAAGTACAAGGTTAATAATAAGCTACACTATATCGGTATTGCATTAATATTTTGTATAATAGCACTATAATAAATATTTCGAAGTACAGTAACCTGTAATACAGCAGAAGTGACGTTAGAATGTTGCTTCATACAGGTGTTCTGTTGCCCTAACATGGTATTAAGGTGATTGATTATAATAATATATGGCAGCCTACAATAATAACAGTTTGAAAATACTTTTACATAAAAATAATAACTATATATATATACAGTATAATATATCCAAATACTTTATATGGTAACCTATGATTTCTTCACAATAACGTTACCACTTTAATGTACAAATGTATTCACATATTTGGCTTTCAGTCAAGTCATATGTACATTAAACGAAATAAAAATTGAGTGCCGACACCAATTTCCCAAATAAAGGTGGAAAGTTGCTGTGAAAGTGGAGGCCAATGGAGAGCTACGGGTAAGCGTGATCGCTCTGTCGAGATGGATGGGGTAGGCGGCAGGGAGGGGCAGCACATTGATCTCATTACTGTGTGTCTTTACTTATTATAGAGAAAAGACAAGTTTTCGTAAGATCGAGTTAATGACAGGTTAGGTTAGTATGCTTTGCATATACTCACAATTGTCTAAATGAAAAAGAAGTCACTACTACATCCAAACCTCTCTCTTCCACGCTATTCTTAGGGAGTCCTTGCTATTTCCTTCTTTTGGTAACGCTATTGTAAAGATTTACTGGTAAAGATGTAACCATATCTCATTATTTGTACATTTTCCCAGAAATAACGCCTTACCTCCAGTGGACCAACTACTACTGGCATTGAGATTCTATGCCACTGGAAGAACATCGACAACAGTAGGAGATTTGTGTGGGGTCCACAAAGTTACAGCAAGAATTGTTGCCAATCGAGCTAGTGCTTCATTGCTGCTTGGTTTAATTGAAGTGATGACTTGTAATGCTTCATTGGGAGTAGTTTTAATTGCGCCAGTTATTAAGCGCAAGACTTGATTTTTTTTCTCAAGGGATTCTCTCTCTCTCTCTCTCTCTCTCTCTCTCTCTCTCTCTCTGATGCTGTTATGTATACTTCTGAATAGTATTTTAATACAGGTTTTATGTACATATTATGGGTCTTGATTAAAATTTTCCTAGAACTGTTTCATTTTGTGTCTGCTAGTTTAGTGAACTGTCCGAAGATAGATTGGAACACGAATAAGACATCACTCATGAGGCAACTGTCAGGAGATAGTGTGGTAGGGTGGCCAATTCCCTTCCACTTCGTTGCATATATCGCTCACCAGTAGGAGTAGGCCTAACATATTTCACTAATCAGACTTAAGATATGCTAGCTATGTATTATTAATTTAACAAACTAAAACAGTTTATTGAATTTTAGACGTGGCAGTTTTTCTTTAATTTCCTGAAAGTTTTGTAATTGGCATTTACGTTTTGCAAGGAAGCTCTTTCATTTATACTAGGCCTAGTGATTCATGTATGCAAACATATTCATATCGTTACTTTTTAAATATAATATATTTTTTTGCTTGGATCCGTCACAGTGATCTGTTAACAGGCTAGGATGATTCAAATGCGCCACGTAAACACAAAAGTTTGATAAATACATTTTAAAATTTATGACCAGGTACTCTGCATGTGTAGGCTATTTAAAACAATAAAAATGCACTGTAGCTGCAATTCATATTTATTTTACATTAACAAAATAAGGTAAAACAAAATTTCTCAGGGGTCACAATCATAATCAGGTACTCTGCATGTGTACTTAAAACAAAAAGATGCACTGTAGCTGCAATTAAAATTTATTTTACAGTCCACACCTGTGGAGTAACGGTCAGCGCGTCTAGCCGCGAAACCAGGTGGCCCGTGTTCGAGTCCCGGTTGGGGCAAGTTACCTGGTTGAGGTTTCTTCCGGGGTTTTCCCTCAACTCAGTATGAGTAAATGCTGGGTAACTTTCGGTGTTGGACCATGGACTCATTTCACCGGCATTATCACCTTCATATCATTCAGACGCTAAATAACCTAGATGTTGATACAGCGTCGTTAAATAACCCAATAAAATAAAAATTTATTTTAAATAAGCAAAATATGGTAAAAAACATTTTTTCAAGAGGCACAATAATCGTATTCAGGTACTCTGAATGTGTACTTAAAAAAATAAAGATGCACTATAACTGCAATTAAATTTGAAATTTATTTATTTTATATAAACAAAACATAGTAACAAAACATTTTTCAGGAAACGCAATAAGCATAATCATTTATTACATCCACTGTGTCATTATATATGCTATGGTACATGTCAAATTTACAAACTAATAATATATAGGCTAACACATAAGAGTACATAGTAACTGTAATTATCACAGCACAAATACATATGCTATTACACAAAACTTGGAACATAATTTTATTATAGGCCTAGAAAACTGTAGGCAGAGCCAACTTCGGCTATAAGCCCCATTTGTTAGAGATCTGCACGTGTCATAATTCTTAGACAGAGTCCATCTCGACCTTACCTGAATCCAACCAGAAACCTTAGATTAGCTTATAATTATCACCTGAGCCGAACCTAAACCTGAAGACAAGCAGATAAAGCAGAGGCCAGAGACCACAGGGATCAAGAACTCCAGTAGAAGGATCAGAAAAAGTAATCTCCCAGTGATCCAGGTAAAACAAATCTGGTCAACAAAATTAAACATAGTTTTTGTTAAAACTTAAAGAATGGGTGATTATTGTAGCATTTACTTTCTGCCACTAATTGAAAATGTCCTTGTAGATGGACCACCCGTTAAGAGGGGGAAAAAGTAATGTAAGAACTGCAAATGTTGCTTTTGATTTTTATTTTTTTTTATTTTAGTAGGTTATTTTACGACGCTTTATCAACATCTTAGGTTATTTAGCGTCTGAATGAGATGAAGGTGATAATGCTGGTGAAATGAGTCCGGGGTCCAGCACCTAAAGTTATCCAGTATTTGCTCATATTGGGTTGAGGGAAAACCCCGGAGAAAACCTCAACCAGGTAACTTGCCCCAACCGGGAATCGTACCCGGGCCACATGGTTTCGCGGCCAGGTGCTCTAGCCGTTACTCCACAGGTGTGGACTGTTGCTTTTGATATTCCAGACATGAGGACATGACTTACTTTTATTTCAAATCATTCTTTGTTATAATGTTAGCATCCAACTTTCAACTAATGTATTTTTTTAAGAAATCACTGTAATAATGCTGAAGTTCATGCATTTCTAACATATCAAGTATAATTAAGTCAACATTAAACTTACAGTTCACAGATGGAGAAGGATTTTTCAATGTGGCTAATGCATTCCTCAGAGGCTTGTTTTTTCTTTCTTTTAAGCATCCTTGGGGTGTAACTCGATCAGCTATTATCCCATTATCAGCTGAAATATTTAAGAGAGGGATATATGCTTATATTCAGACCTTTCCGAGTTTAGCCTACACTATCTACACTGGATAAACCAGTAATTTCACTTAAAACTTACATTCATTACACAGTTCTTCCCAACCAGTTATTGCCCAATCTGTGACCGATCCATATTTTGAAAGTTTCTCTTCAATAATTCGAGGATTCTGTCTAGCATTGTTAAATGTCGATTACTTCTTGCGTTCACGTGGAAAAATCCATGTTCTGCGCCATCTTGGCTAATAACGTACACTCAGGCACGTGAATTATCTGAAAAGAACAAATGAATTTTCAAGTTTCTTATAGGGCTTACCATTTACCATTTTCCTCTGTAATGTACAGCAACATACTACATTTACTTTAAAGATGTAGTCACACTCCTGATTCACTCTGTACTTCCCCAATGACGATATCTGCCTTTCCGATGTCATTTAGATATTTCTCATATATTTCTGCAGCTCTCAACTTTTGAAATTTTAATGTTTAATACTGTAGTTGCATTAAGTTTGACACTAGCATTTCTTTTGTCTTGCTACGCTGGGATGATGTTTCTCTGGCATTTTAAAACCGTAAACTTTTTTTGTTTGATAACAAAGTGACCCGTCGCGTTAGTACGTGCGGGAATTTTCACCTGGCACATTTCCGAGCAAACTTCAACTGTAGTGAACTATATTTCACATACGGACTTGCAGGACATCGCTACGTGACGTTGAGTTTAAATAATGGGCAATGTTTGCATCACTGTTGAAGATGCTGCCAGTCTAGCCGTGCGTTCCTTACTCCGCTAACTGCTGTTTGATACATATTTACTCCACGGCCTGTCACAGCGGGGACAAGGGATATTCTACGAAAAATACGTTTTGTAAAAGTGGTTAGGTTTCCAGAGAATACTTCCGTTTCCAATACATGAAATAGAACGTTCCCACTTGTGTTACATGGTTGTGGACCTTGAATCTGAAAAAAGAGAGAAAAAATCATGACAAGATCTGCTGAGACCAAGAGCTAGAAAGAGTCTATAGAGGGGTTAGCTTGACTTGTACAGCTCTCTCAGTCTTTTGCAAGACGAAAATACGGCAGCCATTAAATAAGCGCCTTCCAATGTGTAATTTCGCCTGCTCTCCGCGTGCTGCATAAGGAGAACATAGCCAGAAAAAAAAATGCCTCCTTTGTGTTGTCTATGTAACTGCTGTAGCAGAAGAAAAAAGACAAAGGATGTATCATATTTCAGCTAAATTTTATGGTTAAGTGCATAGTTTTGCTAATCAGCGGCATTTTGTTGCGTGCGTAAATTTATAACAAAGCCTAGCCTACTCTACACCCTACAGTATGTAAAGTATTTTCCTTTCCTTGCAGGTTTCTTTTGAAAAATAAGAAATTAATGAAACAGTGGGTAATAAATATGAAACGAGAGAAATGGCATTCCGCTGAGTATAGCGTTTTGTGTTCATGACACTTCGAAAATAAATATGTCATGAAAAACTACGATAGAAGAAGCCTGCTGTCCAGCTCAGTACCCACAATTTTTTAATTTTCTGCTCATCTTCAGAAAAAAAACAATAGGGGAAACCCGGGCAAAGCGGATAAGCTAAGAATAAACAATGCCACAGGCTATATTTTGGTGCTCCCGAAATAAAAGCTTCATGACTTTGGTTGTGACACATGTTGTCCACATATCTACAAAACAGCAATTCGTTTCTCGTACCTACGGAGAGTTATCACTCTCATTTGAGAAAGAAAATATAGTTAATAATTCGCTTTACCCGAGTACACGAGCAAAGCGAATAATTAACACGGGCAAAGTGAATATCCCTATAACATTTTTACCTTTCTATTTAATTTCTATTCACTGATAATAAAATTTAGTCAACACATATACACGGTGTTAATGAGACATATGAGACTATAAGAAATGTTATTACAGCCCTTTACAGCACGTTAGATTAGTACAAAATACAATTTTGAACAAGTCGACGTTTCACTGGCACTGAAGGCTTGGATTTCTTCTTCTTTTCCTCCTGCACATAAGTTACTTCTCTTTAAACGTTTTTAATCTGTATAGAAATGTTATGTTTTATTTAACGACGCTCGCAACTGCAGTGGTTATATCAGCGTCGCCGGATGTGCCGGAATTTTGTCCCATCTGTATAGATGTAAGAGCTTCAAAGCGCTGACATTTTCTTCGTTGAACTCGTATCTTTCGAGCATCTACTTTTGGCACTGGTCTAAATCAAAAGAACTGACTTGGGTTCTCCTGCTGACGATGTTGAGGGTTTTGGTATAATCGAAACTGAAAATCTGAGTGTAATTGATGTATTGAATATTTCGTCAATCTCTGAAGATGTCGACATCACAGATGTGGTTGATTCTGAGTGAGCATTAACTGTTTCTTCAGCCGCTGAAGAAGCTGGCACCGCAGAATTTGTTAAATCTGAGCCAGCTGTCGTTTCGCTGATTTCTGTCTCAAGTGGGCGATCTGTAAGTTGATCTGGAGCAAAATCTTAATCAACAAACACATTATGGTTGTATGGCCAGATAGCAGAACCACTGATTGGAAGATGTTATTTCTTCAAGTGCTTTCTTCATGGCTTCTTCAGACCATTTGGCTTGCTCCATCATCATCTTGAAAAATTAAACCATCTGAAAACACATTACGAACTTTTTAAGTAAAAATTAAGATCAGTGTTGCTGATTTATAATTTAATTAATGTGACTTAATGCCTCCACTATGTAAAATGATCTAACACGCTTTATTACAATAGACAAATACATACAAAAATACAGCTGACACTTATATAGTCAAATAAAGGTGGCAGGGCAAAGCGGATAAGTTATCCACTTTGCCCGCAGACGCCACTTCGCTTTTCATTTAAGGTTATACAAAAATAAACGTCAATAATCTGCTTCGTAAGTACGGCATTTTAGAAGTAATCGTATCGCCTATAATTATATTAATTTCACATAACAAAGAGTTTCTGCAGTATTGTATGTTGTAGATATATTTCTCTTGCCTAGAAATATTTTAAGAAAACAGTCAATTTTCTTCAAACACACGCTGACTTCTTCTCTTACTAGCTAGAATGAAGACAAGTCAGTTCCAGCAGCAAAATCTGGTAGGGATTCTTCCCCAACACACTGCTCTGCCCCAACCGAGCCCCTACCACGCTGTAGCGGAGAACTGAGAAATATGTTCCCAAATTGAAGCAGCAGAAAGCCGCCATTTGTTTGTTAGAAAACGCGCGGATTCCGAAACCGCTATTTGAATACGTGTTGTATTGCGTATCCGAAAGCTAAATGTTTTTGTTTGAAGGAACAATACTTCCTTTGCGATATATCTTTAATAACGTGTGTCTCCTGTCAGCAGAGTTGCTAGGTTTTCTGCGAGGGAAATCGGGATATCAGAAGCTAACTTAAGACATTATATTTATCACCACTTTATCAAAGATATTTATAGTTGTTTTCTGCAAAGTAGTATTCGCGTGCTTTTAACCCATTACTGCATAGCGTCCTAAAAATAGGACGTGCGTAAAATACTGATTTCTATAGAACTGTTTCTTGTTTACTACAGTTGGGGGCATTGTTTAAAAGATAAATTATTACATTGTATTATGGTGTTGCAGTATTTGAATTCCTCGCGAACATGTGTTCATCCAGCTAATTTTTTACAAGGTGGCATGATAACAGTATTTTGTGACGCACCGAGGGTAAGTTCATTCTTAGTTACTCTGTAATGGTGATACAGAAATATGATTTTTATTTTCACATAATGAGTTGAATACTTCAGTTTTCATGTGGTATGTAACAACAATAAAATTTTCTTATATGTTGCTAGGTATAAGGTGAAATAAAGTGCCGTCCTAAAAATAGGACGCCATGCAGTGTGCACTCCTGTAGTATTCTTTATAATATGTATATGGTTTCCATTACATTGTTTTATTTCCAGTCTAACCGTGAGTGAAATTCTGGGGTTAATGGAAAATCAAAATAATAATAAAATGAGAGTCTAATATATGTGACCCCTCCAGATGTTTCCCATGATACAGATAAAGACAGTGATAAATCGGACGACGGGCATGAGGCTAATTTGAATAATCTTGGCAGTAAAATGCCACTTAGTAGGAAAGCGGAATTACAAAAAAAAAAAAAAATGTAATGATGATAATTAAGATGACAATGTTGATGAAAGTATGCCAGAGTCTTCTAACATGAAAGCTGCAACGAATGATTTTGAAGGTACATTAGACAAAAATGAAGCTGAGGTTTCCCGCACACGTTATTGCCGTCCGAAAAGAAGGAAGCTAATATATGAAAATTTCCAAGACAGGGAAGGTAATTTCAGGCTAGAAGGCTATCGTACTACTACAACTACAAGTACTATTATTACTACTACAACCACCAACATACCGCGCCGTGGCATCGTGGTCTAAGGCATCCTGCATCGGACTCGCGTTACGGAATGCGCTCTGATTCGAGTCCTCATGGGGAAAGAAATTTTCTCATGAAATTTCGGCCAGCGTATGGGACCGGTGCCCACCTAGCATCATCATGCACTTGTGGAGCTACGATAGGTAGCGAAAATCCGGTTTCGGAAACTAGCTCTTATTACTACTACAACCACCAACGTACCACGCCGTGGCATCGTGGTCTAAGGTATCCAGCCTAGGACTCGCGTTACGGAATGCGCGCTGGTTCGAGTCCTCATGGGGGAAGAAATTTTCTCTTGAAATTTCGGCCAGTGTATAGGATCGGTGCCCACCCAGCATCATCATGCACTTGTGGAGATACGATAGGTAGCGAAAATCCGGTTTCTGGGGGGAATCATCGTGCTAACCACACGATACCGCCATTCTGGTTGGATGATTGTCCACCTCTGTTTCGGCATGTGGACGTGAGACGAGCAGCCGGCTGGTCGGTCTTGGCACATGGGCTGTAGCGCTACGGATTTTTTTACAATAACCACCATCAGCACCAGCGCTAGTAGTAGCAATAGCAGGACCATCACTAGCAGCAACAGCAGTACCAGCGCTAGCACAGAAACAGCAGCACCAGCGTTGGCAGTACCAATGTTAGCAACAGCGACAACAGAGTGGTGTCCACCTTCGCTTATTTTCTTGATGTTGCAGTAGTAGATGCTTGGTTTCTGTACAGAAAAATGAAGCCTCAAAACTCTTCAGAACCGCTCCTCAACTTTTGCCGTCTCCTGGCTTTTACAGTACTGAAAAGACATGGGGTGAGTTCCCACTAAGGAAAAAATGTTCCCATTCCATCAGGAGACATAAGATTTGATGGTCAACACCACTGGCCAGTTGAAAATGAAACTCAATGAAGGTATGCTAATTGTTCAGGGAAAGCAAAGTTCATCTGCAGCAAGTGTCAAATTGGACTCCACCCAAAACGTTGCTACCCTTACCACACAAAATAGTGTTGTACAATGCGTAGGCTTGTGTGAGAAGGGCAGTTGAACCACTGATTCTAATATGTATATGTATTTGCTACATAATAAATACATAAATACTATTTGAACTACAAAAAGTGGTTATTCTATTCAACTACTGCATCACTGATCACTATGCATAGCGTCCTATTTATGGGACGGTCCTTAATTTTTATCCCAGAAAGTAAATAAAGTTAAAAATGGTAAGAATGCATTCTTAAGTCACCAACTAGCAAACTTAAACTCAGAAACGCATTTTTCAAGTCATTAATAACTTTATGCAGTAATGGGTTAATGTAATATTCGCCTCCCTGAGAAACACTAAAATACGAGACACACAGTAGGCTACAGTGAATAGTACGGGCTAATCGTTTTTTTCTTTTATTAACAATGAATATGTTTTAACCATTCGCTACTAAATTAACTTTGCAACTTTTCTTTTTCGGAACCGGTACTGCAACAGTACATCGACGATGAGTCCATGTTTAAACATAGTTCACTGCACTACAAAACGCAGCAATTGTATGTGTCTGTTATTAGTGTAAAATACAATATCAAAACGCTCTTTCTTTCTTTCTTTCTTTCTTTCTTTTTTTGGCACTCAACGCACCTAAAATACACAATGTTGATTACTTGCGAGAATAGCAACTAGGTACCGAAACGGATTAATCAACAATGTGGTAGAACTAAGGGAACTATTATCTTGCGAGTAGAGTTACCTTACGGCAATCAGCTGGGTTACCTCACAGACTTACTAAATTTCCGCGGGTTACCTCTATGTTTACAATGTAACCATCTGAGTCAATATATAAATAAAAATATCGGATAATAGGAAATGCAGACTAACTTGTTTAAATTGCGTTCTAGGCTATTATCCCTGAAATCGGGATTTTTATCAATCTCGATCCGCTTTATTGGGATTCAACCAGGCTGTCAGACTTGCACCATTTTCATAGGAACTCCGAATGTGAATATTCATAACCAAGGTTAATATTGTCTACTTTTTAATTTAATCTGTAGGTTAAACTGTTGTATAAAATCAAAAAGCATTATTATTATTAAATTATTATTATTATTATTATTATTATTATTATTATTATTATTATTATTATTATTAGTAGTAGTAGTAGTAGTAGTAGCAGCAGGAGCAGGAGCAGCAGCAGTAGCAGTAGCAGTAGCATAAAAACTGTTTCATTAATCCGTATCTAGACAAGAGTTACTTTCAATCAGGGATATTAAAAAATTAACTTTTTGTAGTTTATACAGTTTCTGTTGAGTTGTCCAAAGGAACGATGGTGTGAAAATTCCTTCCTCTAACAGGCCATGTGGCCTAATACTTGTTCTGGGAGATGAATTTGAAATGTGTTATGCCATTACTTAATGAGTGGTTAGTACATGCAGTATTAATGAACATGTTTCAGCTTTTAGACTCTGAAATTTGATTATATATATTTTTAAACAGGATCTATTTCTACCGTCCCGCGCCGTGGCGTGGTGGTCTAAGGCATACTGCCTAGGACTCGCATTACGGAATGCGCACTGGTTCGAGTCCTCATGGGGAAGAAATTCTGTCATGAAATTTCGGCCAGTGTATGGGACCGGTGCCCATCCAGAATCGTGATGCACTTGGGGAGCTACGATAGGTAGCAAAATCCGGTTGCGAAAGCCAGCTGTAAAGACTGGGGGATCATCGTGCTAACCACACGATACCTCTATTCTGGTTGGATGATCGTCCACCTCTGCTTCGGCATGTGGGCGTGAGGCCAGCAGCCGGCTGGTCGGTCTGGGGCCTTCACGGACTGTAGCGCCACGGATTATTATTATTATCATTATTCTTATTATTATTATTATTATTATTATTATTATTATTATTATTATTATTATTATTATTAATTCTGTATCTTCGGATTCGGCGAATAATTTTATTATTCATGTATGCACTGAAGCAACAGCTGTTTGAAGAAAGGGAAGGATATGGAGTGGATGAAGGACAATAACAATGTATACGGTAATAACGTAGTTTGAGAGGTAGCAACTATCTTCGAAATGAGTTGAAACACTGAATGATTCATTGTAGGGTAGAAATTCTCTCTGCGGATTGCACCTATCCATTTTCGGTTAAGGGAATCTTTACTCAGAGGAAATCTGAAGCACAAACAGCCGTATAAGTACAATAGTTTGTCTTCTGTAACATAATACGGGCCAAAAATATTGCAGAAATTAAAGATTGACTAATCAGTGAAATGTAACATTCCTTTCTTCTTTATCTTTACATCTGTGTGCATTGCTGCAATTAAAAATACCACACGAACTAAACCTGTACTTATTCATCTCAACCAAGCAAATGGCCGCCCGTCGGCTGTTCAATTTGGGAGCATAACACTAGCTCCAGTGAGCGGTCTAGCGGTTATTTAGTAAGTCTATGGCCCCAACATAGCAGAAAGCGCTACCTGTTGGCGTTTCTAAGAAATAGACATTATTCTCTTTGCGCGGGTTATTCGTTTTGTCCGGGTCTCCCCTACCCTAGAACAGGGCCGGCAAAGAGTACTACCCGCTTTGGCAATACAAAACTTGAGTGTGCCCTTACGGGAACACAGCTGAGTAGCTGAGGTACAGTTTCCGCAGTGGCTACTGTGTGGTGACGTGCACTAGGGTTGTACAGTTGTGCAGTACATTAGAGGCGTGGCGGTGGAAAGTCATGCTTATTTCTTACTACTAGTACGAATGTTTAAGTGATTGTAAATAAATTGTAACTAATAAAATAAGCAGTAACTAGAGAAACAAACTAAATTAACAGTAACTAAACATGTTTATTCTACTCGTATTAAATTTTAATACTCCTTGCTATGCTTCAATACTAATAATAATAATAATAATAATAATAATAATAATAATAATAATAATAACAAAATTATACAAAAAATCACAGCTTTACGTTAATTTTCTTGTCAATGAAAACAACATCATCACAGTTTGTAAATCTAAAACATTATAAACAATATAAGGATACCTAGCAAACAAGCACATTATAGTGAAAATAATTAACGTAACAGAAACGAATACATAAATTTCACACACGTCAACATTTTTGAAAATCAGAATACAAAATAAAAAATAGTCTATATCTTATTGCCAAAAAAAAAAAACAGATTTACAAATATCTTAGATTGGGTTTTTCCCCTCTCTTTTAATAAAATTTTCAGTGGCTGGTGTGATGGACTTTGATACAGCAAGCCTCTCTACAGCTCTTAACCTACGAAGTGCAATTCGTCACACTTACTCTTAATCTTGGCTTCGTTCTTTTCGTTTTGGATATTATGCTTCAGAACTGGACTTTAAATTGTTAAACACATTAAATATAAATTGAAACAATACCACTTAGCCTCACGTCCTCAGTACAGTGAGTAAATTAATCCTTTCATCACTAACGATGTCTTTATATTTTTGAGCCGCTTTAAATTTTATTTTCTGCACCTGACATGCTTCTACAATTAAGACACTGTCCATCTCCCTACTTTGGTTAAAAAAAAGAATAACAGTTTCCAGTCATTGTTAAACTCAATTTCAGGTTTCTGCTTTGCGACATCTATGAAGGTAGTACACACTTCGTCCCTGATCTGTACGAAACCAACTGCCTAGTTTCCCCTTCACCGGTACCTTAGAGAGGGGAAATGTCCGAAATGTCTTGTCGGATATTTTTGTCTACTTTTTGCATAACTTCAAACTAAAAAAATCTTGCTCTAAAATGCTATATGCCTATATTATTCTCAGACAATCAGAAAATAACACAATAGCTTGCCCTACACTACGCAAGAATAGATAATCCACTTATCGTTCTCAAACAATTAGAAACAGTGGTGTGCAAAAAATTAGAAGAAAAAGCACAGTGGCTTGCACTTCACCACGCACATATGAGCAATTCGAAATGAGGTATTAGAACTAGTAGACCGTTTTAAATACTTGAGGTGCACTGTAAGCAGTAACATGAGCTGCTGCCAGGAAGTCAAAGGTGGATAGCAATAGCAAAGGAAACTTTAAATAGAAAAGAGAGCATCTTCTGCTGTCATCTGGAAAAAGAACTATGTCCGAGAGCAGTGAAGAGCTTTGTGTGGAGTGTAGCATTGTATGGTGCAGAAACATGGACTACGACGAAGTGAAAAACGGCTAGAAACATTTGAATGTGCATATGGAGAAGAATGGAGCTTGTCAACGAGTAAGAAATTAAACTTTGCTAGAAAGGATGGATGAAGAAAGAATAATGCCGAAAGTGATCAGGAAGAGAGAATGTAATTTGCTGTGTCACTGTCTGAGAAAAAACTACCTCCTGAATAATGCACTTGAAGGAGTGGTGAACGGGAGGAAAGTTCGGGGTAGAAGAAGATATCGGATGATAGACGATTTTAAGATGTTTGGATTATATGCGCAGACTAAGAGGAAAATGGAAAATAGGAAGATTGGAAAATGTGGGGTTTGCAATGAAAGACCTGCTCTTGGGCAGAAAACTATGAATGAATAAATGAATGAAGGAAGGAAGGAATGATTAGCTTGCACAACACTATGTACGAATCATTAATCCGTTCAATAACTCACAACAAAATGTTGAACTGTAATCATGCAATGCCCGAGAAACACTCTTGAAAATTGGCGTGAACGGTAGGCACATTGTTTATGTACAAATACACAAATAAAATTCGGAGCTCCTTTTTTTGTATGTTTCGCTTACAACACACTGCGCATGTGCAGTAAACTAGAGCCTCTGTATATATGCTACTTGTGGACAATCGTGTGAAATTGTTGCCTATACTCAGATGGACTCCCATCAAGACTAGCGCCAAATTTTAATTCCGTATCTGTACAGCTGTCAAAAAAAAAAAAAAAAGTGGGCGCACTCGTGAACAGCGAATATTTTCAAAGTCCACTTCTGGTCGCGGCGATGTTACACGATGCATGTGCTTGTACAAGCAGTTCCCGAACTATGAAAGTGTTCCATGTCTGCGCCTCGTAGGCCAGCGGTAGAGTGCTTGTTTAGTGATTCAAAGGTTGTGGGTTTGGGCCTTCTTCAAGTTTTCATTTTATTTTTAATCGTTCTTTAGCGATGTAAATGCTATTCAAATTATCATTTATATTCAGTTATCGTTCTTTATGGATATCACGTTATTTATATTTTGTTATCGTTCTTTAGAGATATGAATAAAATTCAAGTCATCATTTGTATTCTGTTATCGTTTTATAACGATATGAATAACAATTTTTATTATTGTATCTCCAATGGTGGTTAGCCCTATTTTACATATGTATGTTAGGGCTATAGTTTCATACACAAAAAAAGATAAGCATAAAGAGAAATAGAAAAGAAAATTAAATTAGCTTACGCGATGTAAACAAAACATAAACAAACCGTAAATTAGGCATTGCGATTGCAAAATAAATATCAGGTATCAATTTGAAACATACAAAAACATTAACAACACACATACGTAACACTTCTATAACACAAATACGCAGCCTTCCGTACCATACATCATAAATTAATACACAATAGTCATACAAACACAATCAAACTATAATTACGACATTGCGACGACATCAAGCATCACATAATTGACTCACATACATAACAAATCAAGCATCCGTTACAACACATACACTTCAACATAGTAACCACACTTTTAAAAGTTACAAATTTGGCTCCAAGAAGAATAAATAGGACACTGTTACTACTTACTATTCTTCTACAATTTCTTAAATATATCTGTAATAAATCTGTGAAATTCCGATATGAATAATATTCACGTTTTTTATATTGTTATCGTTCTTTAGCGATATAGATAATATTCAATTTATCATTTATATTCTGTTTTCCTTCATTAGCATTATAAAATAATATTCAAGTTATTTATATTGTTATTGTTCTTTCGCAATATAAATAATCTGTAGTTTATGTAAGTAATTATTATAACACAAATAACCATCCTTCTTTGTAAAATAGGTTATTTTATTTAGATAATTAAATAAGTATTATATAATATCTTATATTAATTAAACAAACCGATATTTATCATTTATATTCTGTTATCGTTCTTTAGTGATACTCTATAAATAATATTCTAGTTATTTATATTGTAATCGTTCTTTAGCGATATAAATAACATAAATTTAATATTAGGTTTGGAAAAATCCAGTTGCATAATACTGGTATTAGTGTTTCTTTTTGTATTATTACATTATACTATCTTGAACCACAATAAAATGAAAAGGAGTAACGAGGAATTGAACCTGAGACGTTGACATCTAAATTTCGACGTTCGTCCGCTGAGCTACGAGGGCAAAAGTGTGGAAACATTTTCGGAAAAATTGGCCCAATCACACTCTAAGATTTTCTGATGATTCGTAGAAGCTAGTCCAGGATGCGGGGGGCAAAGGCTAATTGAGATTTCCCGGTCTCTGATCGGGTCAAACATCCTGATAGAATTAATATTTAACCCTTGCCGTGACTTTCGGTGAAGTCCGGAGGGCCCAATTAGTCAAATCCACTCTCCTCATCTCCAAGATTGGGTCCCCTGGAATTTAATAAGATGCGAAAGAGATAGTGGTGTGCGGAAAGCAACGGGATGTTACCGCATTTAGGCCTATCCTTCCCAAGAAAAACTGCAAACAAGAACAAAGGAAGCTTTTAATAGAAGAAGAAGATATTCTGCGGACCTCTGGAAAAAGAACTAAGGAAGAGACTAGTGAAGTGCTTTGTGTGGAGTGTGGCACTGTATGGGGAAGGAACATGGACATTACGACGAAATGAAGAGAAACGAATTGAATCATTTCAAATGTGGATGTGGTGAAAAAGGTGCGTGTGAAGTGGACAGACAGAATAAGAAATAAAATTGTGTTTGAAAAAGTGAGTGAAGAAAGAATGATGCTGAAACTGATTAGAAAGAGGAAAAGGAATTGGTTGGGTCTCTGGTTGAAAAGAATAATAGAAGACATTAGGATATGTGGATCATATGCGGAGACTAAGAGGAAGGCAGAAAATAGGAAAGATAGGAGATTGCTGGGTTTGCAATGAAAGACCTGCCCATGGACAGAACACTTATGCATGTGGGTATGTTCAGAATGCCTGGAATATCGTGTCTAAGAACAGTCGCTATTTGCAAAGACTAGTCGATTCCATGCCCACTCGACTGCAAGATGATCGAGATAAGAGGAAGATAGACTAAATATTGAATTGTGGCTTTTTGTTTTGTTTTTTGAACGCTTAATTGTTTGAATGTTTTAAGGCCGACGCCAGTAAATTTGTTTTGTTTATGCCACGAAAGATATTTTTATTGAGAATAAAATCTTTTTTCTTTCCATTTGCAGCCACAATATCATAATTATAAAGTCATGATATAATATATTAATGAACCTGATGTTAATTACTATAATAATCGTAAAAGGGAAAGGAGCCATTATGTATAGTTTGTCTCTCTCAAAAACATAACAAAAAAGAACATAAAAAGCACGAGGTTGTAGTCGAACGCAGGACCTCATGAATAAGAGGCCTGAACGCTACCATTACGCTATCGAATCACAGAGAGAATACTTCAATTATAACTGTAGATATCAGCCAACGTGGTCCAACAACATGTAACATCGCCTGTCTCCGAATTATAGCGAAGATACCCGAAGGGAACTTTGTTCCAGGAGAGCGGCCACTTTTTCTTTTGACAGCTGTACATATCGCGGCGTTATATATACCATCACTCAACGAATGGAAGGTATAAGGTGTCTGATTCAGAACTTCTTGTACTGTACTCCAACCACGAGAAAGTCTCCAGGGAATGAGACGAAGCGGGGTGATGCTGTGAATGAATGTTGATGTCATAAGATGTCATAAGGTCACACACGTGGGTACCCGTATCTCTATTGGCTATCTCTCAAATCACAAACCATAACTCTGATATACACATTTTTACACTACCCTAGTTACAAAATTAGATCACTATAATCTCCTGGGGTGCGAGTCATAGACATTTCGCAGCACGCGCTATGAGCGTACTAAGCTAGCCCCGGCTATCCACTGGTTACTTGTACAGAATTCAAATCATATCCTATCGCTAACACTGGTTTATGAATACGGAAAACGCTGATCATCCACCGGATACCCGCGCTAAAAATGTCTATGAATACGGCCCCTGGTCTTTCAATCCCTCCATACAGGAAATAACATATGCAGGAGAGCGCATGATTTTTAAACTGACGTTATAAATCTAATATTATCTATCTACTTCGCTCCAATAGATGACGCAATAGTAAGCACATTTCTTTCACGGTTTATCTCCTGGTTGGAGAACAGTAGACAGCGGCGGTTAGTTCTCTTGTTTGCCACAGGTTTTGTTAGCGTGGTCGTACAGTACTAGATTGTAGCGCTGATTTGTAGTGAGCCCTTTTCCATAAGTACAAATACAAATAATGCAAAACTGGGTTGACTTGAAAGAAGTGTCACAAATTCCGACCTCCAAAATTGTAACATGATACTACATCTATACAATATGAGACTATGACTTTCCAGTAGCCCTACAATACACAGGGATATCTGTTATGGCCGGTGTGTGTTTAAGAGTTCCTATTTGTGAGTTTCATTGTTGGCGTTGACAGTATCTTTTTATCAGTTCTATTATTATTGTCGCCCACGCGGTTGCACTTATTTTGAGGCCGGCAGGCGACGGGTTGGCGTGAACTGTTCCCTATCGTCGCGGTCCTCGGACTGACGCACGCCTGCTCCTCTCGATGGAAGCCACAGGTGGACGCGAGCTGTCGCGGACGCACAGTGGGGCCCTACATCACCCGGCACTTCTGTAAATATTTGTCTCTTCATCCGCTAATGCAGCTCCACGAGTAAATTAAATTGCACGTCTGCGATCAAGGAAATGTTGAGTCGTGGAACAAATGAGAACAGCAATTCTCTGCGACTTTTGCACACAGTTGTTGCACATTTTTTAAGATTGGAATGGTATTAGAAAACAGTAGCTGTGAATGTCTTTGGGAACAGGTTTGGAAACGTCACTTTTAACGTCCACGAAATGGTTGGGGATTTGTCGTTGTCGACATTGCGACTTGGTTACATCAAAATATTTCTCAAACTTCGTAATTGTCCTGACAGTTTTATTTCGAGAGCAATATAAATTGTGGGTTACAGCAACGTTGATTACTAGGGCAAGGATCTATTCGCACAGACGAAGTCTGAAATATGCGTAATAATAATAAAACAAAAATAAAAAACCTGCAAAATCCATTGTTTTGTAGGGTTTACTGTCTTTCTAAATACAAAATGTGAATGACATTTTAGGCAGGTACCTATGTGTATATGTCACATGTACATTTAATTTCTTTGTTTATCGGCATCTTACTTTTTCTGGTTGCAAAACACAACACACGTTCAAGGTTTTCTGTTTTCATACTTTTATCTATAAGAATATTTCTGAATGCTGAAAATGATCGTTTAACAACACATGAGGTTACAGCATATCTAGTTTTGTCTTGACAGAATCCCTAACTGACCCTTATGCGTGAAAACTGTATTATGTTAGGGATTTTTCTACTTTTGCAGGATGCATCACGAACGAGCGCACTCACACAAACAGCACACATAATAAAACAAAATCACGCATTTCACAATCGGAATGCTGGCACGCTGAGAATAAGTGAAAGAGAAAAGTTGGGTACAGAATGTTAATCAAGTAGGGAGGGACATTTGGAAATACTTTTTACGTAGCGGTTCTTTGTCCTCTATTCCCGACTCAAGAGCAACAAGTACTCATATCTCGGAGGATATTGATTTTATAGGACCCATACCTGTGATTTATTTTCTTATTGTGATGAATACTATCTCCTCTCAAAATATTGAATGCTGTTTCTCAACACTCTGTATATATTTCTTCCGAAAAGTGGAAGAGAATTGTATAAAGAAATTTCCAACTGAGACTCAATTTCTTGAGCATGCTGAAAATGTAAATATTTCACACAGATAAAATGTTTCATATTCATCCCTTGAGTATTTTATTCAAATATTCCTGAATTTGGTTAATGAAGAGGAATTTGCAGCTTACTAATGCGATACTTTGCCTAAATATTATAAATGAATCTATAATATGCGCAAATAGGCCCAAAAATGCAGATTTAATACATTAAAATGAGTGTAATACGTTAAGTAGGCCTAAAGATTTATTTGCAGTAATATGTATGCCTCACAGAGACTCATACGGAGTCTTGAGTGACGTGAAGCAAAACCAGATATAATTCAGACTTACATTGAACACATTAACGCTAACTACATTTTCGTTGTAGAAGATGAAAATTACATGTAAAAGGAAATTATGCTCCAAGAAGAAATTTTGAGAAAAGTAACTGGTGGATGCAAAATGTGCCACATTTCGCAAAAGTCAGAAATAACATAGAAGTAGGTATAATATGATTTAAATCTGACTTTGCCAGGGAGGGAGGGGGTACGCGCACTCGCAGCATGGGATTACTGATAACTGCAGTTCGAAGTTGAGGCACGTTTACTCTGAAGTTAAGTACACACAGAATGAGACAATGTTCACAAAGCAGCTGGCAAGGTAGTCCCTACCCTCATACAGACATCATGTAGTTCAATGGAGCAATATAGGACAATCAAGGAAAAAATTAAATATTCGTCTGAAGGACAAATGTAAACATTACGTTGATTGGAATACATCGCATTATCGTCTCTAGGTTGTAGAAACTAGAGACCTGCAAAACAGCGCCTACAACCGGTTTAGATTCGACTCGTCGGAGCTACAACCGGCTAGAATGAACATCGGACCGGATACTCGGTTGTCGAGCGGTTACGCCTGATGTATTGCAGAGTAGACAGAACACCAGGCGCACTTACATGAAACTGACGTTTTTCGAGTACACAACCGGAGTAACAATTGAAGGAAATTTACGTTGTCTTATTGGAAAAAAAAGTGTATGCAAGTACTCTTACAGTTGATTCGACACTATAACACCTATATTTTCTTTATTATTCTAAACTTGCAGTAACTTTATAAGTATTGTTTATATTTTCAACTTTTTGGATGCTAGGTATAGATATTTCGCTAGCCCTCGCTACGACTGATTACTTGTACAGGATTCATATCATAATACATCGCTAACACTGATTTATGAATACGAAAAACTTTAGTTTATTGATCATCCACCGGAAGCCCGCGCTAAGAATGTCTATGAATATGGCCCTTAGAGTTTTAATAATAAAAGTTGCTTATAGATATGTTAAATAATGTCATAGTTTTACACAGAACAAGACGTGCGCAAGCCATGTATATTTTCTTACCAATAAACGCTATATAGCTGGCGTTTCTCTATACCAGTGTTAAACAGTATACGTCATAACTTCAACGTTTGATTACGTCGTAACTCTTTCACGTCACATATTGACTGAATCTTGTTCGATTTGTATAACCCAATAATCGATATTACGTAAGTTCATGTATGATCACGAATTCTTTAGAACATAAATCTCACACACAAAGAAATGATAAGGAGGAAGAAAATACGATCTCCAAATAACACCAGGTACTTTTCATCCTACAATAACTCTTTAACATTTTCTCAGTAGGCCTATACAAAGTAAAAATATTGAAGGATATTTATTTTAATTACAAAAATATGTTTGCTTCAAATAGGAATACAAATAATTTGACTCTCTAATACATTTATTTTTGTATTTCGAACTTGCAGTAATTTGACTAGTAGGCTAACAAATAAATGAACAATGGACACAGTGACATCGAAGGAAATAGACGTAATGTATATTGTGAAATATAATGTAAACATATTCAATAATATAATTACAATTCATTATAAAACAAAATAGGAAATAAGTACATACAGTCCATTATGACGTTTGTACTTTAAACTAAAAAAAATGTATATGCCTACCTCTAAGAAAATAGCTGCATGCTTCTTAATTATTCTAAGCAGTTGCAATATTATTCATTAAGAAATAAATTTAAAAAGATAAACAGTAATGTTATTTTTAACAATGCGATTACTTTGGCTCCTAATGGTTGTTGTTCTGTACAAAATAAGTATAATTTACACATTTATAAACTACGAATAACAAAAGAATAGCAAGTTTTAGAAACAAATCATTCTGTATAGAAAAGATCTACTTCAGAGAAAACAAGTGTCAGTCAAAGAACTATTTTATGTAGACATGATGCTAATATTAACTATTTGATGTTCACAATTGAGGCACTCAGAAGCAAAGTGATACAAGTGACATTTAGTAAGTTTTGAGATAAGTAACTTTGAAGTTGAAACGGAAATTAAAAAATCTGTTACAGGACTATGTTGAGGAAAATTTACAGTTGTATATGTTGGTACGTATATTTTTTTAACTTCTAAATATAAATTATCTATTCTAAAACTGTTTAGGTAAAATAGGGTTCTAAAGTCACTTGTATTATTTTGCCACGAAAATATTTTTGTGGAAAAGTAATCTAAGTGCAAGGGTTTTTCGGTATTTATATATTATTTAAAACTAGAACAAGGACATTGCTTACAACATGGAAACATTTCTGTCTTAACACCACTTGAGCTTTCTTATTATCATATTATAACAAAACATGTGTCTGTATAACCGAAAGAATCAATCAATCAATCAATCTTCTTAATGTGTCCAGTTGTTTGCAGACAACATAAAGTCAACTATAGTCCACTGTAGTATTTTCAGTTCTTCTTTTTCATAGCAAATTAGGGGTATTTTGATCGGTGTTCATTATAGACGCCTGTTGCTACTAGCCAGAGGTAGGGTGTAGTCAATATATACTGCAGAGATGTGTCTTCTGCAACTGATACTGATGATTTTAATTGACTTCTTTTGTGTTTTATGGATGGACAGTATAGAAGAATGTGTTCCAAATCTTCATCATGATTATTACATCACATACAAGTAGGAGTATCAGAAAGGTGAAATCGGTGTAGGTACAATTATGTGACAATGTGATCTGTTCTGACTCTTGTTAAAAATGTTTGAACATGTCTGGGAAAGTTTTTGTAAATTTACAGGTCATTTGGTTTCTTTTTAACGGACTGTAAAATTTTTCCTTTGTCAGAAGAGAGCCAATTGCTGATCCATGAGTTTATAAAATGAAACTTTACTGAAGTAAAGGCATTGAATAGAGATATCACTTGAAGAGGTCTTGGTTGCAAATATGTTGCCTGTTTCGCAACGTTATCGACTTTCTCGTTTCCAGGTAGACCACAATGACTCGGTAGGAATCCATTGAAATTTTATTTTCTTTTGGAGTTTTTTTAGTTGACTTAGTTGTTTCTGAATTGGAATAATTCTATGTGCGTATAGGTGTGGTACATATTAATTATATTAAATATAGCCCCCTTGGAATCGGTAAGTATTCAAATAGATATTTCAGAAATTTGAGTAACACACTAAAGAGCAGCATCAATAGCTAGCAATTCAGTGTGAAGATTGGAGGAGGCTGAACATGGTATGAAGTAATTTTCTTGATATTTTGGAATATAATACCCTGCTCCTGATGTTCCATCATCAGGGTTTAGAGATTCATCTGTATAAATTTGAAGGTAATCCTTATATGAGCTGCAGAGTAGTTCCAAAGCATTTAACTTAAGAATGTATGAAGGATCATTTTTGAAATGATTTCGTGGAATTTATAGGCAATGTTCGGGAATTATCCATTTTCATGGAGGAATTTCATTTACAACAAGAGTTTTAGCAATGAGTGTGTCTGTGATATAGACTGGTATTTCTACTTTGTTTATTTTGTAGAAATTACGTAGGATATTATCTGACAGTTTGAAGAACATCTGAGATCTGGATGAGGCTTGCAATTTTAAATGTATTTTTAGATCCTTTTTTAATACATAGTGTCTTATTGGTTGAATATTATATTCAATTTCTAGGGCAACAGTTGATTTGGTTTCTGGTACTCCGAAAAAAAAGAGGGCTAAGAAAATTTCAAATTTTAGATGAAATTCAGCCTTAGTCGCTGTTCATTACGTCACTAGGCTCATCTAATGAAGTCATATCTCTCTCTGCTGAAACATCTATGTTTCTGTCATGAAGTGCATCTGTAGCGCTCCTACCGCGAATATTCCTTCAACTTCCTCTTCCACGCACTTTTCCACGTCCTACGGTTCTTATTATAGGCCCATCCTAATGCTTCAGGTCATCAAAGAAAGAGTGGTGTATGAGTGGGATGAATTTCTTTAGCTATTGCAAGTTGCTCCACTTAGCAAAAGTTATCCTTATTGGATCACTGTATAGTTGGTCCAGCTCAATGTGTGCAGGCCTTCCACGTAGATGTTTCGAATATGTAATTTATTACCTCTCTCCATTATGGCAAATGAATTAGTCATACACAGAAGAAACGCAACAATAATATGCAAACAACGCACTTGTATTAGTTTGCCTCTCAGTCAAAACTTTGTGTGCATTGTAATATAAGTGTAAGGCCAACATGGCGCAGAAATGACTGGAACTGCACTTATGTTACTTTTTCTCAGAACAGAAGTGACGTTAAAGATTTAGAATATATACTTATCTCACTTTAAAAAAAATGTCACTTATATTACTTTGCTTCTGAATGCCTCAATTATTATTAGGGCCTATTATCATAGACTACATTGTCAGAGTTGACTTCTTGTGTTTATTTATTAATAAATCTGTTTTACTAGTCTAAAGTTACGCTAGGTGGAAACACTTATTCATGGAATGGCCAATATTCGTTTCACAAGTGTTGCTAGAGACGCTAGAGAATGATGTTTGGTGATCTTTCCACCAATTTAGTATGTAGGAAATGAAATGAGCATAATGTATAATGTGAGATATAATAAGCAAATAAATCCAAAATAGAATTACAATTAATCACAAAACATAAAATTAAATAACTATATACATTTCATTATAACTCTAAATGCATTCCTCCAAAACAGTAGCTATTCATATACAGGATAGAAGTGAAATAACCCTGCAGATAGTACGGGCAATAAGGTTCACTTAAATAAATAGAAAACCTATATTACGTTTTTTTTTATTAAATGCACGTTTATTAGAAAACTGATTTGGAAGTTTCAGCAGTCTGGCAACATCGCCGCTAGTTGCACACTGCTTTTTCTTATTGTAATACAGATGTAAGACGTCAACGAACTCAGGTCTGTCTCCCTAGGTCAAGCATGTCAAAGTGGGCCATAGATAGTATTTGTCATAGCTGTGGTTCGACTTTTCTACAGTGGTCAGATGATTGACAACTCACTGAGAGTTCGATTGCTCGAAAATTAGTTGCTAGACTTTTGTCATAGTAAACATTCTAAAAGCATTGGTTGTAGTATGTTTCAGAAGATATAAAGTTGTTTTTGTTTTAGTTTTACTATTGATTGAGTTTACTGTTTTTTTAAGCGTGTCATTATTGAAATATTATAATTCAGTTTTCTAATGTAAGCAAAAATTACAACCTTGGTAATTTGTGGATACCGAAAGTTTCTTTTCTGCAATTTACGCTTTACAACGTCTGTAATTTCACGCTGCATGCTGTTTGTTCCTCTTGATGAACCGCAGTTATAATATCTGGATGGTACACGGCTATCTTCATTTTATACAACAGAGCCGTCCACACACAGAGAGATCGAATCAACTCGAATACTCGTTAAACCGAATACTGAGGCAGTATGCAAGCAGGTGTACTTCGCATACTGCCTATAACGCCAGGCGTTCAGTGGCACTATGTAACTGTTCTTTTACAACCGGTTTTGCAGGACTCTAGTAGAAACGTAATATTATTCTTAGGCCTATGAACAGTTATACAGGGCAATACTATTTAAAAATTTATTGTGTAAAAATTTTAGTAGTAGTAGTCCCCGAGGTTCACTCAGCCTCCTATAAAATTGAGTACCGGGTCTTTCCCGGGGGTAAAAGGCGGTCAGAGCGTGGTGCCGACCACACCACCTCATTCTAGTGCCGAGGTCATGGAAAGCATGGGGCTCTACCTCCATGCCACCCAAGTGCCTTCATGGCATGTTACGGGGATACCTTTACCTTTACCTTTTTAGTAGTAGTAGTAGTAATAATAATAATAATAATAATAATAATAATAATATATTTAATTATTACAATATCATAACACATAACATTTGTAACTGTAGGCCTACATAAATTACAAAGTAAGGAAAAGAAGCGACATAAACACAGTAATTATACAACGGGTAGCAAAAATAAACTCGTCTGACACTAATTAGATTAATATAAAAGAAACAATATTTAGATAAAACATTTAGAAGACTATGTTCTATTTAATATAAATATGAGTAAAACTCGTCACCAAGAAACGAATATAATATTATACTTAAAATGAAAATAAGTGAAATAATATTCTATTTAGTATGAATTTAATATTATTTATTTATTTATTTATTTATTTATTCTGACAGAATTAAGGTCATAAGGCCTTCTCTTCCATCCTACCAGAGACGCCAAAAGGAAAGTTCTTTAGGTTAACTTGATAACAGAATTGAGTAAACTAAGAATCAAATGAAATAAAATGAAGTACTGGTATCACAATAATAACAAGACACTTATTTTAAATATTCAGTATGTTAATACTACTTTAAATTACGTATTCTGAAAATCTCCTATTTCTAATTTGGATTTATACGATGCAATTTTTAAATATAGATACTGGTACTTGAAAATCATGTCATACATTTCAGTCCGTAATTAAGGCTATGTTTTTTTTTCACCAATTGTGATGCATTTTGGCATTTCAAATAAAATTACTTATTTGTACTGTAAGTTTTTTGTGGAAGGAATTTAATAATGTATATTTAAAAATGTGTTCTGATTGAATTTTGTTCTCGACATCGAAATGACTTCACGTAGTCCCAACTGTCCCAGCTTCAATGCTAATACGTTGAAACCTTGAACCAGACCGGAAAAAGTAAACAAGCACAGCTTGTTCTCCCACCTCCCTCCAACACTCCGCTATCAGTCAACCTGTATCTCCTTCATCGGGACCTGTACTTAGAAGTCTACTGATAACCCACTTGTTAGGTTGGCACCTCTGTTTTACTTAGTTCCTTCAGTTTATAAAGGCTTACAAGCCATGATTTATAACAACCGACCTTGCTTAACTACCTTAAAACCCAGATAGTATTTCGAGGTCAGTAACTTTATCTAAATGTAAGGGTATTCCGATTCGAAATCACTTTGCAATCCTCGTTATTGTTGTCTTTGATTTTAATTCTACTTAGATATTTTCGTTTTCATCAATAGACCCGCAGTCTCTTATTTTCTTTGCTGTTCTTTTAATTTTCTACTACGGGGAGATGGTTGGATAATCGTTACGACAGAGGCAGTATTATTACAATTTCTTCGGATGTAGTGAGTCAGCAGCTTTGAGTCTCCTGAAACAGACTACGTTACATTTGAATGGCGAACAAAATGGATTAGAGCGTCACTGTGAAAGATTCTCGTATTTCAGCTGTAGATGTACTTCCCGAAGAGAAGAAACTGGCTGCAATCTTACTTAGAATAGCAATCGACGGCCCGAGTGGTGTCTTCATTCAATCACAACAACTGCGCTTGTTTGCGTAGGTAGGAGACTTCACTTGTCTCATCCTATTCGAGCCAGTTTTGATTAGGTCCAATGATGATGTTATATCTTATACCGTAATAAGCATTTCCTGCTTGCTTTACATTTTAATATCAGTTATTTCTGCTCTCTTTGTTACAGCTTGATACAGCGTCGTTAAATAACCAACTAAAATAAAAAAAAATAAATTGTTACAGCAAAGGCCAAAAAGGAGGAACAGCTCCTTACTAAAGACAGCAGGGTTACTTTTTCGACAATACAGGGTTGTTTCCGATCTCTGATAACGAATTGGAATGGCAACTTGTGCTTCAGGAGTCACACGAACTATGGCGCGAGTTGACAGACCAGAAGTGAGTGATCTCATAGTCAGAGTGCACGGCGACTCACAGCAGAAATTCCCAAGAAAATTAAACCCTTTGGGAGGGTACATTACGACTTTCCAATGCGAAGTACAGTTAAGTGAAAATAAAAGAAGCCTGCAATAAACGAGGTTTCGTTATTTCTAAGAAAGGCATCTTCTGTGTACTTAATAAGATTGGTAAAGCTCGAATGGAATTAATTTGTATAATCTCGTGAGGTGCGGCGAATGTGATGGGGATGGATTTGCTTGCTTTTTCCACGCTAAAATTAATCCTATCCGAGCTTTGCCAATCTTATTAGGTACACAGAAGGTGCCTGTCTTGGAAATAAGGAAACTACGTTTTTTGCAGGCTCCTATGATTTTCACGTAACTGTAATTGGCATCGGAAAGGGTTGTTATGTACCCCTCCCAAAAAGGCTCGATTTTCTTGGGCATTACTACTGTGATACACCGTGCACTTTGATTATGGAATCACTCAATACTGGTCTGTCACCTCTCGCCGCAATTCAGATGTCGGTGTGATTCCTGACGCACATGATGTCATTCAAATTCGTTATCAGAGATCGGAAACAACCCTGTAGTTATTTGACATTTATAATGGACAAAAAGGTCGCTAGAACATGTTACAGTTTTTTGTCCTTTTGTTCTTGTTATCTTCCTCCAGTCTCTTCTGTGAACTTTGTATTTAGGCCTGTTAATTTGATCCATATCTACGCATTCCTCAGAGATTATATCATGTCCGTCATTTTGTCACGTGATGTTATTTAGGTCATTCAGTGTTATTTACTTTCCTTACGGTGTGCATCATTAGTAAAATTGTGAATATTCGTCTCGAATTTTGTACACAGCTTAATTTTCTTCAGCCGTCAAATTTTTCACGTGCAGGCCAGGACCTGACATCAACCATGTACACAGAATTTTGTTTGATCAGACGAGTATTTTTACTAGAAAAAATCATGTTATTGGGAACGCATAATTGGAGAAGCAATAGGAATTAATATACGTCCCATACGTTAAACTGAGAAATTGCATTCATTTTGAACAATACATGGAAACCGTTTTTAGATAGTCTTCAAACATAGAAAAGCAAAACTTGATTTGGATTTTAAATACGAATAATTGCCTAGTGTAATAATTCAATAAAATTTAACCATTCGGAATGCACGCCAGTAATTTGAAATTCTCCTCACCACCGTTACTTATGAGGCAACTAGGCCAAGAGGTAATGGGATAGAGTGTCCAGTTCCCTTCCCCGTCCATTTGTATATAACGCAAAAATATATCATACAACTGTTCAGCAATGCGTCTGTCAAAACTGGATGACTGTATAACGACAAATTGAAAATCACGCGAAACTTTCTCCTTCAGAATTATCACAATAGCGTAGGGATTGTAACAGAGTGGTGTAGAACAGCGCTTAGAACCGGTTTATATTCGACCGGTCGCAGTTCAACCGGCGAGGTTGGACATTCGTTCGAAGCGGTTGCGACTGGCAAGACAGAGCCACATATATATAGGACAGAATACCAAGCGCATTTCATCTACAGGAACTCTGATGACATTTTGTAACTACACAAATGGAGTAACAATTGAAGGAAATTTACTTTTCATAATTAAAAAAAAGTATTAGCTTGAAATTCTTAGGAAAATATTAAGGGGCTAAGAGGGATGAAGTTACAGGAGAATGGAGAAAGTTACACAACGCAGAACTGCAAGCATTGTATTCTTGAACTGAAATACTGTAATTAGGAACATTAAATTCAGACGTTTGAGATGGGCAGAGCATGTAGCACGTATGGGCGAATCCAGAAATGCATATAGAGTGTTAGTTGGGAGGTCGGAGGGAAGAAGACATTTGAGGAGGCCGAGACGTAGATGGGAGGATAATATTAAAATGGATTTGAGGGAAGTGGGATATGATGATAGAGACTGGATTAATCTTCTACAGGATAGGGACCGATGGCGGGCTTATGTGGGAGCGGCAATGAACCTGCTGTTTCCTTAAAAGCCATAAGTAAGTAACTAAGCTTCAAATAGGATTATAGTTGATTGGACACTTTGGTACATTTATCTTCATAACTAATGTATAAATCAACTAATGAACACGGGTAACAACAAAGAAAATAAGCGTAATGCATAGATGAAATCTGACATGTAAACAAATGCTAGAATAAAATAAATTATAATTACTTACAAAATAGAAGCGCAAATATGTACACACTTACTAATGTAACGTTCATACTCAAACTCAAAATACATAGGCTACCTCTGAAAGAGTAGTTGTTAATATAGCTTATGTCTTTAATTATTCTAAGTATTATTATTATTTCTCTAATAAATCGATTTTTGGGAGATAAAAAGTTATTAACAAAAATAAAAGCACTCTCAAGTCTAATGATTGTAGCTTCATGATGCGTGCTTCAACCAATGAGAGAGGAAGAAATAAAAATTGAAAGGAACACGATGATAATCGCGTCCTTGCAACGATTCTTGGAACTCCTGGATGGCTCAAAATTATCGTCTTTCATGATCCAGAGCCGTCCACCCAAGTGAGACTCGGGGACATTCGTTAAACCGAACATTGGACCACTCCGCGAGACGCAAGAGGTTCGCATACTGTCTATAGCGCCGGGCGTTCTGTAGCATTATGTCTTTTCTATCTTTCGTAAGCGGTTATGCACGACTCTCAATTGTATACGTTGCGGTCTTTGAGCCATAGCTATACTGCAAATTTATTTAAACACTCGATGAAAGAGTAATGGAACGGAGAAAAATTCTCTCCGGCGCCGGAGAGAATTTTTCTCCGTTCCATTACTCTTTCATCGTATGATGACGCAGAATATCTGCATGGAAATATCATATGTACTTCGGTACATTAAAATAATATATGTAAACACTGTTATCTCAAGAGAGTCTACCTACCGTGACCTGCCACAATTGCGTCGGGACCAGAGCATTCTAGTGTTGGATGTTCAAGACAATCCGTATATACAGGCGTCACGCTGTACGTTGGTGATTGACTAGTTGCATAAGTACCGGGCACTAATAGTACATAAAACGTGAACAATTAAAACAAATTAATGTGTCTTACATACGAAGAAGCGTAATACGCAACGTATGGTCTTTTCCTACCAATTGTTACCTTCTGTGAAAGTGTTATGGTAATTGGAGGCGGGAATGTGACAGAGTTCCCTTGTAAGAAATCAGGAAGTTGAACGGCAGGAAAAGTAAAACGAGTTGGTCGTGTTTTGACGCAGCACATAATTCATGTATAGTTAGTAGTTGCTCAAGTCTACCGACAGATGGTGACAACAGTAGAAAACTGCCTCAGTGAGCATGAGGTACTGTGTGTACGTCACACATATTCAGTTTTGCCAATTTAGTTTTTTTCAAGCTAAATCTAGCTTTAACGATGTTTAACTTAGCAGCAAAAAAATTCCATCCCGCTTACCGCGGAATCTAGTTTAATCCAATTTTAGATAAATTTGTTTAATATTGTACAAATATTAATCTCAAACTATTCATAAGCACGTAATATGTTGTAATCATAGGTAGGATGTTCGTACCAAAAGAGTAGATTTCAGTTGAGTACAGCGAGGAGTATAGATGTCACCCGCGCCTCGCCCTGCTCTCGCTCGCTACAGACGATACGCATTTCATGTAAACAACGCATGCTATCATTCTGAATATTGTTAATTTATATTAATATTTTAGGTTCTGAACAAATTGAGCTATTCTGTTATTATTGTATTATTTACATAATGTTAATATTATGCATGATTCCAAAAAAGTAAACTAATCTGTTATTAAATAATTATGCAAACGGGAGAGTGTAACACGTTTATTTTTTCCTGGATTTTTCTTCGTTAAATGTTGACGTCTCGTGCTGTTATACATTCGGTTGCCTTACAGTCCAAGTTCATTCAACATCAGAATTACGATACGAACTGCCTAGCTGTCATTACCAGGGACGACACTTTGTCCCAGCGTGGACGGATTTTAGGTTGGTTGTTACTTGCCTATATTGACGTCACGGAGGCCATGGGTTCGAAGGTACTGTACTGTGACAGGAAAGGGCAACCTGTGTGTGCTGCACCGGAGAACGAACGTACGTACGTTTGATATGTTTAGGATTCGAACCTATGCTGCTGCCTGCTTGTTTTTCACTATAGTGGCTTACCTATAGTTTCTACAGTAATACTGGTGCCGTTGTCACTTAATGGCAAGGTGTTGTGATCGTGACTCTGTGTGCAGTAGTGTAAACATAATACAATGTAGCCAGCTAAGAGCTCTGAACTGAATACAATTGCAAATGAGTTTGGAAGTGAGTATTTTAGTGTGGAGGGCGACAACATACGCTGTAAAGTGTGCAACACAGAACTAAAGGTAAACGTTCGTAAAGATTTGCAAAACCATTGTGAAACGAAAAAAGCGTAGTGAACGTTTGCCGTTATTTCTCCATCTGCTCGGTTTATAATATCTGAGTTTTATAATGATTTGTGCGAGATGATGGTATCGGAGAGTAATAGTCCAATACGCAAGCTCAGTAATCTACATTTTCAACGGTTTATGGAAAAATACACGTCTAGAAAACTGCCTAGTACAACATCAATGCGTGCAACCTATTTATCGTCTGTATACGAAAAAACTCTGATCCCATTCGAACAGCTATAGGTAGTAACTAAATATTTGTATCCATAGATGAGACATCGGATGCTATGGGACGATAAGTAGCTCACGTTGGTGTGGAGTGATGTCCTCCAATGAATCAGGAAAGAAATTTTTGTTGACATCGGAAATACTAGAAAAAGTAAACAGTGCAACTATTGTTAATATTTTTGAGATGCACCTATGTATAACATCGTGCGATGTTGAGCGAACTTTCTCGCAGTACAAGCATATTTTTAGTGCAAACAGAAGGAATTTCATTTTTTTCACACTTAAAAATGCACATTGTTATATATTGTAACGGGCTACAGTTTGTATCAGAATAATGTACGTAACTCGACTGCAAATACTTGTATGTAATTTACTAACTAGTCGGTGTTGTACATATATGTAAGTAATGTTGTAAACATGTAACTAATCAAGGCATATGCTACGCGCATACATACTATATGGCAGTGGTACCCTGTAGAAACGTTGCATTTTTGTTCCGCCGATCTGTACCAGCAAACAGTCGCGTGCTGTCGCTGGACTGCTCGTATCAACTAGTAAACACAGGTACTCTATACACCAGTACTAATGTACCTCGTGGCGAACTGGGACAAAGTCTCGTCCCTAGTCATTACAATAAAAATGAAACATTTTCTTGATAACAATTATGGGTTTAATATTATGTGCCGCATACGAAATACACTATTAGATTCACAAAGTAGTTGCTCACCTGATGATAGTAAGAAATAATGTATCATATTTCAGTCTTGCTTCTGGAACGTCTTGTGACGTAGAACGAATATTTTCAAAGCACAAATATTGTTTTTATTTTTCTGAACAAACAAGGAGTATTTATGTTGATAAAATGAAAATGTCCGTTGTTATTTGTTATAATGAGGGTAGGTAGAATCATAATTGTATACTTTGTATGTTATTTTTTACATATATGAGTAAATTATTTCAGGTTGGGAGTTACGAAGTTTATAATTATTCATTTTCTTGTTCTAAGGCCGTGGGCTATTGGAGCACATGTTTGGTTACCACCAAGCTGTACGTGTTTGTAGTTCTGGTTCAATGGCATTGATAACTGCGCTACTACTTTCATTCGGTAGAGATATAGTCCAAGGTCAGACAACTTAACAATTTCAGTACTAACTTCCTAGTCCTGGTTTGAAATACAGAGACGAGTTGAAACATGTTCCATCGTGCAAGAACACGTGGTCTGCTTATCATCCTTCCTTCCCACCTCTTTCCCTTTCTTGTTGAGGTGTCATAACTCACGTGATCCATATACGAAAGGATTGGTAATCCTCGTTTTAAGAAACTTTGCCTTATCAATGCGCGTTGGCGTTGTTGCTTGGTTCAATACTCAAGTTATGTTTAAGTTCAAAGCTGTATGTTCAAAGTTACATTAGTTATATCTATTATCTGTGCATTTCGAACTGGCGGATCAAGGTCACGTACAAAAGTACAAACCACGTACAAGTCACTGAAGTGAAAACTGTGAACTGAAGCACTAGTAATTCCGGCTGTCGCAGCTGATTTTAGTTGAGGAGAATGATTCAGGATTGGGGTAAGCATACGTGGCAAATTCAGTCCATTGCTTGACCTTGAGCCGTCAGTTCGAATGCACAGATAACAGTTCAGCAGTGTGTTGTCTACTTTAAAAATACCTCCCAGATATCAGCATCGATTTTTAAAAGAATGGTTCAATGACCCTTTCTTTAATGACTGGCTTTTAGCGGTCCCTGGAGAAAGTGATAAAGCTGAGTGTAGATTTTGTAAATCCATATTTAATACCAAACACAGCTATCTTGTGCAACATGTTAAAATAAAAAAAAAACACTTTACATCATTCAATGCATTTTCATCATCAAGAAAGTTGGCAGTTGTAAGGATTACATATTTTCAATAGATGTGTGATAGGTAAAATAAGGACTTGGCTGTATACCAGAAGGGATCAAGTGACGACTCACCGAGTACTTAACATACATGTAATAGCAGAGCTATTGCCGCCATACAAGTACTTCTTCATTGCTACTAAACATTGAGGATCCAGACATTGACCCTGATGAACCTGAGGAAATGTGTATTTAAATCAGGTAATCAGTTTCAATTATTCAATATATGGGATATATAATTAACAGTATCTATAGCATAAATGAAATTTTGAATTACTTTATTTTAAAGTATTTTACGGAAATCTAGCTTTTTCCTCTCTAAAATAGCTTATATTTAAGCCCTGATCGCATATATAACATAATATAACACATTTGCCATCCCCATGTTAAAATGGTAACATGTGAAAGAGAACAACCACCAGGATTGCCATCAACGATTGGGAACGACCGCTAGATGGGAGTACAGTTGGTCCGTGCAATTCAAATGAGAGTTATAACGTGACTTCTTATGCAATAGCTAGATGGCAGCATAGTGACATTGATAACAGAGCAGTGATTGATAAAAGTTGTTGCCGTCTGTTATATGTGATCTGAGGTTTAAGTTCCATCCCAGATCACATATGTATATGTGTATGTATATATAAGTATGTTATTTTACGACGCTTTATCAACAGCTTCGGTTATTTAGCGTCTGAATGAGATGAAGGTGATAATGCCGGTGAAATGAGTCCGGGGTACAACACCGTAAATTACCCAGCATTTGCTCATATTGGGTTGAGGGAAAACCTCGGAAAAAACCTCAACCGGGTAACTTGTCCCGACCGGGAATCGAACCCGGGCCACCTGGTTTCGCGGCTAGACGTGCTAACCGTTACTCCACAGGCGTGGACCTGTATATATATATATATATATATATATATATATATATATATATATATATATATATATATATGATCTAGGGTTCCATCTAGCGGAATTCAGTGATAGTTGGCAACACTGTACATATTCCCTCTAGTTGCGGTTAGTGGAGGGCAAGTCGTTCTACTAAGAGGGAACGTCGATATGTGGCAGTTTGAGAGACGTGCATGAAAGACCGTCTCTATATAAAAATACACGATAGTTGTTGTTTAGTCGACTGTCCAAAGGCAGGTCTGACCCCCTCAAGTGATACCAACAAGACACCTAGGCCAGGAGGTAATGGGATAGGGTGGTCAGTTCCTTTCTCCTTCATTGATAGAAACATAGATAGAGGTTATTTAATAGAATGGATTGATAGTTATAATATTTGCCATATACTGTATTTATTTTTCTAGTTCCAACTTTAGAGAAAAGAAATCTATTAGAGAGTAAAGGCTGTTTTCTTTTTACATATCAAAATATGTCCCATGCGTATCTCGTTGAGAGATATTTTTTTTATTTTATTGGGTTATTTTACGACGCTGTATTAACATCTAGGTTATTTAGCGTCTGAATGATATCAAGGTGATAATGCCGGCGAAATGAGTCCGGGGTCCAGCACCGAAAGTTACGCAGCATTTGCTCGTATTGGGTTGAGGGAAAACCCCGGAAAAATCCTCAACCAGGTAACTTGCCCCGACCGGGATTCGAACCCGGGCCACCTGGTTTCGCGGCCAGACGCTCTGACCGTTACTCCACAGGTGTGGACTCTTTGAGAGATAATATTCTCAGTAATTGAGATGGAAATTGTATGTTTTAGCTCGGCAACATTCATTTCAAAATGCGGAGAAACCTAATTCTCCCACCGGTCAGAGTGTAGGGGGGATTAAGTCGTTTGTCTTGAGACTCTTGAAGAGCATATAATATGCTCATGTGAAGTGTAATATAGCTTTGTTTTAGTCCTACTACCTTAGCGCATTTAAGAACAATCGCCTTATTCGCTGTCACTCCTCTCGTTATCAGTTAGTGTGTGAAAAAATAACGTCATGCATACTCGAGAACGGAGCGCTAAGTTTTCAATGTTGCTTGCCTATAGTTCAAACGAGAGTCGGCCGGAGTTCGCTTTAGGGATCTTGGCAACAATGACTATAGGCGTTCTATTGGTAGATGTGGTTGGCGACCGTGTTATTGTTGCTCCAATAAATGAAAAGGAAAAGCGAATGGTACAAGATGGAACGTGAACAGCGTACTGTAATTAGTTTTTTGTCTGTAGAAGGGCGTACACCTGCAAATATCCATCGCAGAATGACTGCAGTGTATGGAGAGACATACCTTTACTTTAAGACACTTCCTTTAATCTAGCATGGAATGGAATTACAAGGGATTTTCTCGTCCTAAGAAAGCTCTTGATTTTAATCCATTACAATGCTCGTGCTCACACCACCAGATAAAGAAGAGACGAGTTGCAAAGGTTTCACTGGGAAACATTATCACATCTTCCTTACAGAGACCAGACTTATTTCCATAAGTAATGCAATTGGATTAAATAGAAACATTGATAAAACTCCCTTTGACTCATGCTTCAATATATATATATATATATATATATATATATATATATATATATATATATATATATATATATAGAGAGAGAGAGAGAGAGAGAGAGAAGAGCCTGAAGAGAAAAATACTTCCATCTGAAAAAAGCGGTTCAAATGCTCTTAAATCACTTTTCATCTCTAGGCCATAGGAATTCTATGAAGCCGGTATCGTCACCCAGTGTCTCAATGAGATAAGTGCGTTAACAATCGTGTCGAGTATCAAGAAGCGAGTTTAATTTATTCCTTCCTATTATCGATGGCCGAGTTTAATTTGAAAGATGTAATATGTGAAATAGCCCATATTCTTTTCAGTGTTGAAATTTCTGTAATTACCAGATTTTTATCAACATTCGCAAGCGCTGTTGAACACAGGATGCACTGTTCTTGCCTTGCAATAGTGGGTGTGGCTGAAAAGTTCAGTTTGCACTATCACATTTGGGCCGACCATAATTTTAATGCTGCGCTTTCATTTCGAACGCAGGAAAAGGAATATCTGAGAATAAATTTCAATGTTATACGATTCGCAGCTGGAAATCAGAAAATGTTTATCCTGTTGCCATATTGTTTTGTGCATAACATTATTTAGTGACGTATGGATTTCTCGTCGAACATCTCAGACAATGCTTTATGGCAGAGAAGTTCCGTAGCCTGAAGCAATGAAAAGTAAATAGCCGGTAACAAGAAAAGTCAGTGAACTTGAGAGAGAGAGAGAGAGAGAGAGAGAGAGAGCGCGAGAGCGAGAGAGTTGTCGGTTAGTTTCGAAGGTCAAGAGCATAAGAGATTCGAGTTGTAAGGGCTTAGAGGAGAGGAAGGAGACAGCGTCCTGATCAGCTTTCACTCTCATTACTTCTTTAAATCTCTCGCTCTTCCTCTCCGTTAAAGATTCTCTATCTGTTATCCAGCGCTCTCTTGGAACTCCGCCAACTCAAACCAGCCATGCAAAGTGGAGACACGTTAAATAAGGAGAAAGGTAGGAAGGGTAACTTAACAGATTTCCTTGCTTACGAGCAACAGGAACTTGTGTGACATATTTATCTGGGTTTCTACAATTCATAGCAAAAGTTTTCATTATAGTGGGGTGTGTGGAAGATTCCTGTGCGGAATCACGAGATGGCGGTCATTGTACTGTAGTAAAGGTTATCTGCACTATTTAGTGTCTTGATTGACACATTTTCCAGTCATATTAATAAAGAAGCAAATTAATTTCCTCACGTTATAACGTACATGACAATGTCACAAAATCGGAAGACGATGCGCCAAGAGAAGAATCTGCAGTCTCCATTCTGCGTTAAACTGTATGGCAGTTGCCCCATGTTGTTGAAAGCACGAACTTTCCTGCAGATTTTACAACTCGGTAGTGGTAAAAGTGCTCACTCTGTGCTGAATGCACGTGAAATATTCTAGTAGACGGTGATGTGGTGGTGGTGGTAGTAAGGTGATAATCTTGGCGCATCCACACTATGCCGATCGGCAGAGATCGGCATTGCCGCGTGGCAAAGTCAATCGGCTTTGTTGAAAATGCTTCTTAAGTCCACACATGGATCAGCATGAGTCGACGTCAGTAGTGAAAATGTGCGACGTGGAGGACGTTCTACTTGCCTCAGCAGCTTTAATAATAATTTTAAGTGTCAAACGCCGTAAGTTCCGAAAATCAGCAAGTGTGATATTTCATACAGGAAAGCCATTCCTGCCAATGAGCGTCTTGCTGTAACGTTACGGTTTCTTGGAACAGGGGATTCCTACTAGAGTCGGGCAGACTGCCTCATATTATCGCCCGTTCTCGGTTGCGTAATCTCCACAGTCTCGCTTAGTGCGCGCGTACCGAATGTAGCCAAATGACTCATTGACAGAGAACACGAGATTCTCTTGGTCCCGAGATTACCGATACTAGATCACTCCCGACAGTCTCGGAGGTCTAGACGGGACTGTAGTACTGATAAGCAAGCGATATCGCTCGGGCCGCGCTCCTATAGGAAGCATTGGCTTATATATTTCCCGGTTCTTTAAATATATATCATGTCGTAGCTCCTATAATACTTGATCAATCGCGCTGTAATTTTTTGGATTGATAGCTCAATGTCTAAGGAAAACATAGGAAAAAAATCGAACTGAAAATATTTTTTGGAAAGTGAGAAAAAAAATATTAACTTCGATGGAGATTGATGTGTTCAGAATAGACATTTTCAACTTCACCTTTGTAGGCTGAAAACTTTTTTGTTTTTCACGTTAGATGGGGGGGTCAAAGCGAGAGAAATGTTGAGAAAGGATGGAAATTACTTTTAAAAGTGATGGCCACTCAAAATTTTTACTGGTTCTCGAATAACGGCGAGTTAACCTGTTAGCGCAGGACTCATGACTCAAACGTTTGTTCCGTAAAATTTGTACGGAACCCTTCAACGCATGAAAACTCGTTAGTGTATGGATAGTATTAATTGGTATTTTAATAAAGGTAGTTGAAAATGAGGCTATATAGTCCAAGATGGTTTACACTTTATAGTAATTAGGCTATCTTTTATAGCAACTAAATAAAAAAATTGTTTGTAAAACAATGATATGAAACATGAAAATATTAAAAGCTGGTTCACAATAAACCGAGAACGGAAACGGCAACGAGAACTAGAACGGAAATATTTTTAAAATAAATGTATTTAAAGGTAAGCATTCACAATTAACTATTCTGAATGCTCACATTTAAATACTGTACATTTATTTTAACATTATTTCCGTTCTCGTTTCCGTTCCCGGTTTATTGTGAACCAGCCTATACTATAGAAAACTACACTTTCTATTGGTGTGCACGTTATAAATTATTGTTACAGAACAATCATTATTGTATTCTAGTCATGTTACAATATAAAATTATATAGGCCTATATGATTTACAATAATTATCCTATGTTATAGGAACGAGAATAACAAATTAAGAATTAATCAGATTTCTAATACTTGTACCTAATGATAACTTACAAGACAGTAATAAATAATAACCATCATAATAATCCTGATAATCATAATCTTAATCATCCTAATGATTACGATAATGATGATGATAACAGTAATAATAATAATAATAATAATAATAATAATAATAATAATAATAATCGCTGTAGAGTAACGGTTGGCACACCTGACTGTGAAACGATCGGCTTCCGGTTCGAATCTTGGTTGGGACAAGTTAAGACTGGTTCACAATAAACCGAGAACGGAAACGACAACGGTAACGGAAATATTGTTAAAATAAATACATTTAAATGTGAGCATTCACAATTAACTTTCACGTTCCCGTTTCCGGGCTCCGGCAATCTTCTCGTTAATTGTGAATGTTCACATTTAAATACATTTATTTTAACACTAGTTGTACCCGTGCGCTCCGCTGCACTTATTAGAAATAAATATAAAGTAATTACATAATTAAAATAGAACATTGGGTCCAGGGAACATTCGTGTTTGATAGAAGAATAAATCGTTTAATATGTTACTTAATTTAAATTGTATTTAAATAATTAAAATGCTATCATTTTGGTCCAGAGACCATTCATTTGGTGCAAATAAAACTCGTTTAACATTTTTCTAAATTAGTCTTGAATGCATCCTTTAATAAATCACTCCAAATTAATAGAGTTGATTGTGTAAAAATGTAAGAATTCACGATCTCCTATGCACTACTGCCATAGAACGAATAAATTTGTTTTTCTTCCTACTAAAAAATTTAATAGTTTGCACATAGCAGTTACGGAACAACGACGCTATAATCTGAGGCGGCGGTGAAAATGTATTGTATTGTTATTTTAAAACTCTTTTATATCCTTAAATATCAGACCTATCAAAATTTTGCCTGGAATAAAACTTATCGACAATCATTTTTGAAGAACCTTCTGTTATGTAACATTTTTGATAAAAATCAATAATAAGCGGGATATTTCGGTTTATTTAATTCAGGCCCCCTTACAACCGCCCTTTTAAATAAAGTATTTTGAATGCTACGTAGCCTAAAATCTAAGTTACAACGAACTTAATTTATATTCCAATTTTCACTGAAATCCGTTCAGCCATTATCGCCTGAAAAGGTAACAAACATCCAGACAGACAGACAGACTTAAATATCAGTCCTATCAAAATTTTGCCTGGAATAAAACTTATCGGAAATCGTTTTTAAAGAAATTTTTGTTATGTAACATTTTTCACAAAAATCAATAATAAGCGAGATATTTCGGTTTATTTAATTCAGGCCCCCTTATAACCTCCCACTTTTAAATAAAGTATTTTGAATATAGCCTAAACTCTAAGTTACAACGAACTTAATTTATGTTCCAATTTTCATCAGAATCCGTTCAGCCATTATCGCGTGAAAAGGTAACAAACATCCAGACAGACAGACAGACATACAAACAAAAATTTCAAAAAAGCGATTTTCGGTTTCAGGATGATTAATTAATTATATATGTTAACACCAATTATTTTTGGAAAAGCGAAAATTACCAGAAAAATTTCGCTTACAGATTTATTATTAGTATAGATTATTTCTCGTTGTCGTTTCCGTTCCCGGTTTATTGTGAACCAGCCTTTACCTGGCTGAGGTTTCTCGCCTCAACCCATTGAGAGCAAATGCTGGGTAACTTTCGGCGCTGGACCCTGGACTCATTTCGCTGGCATTATCATCTCATTCAGACGCTAGATAGCTATAGCAGTTGATAAAGCGTCGTAAAGTAACTAATTTAATAATAATAATAATAATAATAATAACCCTCTTTTATTCTCTGTTGTTATGATAAAGCAAATATAAATGACACTCAGGAGGAAACGCAGAATAAATATGAGGGGAAATGCCTGTTATTATTCGGTTGAGAAGCTTTTGTCACCCAGCCTGCTCTCAAAAAACTTGAAAGTTAGAATTTATAAAACAGTTACATTACCGGTTGTTCTGTATGGTTGTGAAATTTGGACTCTCACTTTGAGGAACAGAGGTTAAGGGTGTTCGAGAATAAGATTCTTAGGAAGATATTTGGGCTAAGAGGGATGGAGAATGGAGGAAGTTGCACAACGCAGAACTGCACGCATTGTACTATCACCTGACATAATTAGGAATATTAAATTCAGAGGTTTGAAATGGGCAGAACATCTAGCATGTATGGGCGAATCCAGAAATGGATATAGAGTGTTAGTTGGATGGCCGGAGGGAAAGGACGTTTGGAGAGGCAGAGACGTAGATGGGAAGATAATATAAAAATGGATATGATGGTAGAGACTGAATTAATCTTGCTCAGGATAGAGACCGATGGCGGGCTTATGTGAGAGCGGCAATGACCTCCGGGTTCCTTAAAATGCATTTGTAAGTAATTATGATCAATTTGTGAAAGGATCTACTCTGTTTCGTAATTCTGTCCTTCCTCTTGCAAAAGTGTTTCCATTTCACATGCAGCATTTTATCAGTTGGGAAACAAAAATATCTTTTGTCAGAGTCTTTGGTCCTTTATAATAATATAAATAAGTATTAATTATTTTATTTCGTCCTTACACAGCACAATAATTACCCATGCTGATGAAGATGTCGTTGCATAACAACGAAACATCCAGATGTGAACGCGCAATATAATAATACAGTCGTGTGTTATCCATTACTATAGCGTACACAAAACGCTATCGAATGATTAAATATGCAATGTCAACGAAATGCTGATAGCGAGAAAGTATATCATAGCTCCAACCATAACTTGTTATTGTTTTAGACTAGCTTAGGATTAGGTAACGACTGAAAGTGCTGCATTATTTTGCTTCTCCAGAAAGGCAATAAGTAGTTCATTAAAATAGTATGCCTTCTGTAAGAATGTCGACAATCATAATTTGCTGTATTATTGCATACCACACTGCTGTGCCTTCTTAAATTACTTCATGAACATTAATATTTTTCAGAAAGAGTCACGAATTTCAGTGATGAGCGGCAATTAAGCCGGCAGTCAGTGTACGCATTTCGTAACGATAAGTCGGCCGTGCGATAACAGGCCGGGACCCGGTATTCCTCGTTCCCGAGAGTGCCAATCTCGAGAATACGATTCTCGGAACTGGCGTTATCGGCCAGCCAGTCTCGCCTACGAGACGAGCGGGAGTAAGAGGCTGTTTGCCCGACTCTAATTCCTACCAATCTGTCATGTATACGTTTAAGATTTCGAAGCAAGTGATTTCAAGTATTATTCCAGAAGTGTGTGATAGACTTATAGAAGCTCTACAAGATTTTATTATGGTAGGTGAATAAAACAACAAACATTTGTATAATGGGTTTATTTATTAGAAATTTCACACAGTGAAACAAAATTACATTGATATTATTGCAAGTGAACATATTAAAGATTGAAGAGAATATTATCACTTGAATCACTGTCCGTAGTTTCTGGACCGAGAGATTCTGTAGAGGGAGGAGCATCAGAATCTGAATATAGGGACTGAACAGTGAGAGGAGACACTGAGGTGCACGAGAGAGAAGTAACTGTAGGATTTGGAAACACTGGTCCATATTGTGCTTGAGGAAAATCAAACACTGGCATTTGCGAATTCATGGAGGTTGGGTATTGGGGTCCTGGTGGATTGTTGTACTTCCCCATTTCTGCTTCGTATAGTGTAGCGTTTATTATATGTTGAACCAGGATCCTAGCATGCGGTGACGAGAGTTTGCGTAATTTCATTGCGACATTTTCGGCAAGCACAGTGTATTCGTCTCTTTCTTGTCTCCTTGCCCTAATTTCCTCCATAATTGAAAGTGCCTCATCTTGCGCCGAAGATTTGCTGCATTTTGCTTGTCCTTTTCCTTTCTGCGATGTATTACAGCCTTTCTCCGATGATATAAATGTCCTTTTCTTTCCTCTATCTTCAGGTTGCGGCGATGGCTCGGGTGGTTGGTCTTCATGTTCAGGAAGAACATCTACATCAGGTCTTTCTTCTGGCTCTGAGCTCTTCTGAACCTAACAACGAACATTTTGTTTATAATCAAATCATTTCATGTTTCAAAACTCCAATTTTTAATTTTTAATTCAAATTATATATATTTAACAGCTAATCTTTGTTTATAATCTTTTTTCAGATGCCCAAAAATGAATCTGAATAGAAAATGATAGCAATGGATTTTAATGACAAGTGGAGCTTTCCGAATTGTGTAGGAGCAATGGATGGAAAACATAAATTTGCAAGCTCCAATCAACAGTGAAACTGAATATTTTAATTATAAGAGTTTCTTCAGTATTTTCTTATTTGCAGTAATCGACGCAAGTTACAACTTCATATACGCAAGTGTAGGATGCCAGGGAAGAATATCGGATGATATCGTATTCAATGAGACGAAATTCAAGAAATGTCTATAAGTTAACACAATGAATCTTCCACCAGCCTGCGCCCTTCTAGGGTGAACTGCTGCTACTCCGTTTGTTTTGTTTGTTTTTTTTTTTTTTTGCGGATGATGCATTCCCCTTATCTCATAACATTATGAAACCATTTCCTGGAGTGCAAGACAAAGGATCCAAGAACAGGATTTCTAACTATCGATTAAGTAGAGGACGTAGAATTGCAGAAAACGCTTTCGGGTTAATATCTTCCGCCTTTCGAGTACTTCGAAAGCCAATGTTATTGGAACCGAACACAGCAACAAAAGTAGCACTAACAATACTTTATTTGCATAATTTCCTCAAAAAGAGTACGTCAAAGGCCATTTACAATCGGACTGGAACATTTGATACTGAATGTTCGACTACAGGTGAAACTCTTCCGGGAGTATGGAGACAAGAAAATTCAAGTTCGCAAGGATTCATTAATATTCCCAGGATGCCTCGAAGAAGTACAGTGGATGCACAGACAGAGAGAAATGAATTTACTCCTAAAGGGAAGTTGGACTTTCAGTAAAACATAAGAAAACAGCCTACACTGTATTAGAAAATTAGTGAAATTTGAATATAATTATACATATCTCTGTGTTTGTAACTCCTCTTGGTCTATTTCTGTCTTTCAGAAACAGCATACTTTCGTAACAGAACCATTTGCTTTTATAGCTGGTATCACTACCGGAACCCGACTTATTGGTGTCCTACTTTTTCACTTCCCTAGCAAAATGGCTTAGCAAATTTTCTATTTTTCTCCCAATTTCTTCTTTGCCAACACCGAAAGAGACTGTGAGTTCCATAAGGACATCGTGTCGTTTATTACAGTCTTTATATTCACTGAGCCCACAATCCCATAAAACAGGACGACTGCGATATAGATCAAGTAACTTGGTAACTTGTTCGTTGGATCACTCCATAGCGCAAACACTGCTCACAGCTCACTGATTCATACTGACGTCACGCGGCACGGGTCGGCACGTCCCCACTATGCAATTCGGCTCGGCTTCCTTTCATGGAGACCGACGTCAGTCGGTTTGAATTCGGCAAGCCTCTCGGCACAAATCGGCCAGTCGGCACAGGCCGAACGATACGTCCATACCTATTTCATATTGCCGAGAGTCACTGGAAAAACCTAGTATTTCGCAAATACGTGCTAGTAACTTAATCTTAAACAAAGAACTCATGTACTCTAAATTTTAAACATTTGAGCTATTCCTAGAAGGAAAGCTTAAAAGAATAACATAAGCAAAATTGTCATGTACGTATGGTAAGAAGTCCAAGCAAATATAATTAAGAAAATGTTAATATTCCTAGGTTTTTTAAATGCGACCTGCAACATTGTCTATAAAATGAACGAGTTTGATTCGGATCATTTTATTAAATTGTTTTCCCAGTCTCTACACGTTGCAAAACTACTTATTATGCCATAAGATATAGAATGAAAGTAGGCCCTAACTGTAGTAAACAAACTTTACCTCCAAGCTTGTAACTTGGGTAAAACATGATCAAACACGCTTTCAGTTTTTTTTGTTACAGTAGTGCATAATTATCAAAATGTGAACGTGAGGCCAACAGCCGGCTCGTCTGTCTGGATCTTCAAGGGCTGTGGCACCACAGATTATTATTATTATTATTATTATTATTATTATTATTAGTAGTAGTAGTAGTAGTAGTAGTAGTAGTAGTAGTAGTAGTAGTAGTAGTAGTAGTGTATAATTGAGCACCCACGTGCAATAATGGGGTAGCCTAAGTAGTTACGAAATACATTCATACTTACCCCATTATTGCACGTGGGTGCTCAATTATGTTCTTTCATGTCCTTCCATTGAAAATACTGACAATACAGCCTACCCGAGAGTTCTGCGGAATTTTGGATGCGAGTGTCGAAATACAATTTTAATAGTTTATTGCTATTAGTTTTTCGCTGGGTTTGAAACGGAATTGTAGCATACTGGTTTTATCCGTATTTAGTTTAAGTCCATTACTAGTGAACCATTTATTTGGTTTATCGTTTGTCTTCGAAATAGGCCTAGTTTTTATAAGCTACAGCTCATAGTCTTCTTGTATAAGCAGTAAGGAAGGACACGAGAAGTGTCGTGAACACAAAAAGCTATGCTCGAAGGGACTCAATTTGTCTGATTTCATATTTATTACCCACTGTTTCATCAGTCCTTTTTTTTAAAGAGAATCTGCAAGAAAAGAAAAATACTGTAGTATACACGGTATGTATGCCGGGCTTTGTTACACATTTACGCATGAATAAAATGCTGCTGATTAGCAAAACTATTGACTTAACTTCATAAAATTTACCTGAAATATGATATATCAGTTGTCTTTTTCCTTTTGATGTTGCAGTTATATGCAGGACACACAACAGGCATGTTTTTTATTCTGTTTTTTTCTTAGCTTTACCTCCGTATACACAACGTTGTAAGCAGACGAATTTTTACAACGGTAGGCGCTTAGTTCATATCTACTGTGTATTTCGGTGGCACCGCAAAGAGCGCTGTACAGTAGCGGCTCGCCGTAAAAAAAAATTGGTGAAGTGCTGTTGACATACACAAATGCATGGACAATTTTACCAATATAATGAGTAGGCCTACTATTCGTAAACTACGTACAGTTTTAATAGTTCTAGAACACATGCAAACAGGAAAATTTATTTATTTCAGGACTCACCCAATTTCTTGCATACCAAGTCAATCCTCTTACATTTTAAAGCAGCAGACCTGTCGATGATGTCTTCATGAAATGTCTGAGTTTAACTGAGGGTGGACAGTATATCTCTATGCAAAGTTATGGGGCTAATAATGAAAGTCTCTCCTGTGATGTAGCTTTCCGAGTGAAATTTTCAAGCTTTTCAAACAGAAAAGCTTCTTTCATCGGAAGCATTTTGGAAAGTTATTTTATACAACTTCTGTATTTTCTTAGCTCTTTTTAAAACAAATAACAAATGGAACTCTAGGTCGTCCAGAATTTAAAACATCTTTTTTATCCTCATATTTAAGTCTACAAAACGACATTTCTAATAAATTGCAAACCGTGTCATTTTCGGGATACATGTTTCGCACTCATTTATCAACATTTTCTATGTACTAGTACCTAAGTATTTGTATAATAGCACTATAGTGATTAAACATATAATATACACTATGATGTAGGATTAATACACTATGTACACTTATCACTAATATATTCTCAATACATTAAATAATAAGTTAATATATACGTACACAATATTAAACTACATGCTTACATTTACGCGCGCGTTAAACTTTCAAATACAAGAGTTGGAACAAAACGGGAAAGATCATGAGCTCATGAGAAAAAAATAATACACGCAGCGGAAAACAACTTTTAAACTTTGCGAATGTATGTGGGGTGTATTCCTGATAAAATAACATAAAGCCAGCTAATTTACCACTGCAGGGGTGGATGTTTAGAAACAAGAAATGAGGATACTATTCTCGAGTCAGGTAGTACATACTGTAAAATTTCACAGCCCTAAAACAATAGCCCCCGGCCTTGGAGACCAGCTTGAACCCTTCTCTATTATTAGTACCATTAGATCTGCAAACTGGTTACTCCGCCTACAACAAGTCTGACAGTTTTCCGTAACTGAAAGACTCAGAAACGCACTTCACTCATACAATCTTTCTTTAGTGCGTGACGTCACGTTACCATGGAAACCAAGTGCTGTATGAGAATGGGAGCCCAAATAATTTCACCTTAACAGTATTGTAAGTTCCAATAGTCACCGCTCGGTGCTCGTAACAGTTGACATTATTCTATTCAACGGGCGGTTACAGTTAGTATTTATACAACTAAACACTCTTTATAACGACTGAAAAGAAAACATTTATTTATTTTAGAAATACGGTATCGGTAATAACTGGAATTAATTATTAATATGAGATAAAATTGTATTTTACACGTAAATACGAGGCGCATCAAGAAAGTAAGTTTCCTCATTAAAAAAAAAAAGAACACACACTTTCAGGAAAACATTTATTGGCAACAGGTACAGCAATGTTTCAGCTATTTTTCAACATAGCCACCATCAGAATTGAGACACTTGTATTGTGGAATCAACTTTTGTATCCCTCTGTCGTAGAAGTCTGCCGCCTGTGAATGGAACCAGCGTGTCACAGACGTCTTCAGCTCTTCGTCGTTGCCAAAACGCTCACCGGAGGACAGGAATTTCTTGAGGTGCAAGAAAACTTGAAAATCGCTGGGAGCAAGATCAGGACTGTAGGGTGGATGATCAAACAACTCCCAGCCAAATTCCGTCAAAACAGCTGTTGTGCGCCGAGCCGTATGTGGACGAGCATTGTCATCGAGGGGCAAAACACCTGCAGTAAGCATTCCACGCCTCTTGGTTTGAATGGCACGTCGCAATTTTCGCAGTGTTTCACAGTAACGCTCAGCGTTCACTGTTTCACCTCTTGGAAGGAAGTCAATGAGCAGAATGCCCTTCCTGTCCCAGAACACCGTGCACATCACTTTCCGTACTGACAGCATCTGTTTGAATTTCGTCCTGACCGGAGATCCACTATGCCGCCAATGTATTGACTGCTGCTTGGTTTCCGGGGTGAAGTGCGAAATCCAAATCTCATCGCCCGTGACGATCCTGTCGAGGAACTCGTCGCCGTCATCGTGATACCGTTGCAGAAATGTCAGTGCTGCTCCTAAACGTTGCATTTTGTGTTCGGGTGTCAGGTTTTTCGGCACCCACCTGGCTCACACTTTTTTGAACAGCAGGTGCTCAGTGACAATCTCATACAACAAGGATCGCGATATCTGCGGAAAATGGCTGCTCAGCTCCGTAATCGTGAAGCGACGGTTCTCCATGATGCGCTGCCGCACCAGCTCAACACGATCATCATTGATGAGGGACGGTCGACCACTGCGCTCTTCATCATGGACAGTTTGACGACCTTCGGAAAACTGCCTACACCAGCGACGCACCATCTGCTTACTCATGATGTTCGGCCCATAGACCTGACAGAGCTGCTGATGAATTTTAATTGGCGCAATGCTTTGTGCAGTAAAGAACTTTATCACCGACCGAAACTCGAAGGCGGCGGGAGAAGGAATAAGAGCTTCTATTTCGGACCATTGCTGCCACGCTACTGGCACCAGGCGGGACCTGTCCTGTTGGCATATGATTGATACGTCATAGATCTGTTACGCATGCGCAATTGACACGGATAATTACGTTTACTTTCAAGGGGAAAAATTTGGAAACTTACTTTCTAGATGTGCCTCGTACGTGAAGTGACACTTCACCTACTTCACCTGAATAACCGCCCCTGGCGCTGTACACAACAACATGGTCGCTCTATATTCTCTATCTAACTCGTTGGTTTCCAGATAACGTTCACGTGTTCTTAAGATTCATTTGAAACGTTGACAACAGTTATTGGATGTCTCTCGCTGCATAAAACATTCACGAAAGAGCACGATGTTTTATGAAGAAGAGGACTTAGATTATGGCTGCCGTTCATTAGTTGTGTCTAAGATGATAACTTTGGTTTGCACCAGCCATCCTTTGTTAAATACTAACGTTGCTAGATGATCATACGTCATAATACGTGACCATGCGTTGGAGGCTATCGCAAACTCTGTGAAAGTTGTAACTACAAAACTGAGCACGGCTTACTTAGTGGGCCCCGCAAAGTGGTCTTAAGCAGTGTTGCCAAATTTAACAAGTCGCTAAGGGCCATATTCATAGACATTCTTAGCGCGGGCTTCCGGTGGATGATCAGCGAACTAACATTTTTCGTATTCATAAACCAGGGTTAGCGATATGATATGAATCCTGTACAAGTAATCATTCGAAAGCCGGGGCTAGTTTAGCACTTTCGTAGCGCGGGCTAGCGAAATGTCTGTGCACAGCACCCTATACCTATCTTTTGAGGGGGTGTCTAACGACAAAATTGTCAAATAGCGATCGACGACTTGTCTGGAGTTTTTATTTATCATTTAGCGACAAATTTAGCGATTTTCATGTTTAGCCATTTTAACTGTTTTAATAAGATGTATTTGGAAAAATTAGTTTTGTATTTTGACATTTTTAATATCTATTATAGACAAATAATTTCCTTGTTAAAATTTCAAAACTTTATAACAACAGCCCTGCACAACGTCATGACATCTTGAGTAATTCCCTGTATTAACTTTCTTTTGGCGAATACTTGGCGTTGTTAAATGGTGCAGTACTTCATCAACAGTAAATTTTTGGATTGAGATTAGAGCTGAACGAAACAACTGCCGCTCTCGCTGGCTGTGTTCGTTACACTTGTCTTTCGAGTCCGTCTCGTAACTCTCGTGCGCTTCGAGTATTGCTCATCATTTTCTAAATAGCATTTGGTCGGCGTGGAAAGATTTCGTAACTTTGAATAACATACATCCTTGAAATAAATAACATTAGAGATGTTTAACTGATACAAAAAGACAAAACAAAACAGTATCAGAGTTATCGAAATGTTCTGATTCTATTATCAGATATTACCTATGTTATATAAATAGAAAAAAAAATTCTCAAATAAATCTACATTTCTAAGAAACATAAAACGTAACGCTAAATAAAGCGTTATATCTTTTACTTGAGATTTTACACTTGATCTCAAACATACGAAAAAAAAATCCTAGCCTTTTAATAAGGGGCTAGTAATTAAATAAAGATTGGGGAACGGATTATTATACACTGAAAGGTAGAGGTGATGTTTCAAATAGGCTACTTGATTGTTTATATATATATATATATATATATATATATAAACAGTTGCCAAAACAGATAAAAGTTCAGTCTGGTGTAAACAACTTGACGATTCAAGGCTGCTTGACGTTCGAGAGTTGACCACTCCCGAAGTCTTGATCGCTTGATTCACTCACAAGCCGTCAACGACAGTGTTCCAAATAGGCTACTTGATTGTTTATATATATATATATATATATATATATATATATATATATATATATATATATATATACTTATACACACACTGGTTTACGTCGATTTGATTTTTTTCTGTATGAATTATTGTAATGGGAGAAATACTTATCTTTCTTTTTCCAAGTGAGCAGATGTTCCGTAAGTTGTCAATAAATTATCCAAAAAGGTTTGTGGAAACTGACTTATGTCAGATAAAAGTTCAGTCTGGTATAAACAACTGTGACGATTCAAGGCTGCTTGACGTTCGAGAGTTGACCACTCCCGAAGTCTTGATCGCTTGATTCACTCACAAGCAGTCAATGTCATCGTAGGCAATATTGTCGTGGGGTTTTCGCCTTTTCAGGCGCTGTTAGTCTCGATTTCTCGATCGTTGTTCAACTCTAGTTGAGGTGTACCAGTAGAAATATTCTGCCGGATTTAACTCTAGCAGCTTTCTATGTTTGCTATGACCGTGCTTCATCTTTAGTATTCGAATGCTGATGTAGAACGTCCATTCGCCAGTCTAACTTAGTGAAATCAAAACTACTCAACAGAATTCATGTCAGAAGAGTTAGTGCTATATCTCACGCCAGGAATTCGGGACAAACATGTTACAAATACCAAATTTCCTGAAAGTGTTTAGCGGAAGACTGGATATACTGATGTGTATATATGTTCCAATTCCGGCCTACATGAATTCTCGTCTTCCACATCAGCAGTTACAGTAGAAGAGGAGGATGTACATGATTTATATCTCTAAACGTTACATTTTTGCTAGTGTCATTCTTACCCGTTTCTTTAGATAGTATGCTTTGTTGTACTTGTAAATTGAATTTAGCGACATTTGACATCTTATTTGGCGACTTTGAGATGACAATTGTCGGCAACATTGATCTTAAGCTTTATGACTGGACTCATGTGCAAAGTGATTAAGTGATACTATAGTCGTGTTTTCTTATATCTAGAAGGAAAGATGAGTTTTATACGGAGGAAGATAAGGCAATATTAAGGTCTCCAATTTAGGTTGGTCGTGTAATAAATTCGGGGAACGGTGCCAGATAATGAACTTCGGACTAACACATGAAAAGCAGAATTGTGCAATGAATAGCCATTTTGTGGAGCACGTACATAGAAAATATGACGTCTCAAGCCGTCGACAGTGTTCCAAATAGGCTACTTGATTGTTTATATATATATATATATATATATATATATATATATATATATATATATATATATATATATATATACAGGGTGTTTAAAAAATACGGGGCATAATTTCAGGTATGTATTTCTCACATGTAGACAATCAAAATAGTTCATTACAACATGTGTCCGGAAATGCTTTATTTCCGACTTATGGCCTTCACAACATTGAAATTCACCGGAACGGTTTTTTTCCGCAGGTCGTTGCCGTCAAAGGAGACATTAAGAGGGCACTCTGACAGTTCATTCCGAGGCGAAGGTTACATTCAGTGTTGTGTAGGCGTTAGAATGTGCGACATGTATTCAAATCAAGAGCTGGCAGAGATACACTTCATGTACGGTAAGGCGGACGGCAATGCTGCGCTGGCTCGTCCTTTGTACCAGGAAAAGTACCCACAGCGACAATGTCCAGATCGGAAGACATTTGTACGTCTCCATTACCGTCTGTGCGAGTATGGAAAATTTAACTCTCCTGGTTTGGGAAGGGGACGACCAAGATCTACAACTCCAGAAGTACAGGAGGAGATTCTGGAGGCTGTGAACATGACTCCTTCTATCAGCACACGAAGGGTAGCGTTGCAAGTCGATGTTCCGCATACGACTGTCTGGAGACTGTTGAAAGAGTATCAATTGTATCCTTATCATTTGCAACGTGTACAGGCCCTGTCACCAGCAGATTACCCTGCACGAGTTAGGTTCTGTCAGTGGTTGTTGCAGCAGTGTGGTGTAAATCCTGCCTTAGTATTATTTACAGATGAAGCACAGTTCACACGAGATGGCATAACAAATTTCCACAATCAGCATGTATGGGCGTATGAAAACCCACGTGCAACTGTGCCATCTCATCACCAGGTGCGGTTCTCCCTCAACATGTGGGCCGGTATCATTGGTGATCGATTAGTTGGACCCTATGTACTTGTAAACAGACTTACGGGGCAGGCGTACACAAACTTCCTGGAGAACACCATACCTCATGTTTTAGAAGACACTCCACTGATCAATCGTCAACACATTCACTTCTTGCATGATGGCGCTCCTGCACACTTCAGTCGTACGGCTAGCCGGTACTTGGATCGAAGGTTTCCTGATCGATGGATAGGTAGAGGTGGCCCAATTGCTTGGCCTCCACGCTCACCTGATCTGAACCCTCTCGCTTACTACTTGTGGGGCCATTTAAAATCATTGGTTTATTCGTCTCCGGTGCCTGATTTGGAATCCCTTCGGAATCGAATTGTGGCATGTTCTGAGGACATACGCAATACTCCTGGAGTTTGGGATCGTGTTCGCAGGTCAATGAGACATCGATGTGAGGTCTGTATTCAAGCAGGAGGTGGGCATTTTGAACATCTTCTGTAATGACAACGACCTGCGGAAAGAAAAACGTTCCGGTGAATTTCAATGTTTTGAAGGCCATAACTCGGAAATGAAGCATTTCCGGACACATGTTGTAATGAACTATTTTGATTGTCTACATGTGGGAAATACATACCTGAAATTATGCCCCGTATTTTTTAAACACCCTGTATATACTTACACTGGTTTATGTCGATTTGAATATGCCTAAGTCTCAGATGCATCAGATGCATCAGATGCAAGACACTGCGCATGATCGGAGACCAGAGCACTGATACACAAGATAACGAATTCAGGCTATTTGGTTTGTTACTAGCATCGTTCCGAAATTCACTTAAAAACTGCAAAAAATATGATAAATACGTAAATAAAAAATAAATATATACATAAATCGTGTAGTTAAATCGACGATGGACCGTCATGACTAGATCGACACTCCGCACAGAAAGGAAAACTTTCGTGTCGTTTCAATAGCTCAATCGCTAAGACTTCTACATGTTGTTTAGAAGAGAGCGAGTTCGATTCTTGGCCTACATCAACTATTTTTTTGTCTAAATAACGTTGAAATAGAGTTTTACAAAGTCCTCAGATTAAGTGTTAATGATCACAGACAATACAAAATTACAAGTTACAATATTATAAACGTTAATCTAATGAATGCATTTATACATACACACATATACAATGTAAATGCATAAATATATATATTAAAAACTAACAATTAAAATGAAATTAAAAATATTTCTAAGCCACACAGACAAACTTTTACAAAGGTTTAGAGTCCTTAGGCTATGTCATTTGTTGAGTAATTATTACAATATTTTATCAGTAGCTTTCCCATACGTGAGTCATTCCATGTCAAATCGAACACCTACGAAACATGACAACTTAGTATTTGCTCCAATTTTTTTTATATATATTCTATTGATTAAATTAACCCATGAATATTTTTTCTGGCTGACACAATTATTTAGTAATTTATTAAATGTTACTTTTTCAGTAACTTAGGATGCAATGTATTATGAAAATGGTTATACTGAAGATTCTATAAACCGTAGAAATTTCGTATTTATATCATTTTAAAGTGCAATAATTGCAGTATTATATTAGTACATTATGCAACGAGCCTATAATGGTAGTAATTAAGACGCGAGGATGTTTGTGAAACGAGCGTAATATAATTTTCATACGAGCGTCTTAATTACCATTATAGGCAAGTTTCATACGACTTTTTATGCACGACCATGTTTGTAACTTGAAATTATTCATAAGTATTCATGTTATTGTTATGTGAGTGAGTGCAATGGCCTACATCATAAATTGTGTGATGTGTGCAGACGCGAAAGTATTGATATTTTCCGGGAAACGAATGTCGACGACCTTGATAAAATCTAGAGAGTAAGATAAACATTAGTCTTGATATAACCATGAAATTGAATTCGACATTGAAAAACGAGATGACAAATTGAATTTATTTGAATATTATTTACAATTAACGCTAATTATTATAGTAACAGTATTGGATTTCCAGCCTCCGTGACGTTTCGATACTTGTCTTTCGATTGCATATCCGAGAATAATCGTAAACCTGAACTTTAATGAATAGGTGTACTTTAATGACATGCATTAAAGGACTGCTACCAGGTGCATAATTACTACATTTTGGCATGGTCGAGCATAGACTAATTTTTAGTGTTCAATAAAAATATAAAATGGGCCCCTTTTAGGGGGTTATATTTTTTAAATACGTTTTCATATATCAGGGACTTACTTCTAAAAAGGGGAAAAATATCATTATATTCTTTGAAATGTTTTACGTAGAACTGCGTTGGTTTTAGAATGCTATTCGAATAAGAAGTCGCTGTGCAATTAATTTACTGACGTGTTCGGGTCGGAAGGGTCGGATTGAGTGAGACCGCGCGCCGAAGCATGCAGCTGCGATAGCCGCAGCGGTAATGAGTAATACATTATCAGTTGTGCGGTGTTACGTTACGTAAATAAACAGATAACCTCTAGTTCTAAAAGCACGTAATGTCACTTCAACACTTAGCAGTTTCCCTTTAATTTATCTAACAATAATTCCTACGTCTTTCGGAGTAGGTATCGTGTTGTGTTGTGTGCATGTCAAATCAAACACCTGTATACGAAACGTGACCATTTAGTATTTGCTTAAATCTTCTAAAATATGTTCTACAGATCAAAATAGAGGTCTGAATTTTTTCTGGAATCATACTTTAAAATTTTACTATTTATACTCTTTTAATTATATGACAAATTTATGCACGACAGAGTATGAAAATGCTCATTGTTAAGATTCTATGCATCATAGACGTTGAGTGTTGGTGTCATTTGAAATGGGAACAAATGGAATATTATATTAATCGATTTAGTGATGGGGTTGTTTTATAGGATTACTTTTTAAACAATTATTTTTATAACAGCTTATCGGTACTTTAAAAATGCAAAAAGAAAGTATAATCTATTATATTTTACATAGACCTACGCTGATTTCAGGTTGCTTTCGAGTAAGAAATAACTTTAAAAATAATATATTGAAGATGTGTGAGAGCTTAGTGATGATAGAGAATCGCCAATAAAGAAGACAAAATTGTCTAAAACAATATTAAAAAATGCAGAAAGTTACAGATACACTTAAATATAAAATATTTCCTATCACAGAAGACACAACTTCAGTTGATAATTCAAATAATTCCGCTATAATACAGAAATTGATAAACTTCTTTCATGAAACAGACGACAGAAATATCACAATACATAAATTAACAATTTTTTTAACTTGGTACTACAGTAAAATTCAACAACATTTTAACGTCACCACTCACATGATATGAATTTCTAAACAAGTATGAGCAGAAAAGGGGATTTTGGCTACTCCTAATCCTAAATCGGGAAAAAGTTTGGGAACATTTATAGTAGAGAAGGTTGTTCAATTTTATAATTCTGATGATGTGAGGAGGGTTATGGCTGGCAAAAAGAATTGTGTTTTAGTTAAAGAAAATGGAAAGAGAGTTCACAAACAGAAAATAATAATACAGTACTATGTAATCTTAAGAAAACTTACCAGTCTTTCAAAGAGCAATATCCGTATATCAAAATAGGATTTAAAAAAAAATTAAACTCAGACCAAAGGAATGTGTACTCCCTGGAACAAGTGGCACGCACTCAGTTTGTGTCTATGTTCATCATGAAAATGTTAAATTAATGCTTGATGGAATTAATATTATTTATAATATTCCTTTTAAATTTTTACCATTAGCGAATACAAATAACTTAGCTATATTTTCTACTCAAGGTACCAACAAGCGAAAGTGGTACGAGGTATCTTACAACTTCATTCTTTTGTTCCACTGACACAATCTCAGGCCATAATAAAGAACTATTCACTTCAAAGTGAGAGTAAAGTGGTGGACATTAAATAGAATTGGTTGTAGGTGATTAGTTTTAAAAGTTCAGTGTGTGTAAACTGTAGTTATCATTCTTACAATTGTATATTTCACAAAAAATATTTAAATACTGTACACATAATTTACGTGAAAGAGTGATATTCTGACCGTAGAACAGTGTAAAGTGGTCACATGACTCTCATCGAGAGCTTCAGTTGCACATCATCTTGCAACAGTACTTATGCAGCCCGCGAACTCAAGACGCGCACCTTGGTGAATCATTTAATTATTCTTCAATGGCTCAGATTAGCAGTCTGATTCTTTTAAGGGTGGTCAAAATAATTTCAAGGTATTTAAGGATTTTTTCTGTAATTTTAAAGTAAGTCGCTGCCATTAAAACATACCTTTATGTGTTTAAATGTTTTTAAAACAAAATTAACAAACTTATATTTTTATATTATAATGCGACGGACAAAGTATGCACTGTTAGCTTCAAATTGAGACAAAGAGCAAATCTCTGTGATGATTATTAATGGAGATAATCACATTTAACAATAATGATGCGCAAACTGTTTCAGAATCTATGATAACGCATATCCACTACAATAATCGATATAGACGACAATAATAAACACGTATTTATTTTTTCAATCCATAGAATGTGCAAAATTTGTTTTATCAAAACCACAGACATGAAAGTCAATTCGAGGTTAAATTTGTGCGATTTGACGTGGAATGACTCATGTGTAAGAAATGCATTCGCACAAAACAATTTTTGTTAAAATTGTGGCTTTGGATTATTTCATTCTCACCCCTTCAGTTGATTTTAACTATCTACGTGTTTGCAATAGTGTTTAATTGAATGTGCATTCAATTATATTTATGTTATGATTGAATGAAAAAACACTGTTGCAGTGATTGACTAATTACATTATTAATACTAATTATTAAATACATCTGTTAAGTAACTGATTGCAGTACCTTTTGCAAAATCTTGAATGTTTGGTTTTGTCGTCCAATGTATAAGCACGAACCTATTCAGTGCTTATGTTAACCTACAATTTAGCTGTAGCAAGTGGTGTCATAACTTGGTGTTTGTTTAATTAATGTAATTATATTTAATTTGATTAGTTTCGAAACAATTGGACTTCCTGTTATATCCTGTTATTTAAATATTTAATTTGGGGTTGATTTATTACCTCTTACTATGCAAGATGCCCCTTATTATAATAATTCTATATCATGTTAAACTGTCATTGTCTACACTATAGTATTATCGTCATCCCTCATTTCTCATCGCAATGGCGAACCGACGTGACATGAGACAGCGAGTTATAGCTCTAGTTGAGGCTGGATATGGGGCTAGATCTGCTGGCCGTTTGGTCGGTGTTCCTGGAAGTACAGTCGCGAGGTGGGTTCATCGTTACCAAAATTCAGGGAGGTCGAAAATCGCCCTATTCCTGGGCGTTCGCGAATTTCTTCATTGGAAGAGGATGCTCTCCTATTGGAGACAGTTCGACAGGACCCCTTTCGGGCTGCTATCGAAATAAGAGCAGCATCTAACTTTCCCGGTTCTTCACAGACTGTGATCAGCAGGTTGAGGAACCGCGGTATTAGGAGCCGGAGGGATGCGAAAATGGAAATATTGGGGGAAGCACAAGCTGTCGACCGTCTTGCCTTCGCTACCAATCGAGTGGATTTCTATTGGAGGAATGTAATTTTCTCCGACGAAACAACCATCTCGAGTGATTACGAAGGTCCTGTCCGTTCTATCGTGAGTATGGTCTCCGACATAATCAGCGCTATGTGCATCAACGTGAAAGATCAGGGCGCTTTAGCATATCGTGTTGGGGGGGAATGTCTTACGATGGACCTGGTGTTATATTATGCATCGATGGCCGGTTTAATGCGGAAACTTACGAAAACATTGTGGAAAATATATTCCTTCCTTCCGCCCGGGAACGTTTTCCCTAAGGAACATTTGTGTTCCATTAGGATAACCATCCCGTGCACTATGCCGCAAGCATTCAAAGATGGTTTCAAAGGAGACCCGAGATCGAAATCATAAATTGGCGTTCGAAGTCACCTGATTAGAATGTCATCGAAAATTTATGGACGGAATTGAAAAAGAGAAGGATAGCCACCTCTGCCCACCGACTCCCTAGAAATCGAGACGAATTGTGGAATCAAGTTCTTGACACCTGTTAATCTCGCCGGGGATCAGAACTTATTCCAGAATCTCGTGACATCATCCATGCCGGATCGACTTAGAGCTGTGATAGAAGCTGATGGCATATGTACAAGATTTTAAGTTAACAGGTCTCTTTTTGTTTCTTATGATTTTTGTTTGCGGAAGAATACTTTTAACTTCCAAGTAAGATTTATTTTTTGACGAGGTTCAGCCCACTTGTAAGACCCAGAAATTGGTCATAAATTATTCCATATTTTTCGACAAAAATACTGTAGAGGAACTCTGAAGAAATTAATTTTTAATTTTAATTTTTATTTATTTTATTGCTAGTAAGTTTTAAATTAATACAAGTTAATAATAAAATGAAAGCTAAACTAGCCCACTCCTGAATGAGTAAGACTTGTGGTCAGGAGGGGATTCCAATACAGACAAAAATAAAATTAAAATTGAGAGTGAATACAGATTACATAGTGTTTAATATGTTTAAACCCAAACTATAAATCCAATACAAATTTTTAGGATAAATCGTGAAACAGCGAACGCCAGTAGGGGAAGTTATCCCCACCCTCGCCTCTCGGCACCTCGCTCGCCTGCTCTCTCTCTCTCTCTCTCTCTCTCTCTCACTACTACCTTTCCCGCTTCGGTGGATCACTGCCTACCGCCTCGCACGTATTTCATATCTTACAACATAAAACGCTTTTCCTCGAACTAACACGTACTAATACACAATACAATCAAATTACGCATTAGACAACAACACATCACAACCAAATGGGCACAAATTAGGGCGCATTAGACAACAGCCACATGCAATGTGGGTTTTTCAATGTGGGTTTTTTCATAAAACAACACTCACCTGTTAACTTTGCACTATCCTCGAAGTAACACAACAGTCACCAGAGCCTCGTCTGCTGTAATCCATGGTCCTCATAGTACCTTATAGTATCTGCCTTCAAATTCTGCCTGCACAATTTGAGGAAAAAGTACACTTCTTCGGTACGGCTCATCACGACACGTGGTTCCGTCTGTACACGAAGCTGGACACGGACACAATGAAGCTTTACCAGCGCGCGTTAACACTTATGCCACCCCTGCAGTTAACCCCTACCAAGCTAAATTCACAAGCCCGCCACATTCTACCCACGCTATTCGGTCATTGTCCCCCGCGCCAATCCATCATTGTCTCCAGCTACGAATCCTTGCTCCAATCGTATTTCTGCAATACGTTTCGGCAGTTCCGTTGAACATAAATATTGTAAGTTTATTTCAACTCAACAACAATGTAACTTTATTATTTCAACAATAGGATTTGCTCTCCACACAGTAACACAGTATTCGTTATTGCACTCCACAGACGACAATGACAATTTACTTGGAATGTTGAGAACAACAATGAACTGAATTTTAACTAATATTTACAAAGCACTATTTACAAATCACAACTGTCAGTTCTGATGTTCACAGTTCTTCTAGCTCAGTCACTCGAGTTCACAGTATCTTGAACCACAGACCATCAGAGACAGTCCACTGTACTCGAACTCAGGTCCCTCCAACTGCGGTCCACTGCACTCGAACTCAGGTCCCTCCAATGCTCACACAGTTGCGGACGCACACTCAAGTCGAACTCCGGTACACAAGACTGGCAGGGCTTGCTCTGTTCACTGGCTTACTGGCTGAACTAATCATGAATGAATGAATCTGTCGTTCCTTCGCGTCCGTAATTTATAACCACAGCGACGTAACCGAGAAAGTTCGAATTCGCGATTTTTCCACTTCGACGGACTTCTCGGCCTCTCTAGGCAAGCAGAAGATGCGCGCGCAAACTCCCTCACCGCGTAGGCCCTTTCCCCTCTCTTCTCTCCGCCGCGCGCCATCCCTCAATGCTCCGTGGAGCCCTTGTCGACTCACGCGCGATCTGCTGTCTTGCGGGACGCTGGTCGTGAGTTCGAATCTCACGTCGCTGTCACATTATATTCATTTTCCCTTCTACCATCAACTAGCCTCGGTAGCCGAGAGGTCAAAAGCGTGCGAGCGTTTCGTTAGGAACATACCCGGATCGAATCCTACCCACTGCGAAGTCATAAGAAAAAAGAAAGAGACATGAAGCAAGGAACAGAGAAGGAGTGGCTGGAGAGAGGGACAGAGGGTGGCAGGACGAAGTTCTTGTTTTGCCTCCTAGATGCGGCGATCATTCTTTTTGTTCCACTTTCCTCCGCTAGATGTCACCCCCACCCTAAACCCCTATTTCCGCTCTTTCCCGCTACAGTGTGTTGGGAGCTTGTAGGGGAAAAGTGGATAGGGGTCATGGGTGGAGCTTAGCGTTCGCTGAATTACGATTTTATTAATTTTTATATATTTTTTTTATTAGTTTGGACGGGATTCGTGGTTGAAATATTATTGGAATAAAATTTGTTTCATAATTTGGGACCTTGACTCATGCTATGATAAAGAGCTGCATTGATTTTACATTTTGATTCAGACAAACGCAGAGAATTCATATTTTTAGTTCCATATTTATGTATATACCTTTCAAAGTTATTAAAAAGTCTATGACATTTTATTTTAATAAAATAAAATATTATATTTGTTTAATGTTGAAAACTTTGAAATGTTTAAACAAGAATTCAGTTGGGTAATCTTTCTGTTTTTTTTTTAAACAAATTTTTAATACTTATTTCTGTAGTAAAATTAACGGATAAAGGTTGGATTTATAAGTTCCACCCCAACCTATAATACCATACATAAATACATAGACTGAAATAATGCTAAATAAATTACACGTAAACAGTTAATTGACAGAATATTTCTTAGAATAACAAAGTAACATAATGCTTTACGTAATTTATTACAAATATAATGAATATGATTATTCCATTTTAAATTATTATCAATAATTATACATAAGTATTTAATCTTGCAGTGTAGGCTTTCACGGCCGGAGTCTATAGATGTAGATTCATTTTCCGGGCTGAGAGGCCGTGGTCTATTAGTTGGTTTTATACCAGACGTTTCGTCTGCAACTGCGGCAGACATCTTCAGTGGAGTGGTATCCGAGGTCGCAAGACTCTTCTCGGCGTACCTGAGGCAACTGATCCTGTGTCTGGTTGTGCGGGCGTATTTATAGTGCGGCTCGCGGGCCGAGGCCTGTTGTCGCTGCGGTCCGCGCCGCTTTGTTCGCTGCTCCCGTTCTGGGTTCCGTCCTTTTGTTGTAGTGGCTTCTTATCTGTTCTGTTTAGGACCGGGTACCAACACTTGTTTAGTTTTACGCCTTCTTCCTTGCGATTAAAGTTGTTGTTATGTTTATGTATTTCGATCGCTTCTCTATGTAGACGGGGGAAGAAGTGCGTCGTCGTGCTCAAGATGTCCGTGTCCTTGAATCTTATGTTGTGATCGCCCTCTTGATAGGCATGTGCTGCCACTGCCGATTTGTCGATCTGTCCTAGACGGCAATTCCTATTATGTTCTGTCAGTCTCGTCCTGACGCTTCGCTGTGTAGTACCGATGTAGACCTTCCCGCACGAACACGGAATCCTGTAAACTCCGGCGGACAGCAGCTTATCTCGTTTGTCCTTGGATGACCTCAGCATGTTCCGGATTTGCTTGGTCGGCAGGAAGGTCGTTTCCACATCATGACGCTTCAGCACCCTGCTGATACGGTCCGTCACATTCCTTAAGTAGGGTAGGAAGACCGTGCCCTTCTTAGTCGCTCGTTCCTGTGACCGCATCGACGGTGTTACCCTGGGGCGCATGGCTCTCTTTATCTCCGGCCTTGAGTAGCCATTGGCCATGAGTGCTGTCGATACATGGCTCAGCTCCCGTTGGATGTGTCGTGGCTCGGCTACCCTCCTGGCCCTGTTGATCAGGGTTTTCATCATGGCCCGTTTCTGGCCGGGATGATGATTCGAGGTCTTATGCAGATATCTGTCTGTGTGGGTCGGCTTCCTGTAGACGTCATGACCTAGGGTGCCATCTGTCCTCCTTTGTACCATAGCGTCCAGGAAGGGTAACCTGCCGTCCTTTTCCGTTTCCATAGTAAATTGTACTTGCGTATGGAAGCCATTCAACTGACTCAGGAAATCCATCAATGATCGTTCACCATGGGGCCAGATTACGAACGTATCATCGACGTATCTAAACCAGCATGAAGGCTTAAGTGTCGCGGCTTCGAGGATCGACTCTTCAAGAAACTCCATATAAAAGTTGGCTATCATCGGACTTAGCGGGCTCCCCATCGCTACGCCATCCAGCTGTTCATAGAATTCATAATTCCATTGGAAATAAGTTGTGGTCAGAACCTGGTGAAACAGGTCCACTACATCTTGCGGGTAGAACTTGTGTAGCAGCTCCAGTGTGTCCTTGACCGGTACTTTAGTAAACAATGACACCACGTCAAAGCTTACAAGTAAATCTTCAGGCCGCGTTCTCAACATCTTGATTTTTTCTATGAAGTGGGTCGAGTCTCTGATGTAAGAACTCTTCTTTCCTACGTGTTGTTTCAATTGGTTGCTGAGGTATTTCGCCAGCTCATAGGTAGGAGAGCCGATAGCATTGACGATCGGTCTGAGTGGAACCTCCTTTTTATGTATTTTTGGTAGGCCGTATAGTCTAGGCGGTAATGCCTCCGATTTCTTAATGGAGCGTTGTACGGCCGCTGGAATTGACGAGGTATTTATCAGCTGGTTAGTTTTCTTCAGGATTGCTGCCGTCGGATCCCGTGTCAGCTTCTTATATGTGTTGGGGTCCAGGAGGTCACCAATTTTTCGTTCGTAATCTTTGGTGTTTAAGATTACTGTCGCGTTCCCTTTGTCTGCTGCCAGGATTAGAATGTCTTCTTTCTCGTTAAGGGATTTAATCGCCCTTGACTCATCTCTGGTTAAATTGCTCTTCGAAGGCTGCGCACGTTGCAGAATTCGAGCTGTCTCTCTTCGAATTTCTTCAGCCTTATCCATGCTCACTCCTCTTATCCCGGATTCCACGTTGGCAATGATGTCTTCGAACGGTAACACACGTGGTGTTACTGCGAAGTTCCCGCCCTTGGCCAGTACCGCCATTTCTTCTGGTGTTAGTATCGTGTCGGATAGATTCACTACTGTCCGAGCGGGGTCCAAGGTCACGGGGGCCTTGGTTGTCACGCTGTTCTCATATTTCTTCTTAAGACGATCGGTGATGTGTAGTGATGTGGATGTCATGGTGGCATGTGTCATCCTATCTACATCTGTCCAATCTTCTGTAGTCAGGATGCAGCTCAGCTGTAGGTGTAGTGAATATAAATTCTTGTCGTTCCAGGCCAGTTCACGGCGGGTTTGATGGATTCTGTCCCTCAGCAGGGCCTTCTCCGTCCGGTTGTATATGCGGTGGGATGATGCCGTCCGGAACAGACGTTTTAACCGTAGAAACCTCGGGATGACCCCAGTATCGCGGCAACGTAGAAGATAGGTCAAAGAGCACAAAAGCTGTGCTTTTTTTCTTTCGGAGCACCTCCAGTCTTCGGATCAGTTTGTATTTATCCTCCCCGTAGAGGCGGTTAATCTTGCAGTGTAGGCTTTCACGGCCGGAGTCTATAGATGTAGATTCATTTTCCGGGCTGAGAGGCCGTGGTCTATTAGTTGGTTTTATACCAGACGTTTCGTCTGCAACTGCGGCAGACATCTTCAGTGGAGTGTTATCCGAGGTCGCAAGACTCTTCTCGGCGTACCTGAGGCAACTGATCCTCGAATCATCATCCCGGCCAGAAACGGGCCATGATGAAAACCCTGATCAACAGGGCCAGGCGGGTAGCCGAGCCACGACACATCCAACGGGAGCTGAGCCATGTATCGACAGCACTCATGGCCAATGGCTACTCAAGGCCGGAGATAAAGAGAGCCATGCGCCCCAGGGTAACACCGTCGATGCGGTCACAAGAACGAGCGACTAAGAAGGGCACAGTCTTCCTACCCTACTTAAGGAATGTGACGGACCGTATCAGCAGGGTGCTGAAGCGTCATGATGTGGAAACGACCTTCCTGCCGACCAAGCAAATCCGGAACATGCTGAGGTCATCCAAGGACAAACGAGATAAGCTGCTGTCCGCCGGAGTTTACAGGATTCCGTGTTCGTGCGGGAAGGTCTACATCGGTACTACACAGCGAAGCGTCAGGACGAGACTGACAGAACATAATAGGAATTGCCGCCTAGGACAGATCGACAAATCGGCAGTGGCAGCACATGCCTATCAAGAGGGCGATCACAACATAAGATTCAAGGACACGGACATCTTGAGCACGACGACGCACTTCTTCCCCCGTCTACATAGAGAAGCGATCGAAATACATAAACATAACAACAACTTTAATCGCAAGGAAGAAGGCGTAAAGCTAAACAAGTGTTGGTACCCGGTCCTAAACAGAACAGATAAGAAGCCACTACAACAAAAGGACGGAACCCAGAACGGGAGCAGCGAACAAAGCGGCGCGGACCGCAGCGACAACAGGCCTCGGCCCGCGAGCCGCACTATAAATACGCCCGCACAACCAGACACAGGAAGTGGTACCTAAGAGGTTACGTCCAATTTCGGCTTCCCCTTCAAAATTTTCTAGAGCTCCTTCAGGGGAGCAGCGTAACCCGGAGTGAGACTAGTGGCCAACAGGCTTGGAGCTCACATATTTCGTTTTGTACAGCCCCCAACCCCTTGCAAGGACGCGTTTTGCGTACCTTTTAAATTTTCCTCCCAATTCTCCTTCGATTTTCGATTTTTTTTTAGACACAGGATCAGTTGCCTCAGGTACGCCGAGAAGAGTCTTGCGACCTCGGATACCACTCCACTGAAGATGTCTGCCGCAGTTGCAGACGAAACGTCTGGTATAAAACCAACTAATAGACCACGGCCTCTCAGCCCGGAAAATGAATCTACATCTATAGACTCCGGCCGTGAAAGCCTACACTGCAAGATTAACCGCCTCTACGGGGAGGATAAATACAAACTGATCCGAAGACTGGAGGTGCTCCGAAAGAAAAAAGCACAGCTTTTGTGCTCTTTGACCTATCTTCTACGTTGCCGCGATACTGGGGTCATCCCGAGGTTTCTACGGTTAAAACGTCTGTTCCGGACGGCATCATCCCACCGCATATACAACCGGACGGAGAAGGCCCTGCTGAGGGACAGAATCCATCAAACCCGCCGTGAACTGGCCTGGAACGACAAGAATTTATATTCACTACACCTACAGCTGAGCTACATCCTGACTACAGAAGATTGGACAGATGTAGATAGGATGACACATGCCACCATGACATCCACATCACTACACATCACCGATCGTCTTAAGAAGAAATATGAGAACAGCGTGACAACCAAGGCCCCCGTGACCTTGGACCCCGCTCGGACAGTAGTGAATCTATCCGACACGATACTAACACCAGAAGAAATGGCGGTACTGGCCAAGGGCGGGAACTTCGCAGTAACACCACGTGTGTTACCGTTCGAAGACATCATTGCCAACGTGGAATCCGGGATAAGAGGAGTGAGCATGGATAAGGCTGAAGAAATTCGAAGAGAGACAGCTCGAATTCTGCAACGTGCGCAGCCTTCGAAGAGCAATTTAACCAGAGATGAGTCAAGGGCGATTAAATCCCTTAACGAGAAAGAAGACATTCTAATCCTGGCAGCAGACAAAGGGAACGCGACAGTAATCTTAAACACCAAAGATTACGAACGAAAAATTGGTGACCTCCTGGACCCCAACACATATAAGAAGCTGACACGGGATCCGACGGCAGCAATCCTGAAGAAAACTAACCAGCTGATAAATACCTCGTCAATTCCAGCGGCCGTACAACGCTCCATTAAGAAATCGGAGGCATTACCGCCTAGACTATACGGCCTACCAAAAATACATAAAAAGGAGGTTCCACTCAGACCGATCGTCAATGCTATCGGCTCTCCTACCTATGAGCTGGCGAAATACCTCAGCAACCAATTGAAACAACACGTAGGAAAGAAGAGTTCTTACATCAGAGACTCGACCCACTTCATAGAAAAAATCAAGATGTTGAGAACGCGGCCTGAAGATTTACTTGTAAGCTTTGACGTGGTGTCATTGTTTACTAAAGTACCGGTCAAGGACACACTGGAGCTGCTACACAAGTTCTACCCGCAAGATGTAGTGGACCTGTTTCACCAGGTTCTGACCACAACTTATTTCCAATGGAATTATGAATTCTATGAACAGCTGGATGGCGTAGCGATGGGGAGCCCGCTAAGTCCGATGATAGCCAACTTTTATATGGAGTTTCTTGAAGAGTCGATCCTCGAAGCCGCGACACTTAAGCCTTCATGCTGGTTTAGATACGTCGATGATACGTTCGTAATCTGGCCCCATGGTGAACGATCATTGATGGATTTCCTGAGTCAGTTGAATGGCTTCCATACGCAAGTACAATTTACTATGGAAACGGAAAAGGACGGCAGGTTACCCTTCCTGGACGCTATGGTACAAAGGAGGACAGATGGCACCCTAGGTCATGACGTCTACAGGAAGCCGACCCACACAGACAGATATCTGCATAAGACCTCGAATCATCATCCCGGCCAGAAACGGGCCATGATGAAAACCCTGATCAACAGGGCCAGGAGGGTAGCCGAGCCACGACACATCCAACGGGAGCTGAGCCATGTATCGACAGCACTCATGGCCAATGGCTACTCAAGGCCGGAGATAAAGAGAGCCATGCGCCCCAGGGTAACACCGTCGATGCGGTCACAGGAACGAGCGACTAAGAAGGGCACGGTCTTCCTACCCTACTTAAGGAATGTGACGGACCGTATCAGCAGGGTGCTGAAGCGTCATGATGTGGAAACGACCTTCCTGCCGACCAAGCAAATCCGGAACATGCTGAGGTCATCCAAGGACAAACGAGATAAGCTGCTGTCCGCCGGAGTTTACAGGATTCCGTGTTCGTGCGGGAAGGTCTACATCGGTACTACACAGCGAAGCGTCAGGACGAGACTGACAGAACATAATAGGAATTGCCGTCTAGGACAGATCGACAAATCGGCAGTGGCAGCACATGCCTATCAAGAGGGCGATCACAACATAAGATTCAAGGACACGGACATCTTGAGCACGACGACGCACTTCTTCCCCCGTCTACATAGAGAAGCGATCGAAATACATAAACATAACAACAACTTTAATCGCAAGGAAGAAGGCGTAAAACTAAACAAGTGTTGGTACCCGGTCCTAAACAGAACAGATAAGAAGCCACTACAACAAAAGGACGGAACCCAGAACGGGAGCAGCGAACAAAGCGGCGCGGACCGCAGCGACAACAGGCCTCGGCCCGCGAGCCGCACTATAAATACGCCCGCACAACCAGAGACAAGTGGCCAAGAGGCTTGGAGCTCACATATTCAGTTTTTCTCAGCCCCAACTCCCCCCTTGCAAAAAGGACGTGTTTTCACGTACCTTTAAAGTTTCTCCTCCCACTTCCCCCCACTCATTCATTCATTCATTCATTCATTCAGACACAGGATCAGTTGCCTCAGGTACGCCGAGAAGAGTCTTGCGACCTCGGATACCACTCCACTGAAGATGTCTGCCGCAGTTGCAGACGAAACGTCTGGTATAAAACCAACTAATAGACCACGGTCTCTCAGCCCGGAAAATGAATCTACATCCATAAGTATTTAACCTCATTAACTTCATTAATAACTGAACAATTGCAATTTATATCGGAACAATCAGAATTATGCTTTTTAAATTGTAGTACAGATGAAATTGGTTTATTACTTTTTATTAGTTAAAGAAAATAGGATAGCTATAGTTTTATCTTTATTAATTAGAAGTGAATTCAAATCGAACCATCTTTTTATGAATTCTAATCCGCAATTTGCATTGTAATAAGCATCAGTCTAAGTTTTTCCACTAAAAAGTAAAACAGTATCATCAGCATACGAATATAAATCACCTTCATATTCTTTAAGGTCTATCATTAAAAGGTCATTAATATATATTAAAAATAAAATCGGTCCGAAGACTGTGCCTTGCGGAATACCTATTTTAATTTTGATAAATTCATTTAATACATTATCAATTTTAGTAGCTTGATCTCTATCATTTAAATAAGATTTTAATGAATTAAAAGCATTATCTGTAATTCCAACACAATTTAATTTCTCTAATAATAAATGACAGTATCAAAAGCTTTTCTTGTATCCAGAAATATACCAACACACTTAAAACCTTGATCAAGCACATTAGTAATTTTTCGAGTAACATTGAAAATAGCATTCTCTGTACTACAGTTTTTTCTCAATCCAAATTGTTTTTCACTTAATATATTCTGCTTATTTAAATGATCCATTTTCCTACTTTTAAAGCATTTTTCAAATAATTTACAAAAACAAGAAAGGAAAGATATAGTTCTATAATTATTCATATTCATTTTATCACCATATTTAAAATTGGTTTTATGATAGCAATTTTTAATTTGTCAGGAAATTTGCCATGCAAAAAATACAAATTAAATATATGTTCAAGCGGTTTAGCAATATAAATTATTAGCAATTTTATTAACTTTGCATTAAATATATCAAAACCACATGATTTATTGTCCTTCAAGTTTGAACAAATTTTAATTAATTCTTCTATTGTAACAGGGTTAAGCTGCATACATGAATTTATTTTAATAAAGTTATTAGATATATTAATTTTATTATACAAACTGTTATTATTAATAATAATAATAATAATAATATTATTATTATTATTATTATTATTATTATTATTATTATTAATAGAAGAAATAATTTCCGCACATATATTAGAAAAGTAATTATTAAATTCAGTAGCAATATTTTTTTAATCATTTATAACTAATCCATGAAGAGTATAAATTTCTTTAATTTTATCATAAACCTTGGTTTGAATGTTATTAATAGTTTGCCAAAATATTTTAGGGTTATTTATTTATTTTATTGGGTTATTTTACGACGCTTTATCAACATCTAGGTTATTTAGCGTCTGAATGAAATGAAGGTGATAATGCCGGTGAAATGAGTCCGGGGTCCAGCACCGTAAGTTACCCAGCATTTGCTCGTATTGGGTTGAGGGAAAACCCCGGAAAAAACCTCAACCAGGTAACTTGCCCCGACCGGGATTCGAACCCGGGCCACCTGGTTTCGCGGCCAGACGCGCTGACCGTTACTCCACAGGTGTGGACTTTTTCGGATTATCTTTACAGTTTTCCAATTTATTACAATAATATTCAATCTTCAGCGTTTTTATTAAGTTTGTCAAAATGTTTCCATACATTTTATATTTGTTTTTTAGGTTAACAATAAAAGGCTCTTTCTTTAATTTTACTGCAATTTTATCTCTAGTTCTAATGGACTTAATAACCCCTCTAGTGATCCATGGTTTAATCTTTTTATTCTTACTAAATATTCCGAGTTATTTTGAATGTGTTTGTTTCAATTTTGGTATAATAAATTAAGGCATTCATCTGGATCAGGGTTATTTAATATATTAAACCAAGATTCATTACTTATGTCTAATATTAAGTTATCTTAATTAATAATTTTAAAAATATTATAATCTTTATTATATTCTTCATATTCTTTGTCATTAAGTGAGATAACTGCACATGTATTATAATGATCAGTAAGTTGACTATGATAAACACAAGGTGTGAATTCTCTTAATTTATTGTTGCTTTCAAGAGATATATCGTCGAGACAGCTCTTGGTTAACGATCTGGTTATGGCATTTAAATACTTGTAAAGTCCAAATTCTTGTAACATGTTCAAATAATCATGGGACTTATCATCAAAATTTTGGTCTTCCAATATTTGAATATTAATATCACCAATTACACTAGCCTGCGAATTTCAACTTTGTGTTTGTTGCCTAAACTAAGTAATGTGATTTTATATAATGTCGATGTGCTGAATCCGAATTTTCAATCCGTTTGCTTCTATCACGTCAGGTTTGTATGCAAAATCACTTTAAATGTATTTTATAATTACGTGAATTTCATCACCAACTTTTTCATTTCACTTTTTTATTTCAAATTCAAAAGCAATATTTAAAACACACAACTTGCAGAAATTATGTGTAGGGTTGTCCATACATGTCACTAGAGTGTTTTTGCTTTGTTTTGTCTTGTTTACTTCACTGTTGGGTGCATAAATTAGCACAATGTAACAAAAAATTACACCACTTGCTTCTTAGTTTAGAAAGTCCTCCTGTTCCTCTTTCTTTTATGTTTCTCTTCGGGTATTTCACGCTTTAACATCCAACAATAATCACCAAGCATACTGATGCTCCCGCGGTCCTGGTACCTTCTTTCGAACTCCTGCAGATCCTTGTGAAATCGTTCATCTTACTCTTAGCTGAAAAATCCTAGATTTTCGGCGAAATAATCTAGCTGAGAAAACAGAAAATTTTGATACTCATGTTACAACCAAATCCTTGTATGCTTCAAGCATGTTAGCCACAATGTTTCGGTAATTAGGATCCTTGTTGCCAAGAAATTTTAAAACAAGTTCACAAAAAAAAAAAAAATCCATGCTGATTTCTCCTTTTCATCCATACTGTTTTAAATGCTGCACCAGACGTGTACTTAAAACAGCTTCCTTCCTTATTTAAAGCTTTTACAAGCTGTTTCATTAAGCCAAGCTTGATGTGGAGAGATGGCAGCACAACTTTAGAAGAACTCACAAGGCTTTGGCGCACAACATTCTTACAACCGACTTCCAAATTTTGTCGAGGTGTCCAGTCTTTCATAGTCCAGTGATCAACTCGTGCCCTACATCCCACAGGCAAAGAATGCATGGAAATTTGGTAAAACCAGATTGTTGACCCAGGAACATAGTAAGAACTTTGTAATCATCACAAACTTGCCACTAATGTTCTTATATTCTAGTCCCAACAACAGCAGTTGCAAATTTGTGTATGATTTTTTTAGGATCACTGAATAGGCAACGGCCACTGACCCAAAAATGTTTCCGTTATGAAGGAGGAAATCCTTTAAACTTCGCTTGGAAGCATCAATGAACAGTCTCCATTCACTTAGGTCATAGTTTGGAAGTCCAAGTTTTAGCATAGGCCTAAATTCTTTCACATTACTGCAATATACAAGATTATCATCTTCGGAGAAAAGTATTTAAAGCCTATTTCACGTTGTCAGTACCAATAGAATGATGTTTGTTTAAGATTTTCTGGTCGAACAGTGATTGGTACATTAGGCACAGATAAAATGGCTGACCGAACAACTGAATACACTATTTGATTTTTATGTTTAGAATCGTACCCCTTCACATCACACAAACAGAAGTAGCAGTCATTACTATGGTTGAACTACTCTCTCCAAACCATAGGTAGGCTTACTCCAAAAGATAGCAACGGTCTTCTCCAATTGATCAAATGACGAAATTCTTCAGTGCATAATCTACATACTTTGTGTGGTGCCTAAGCTTTACTTTGGTCTCCAAGTATGACTTTTTCACAAAATCTGTAATATTACACCTCTGCTTACGCAATATGTATATCCTACATAAGTTATATAACAAAAGTGGTCTGAATTATTTAGACATCCTCGATGCAACATGGTAAATACTTTCTTACTGAACTAAAAATTTTCAACATTCTACTCCACAATAAAGCTTCAAACTAATGAAACACAGACTAATGAATGTGAGAGAAACTAGAAGAGTTGAGTTCAGTCTCTCACCAAGGAGAGGCTGACATTTCTGTCTTTCACAAATAAAAATAATGACAAGACTGCACGTTATTTCCCCCTAACTTCCTTATGTGCTTGCACCCCCTATCTGCTAAGAAACATCCAGTGTCCTTGGTTTTCAATATAAACACTTTAAAAATATGTTGAATACATTTGGTTTTCATATCCTAACATACTAAATCTACATATGTTAAAGTATTACAGTTTAAATAATTACGCTATAAATTGTCGTAATATATTATAAGAAAATTAAAATAACAAAAAAATGGTACGTTGTAGGAACTTTTTGACCTTGAATTTGATTTCAGCATGCTAAAAATACCATAAAAACATTAAAACTTTGGAGGCAGGAATTTCATCGCAGACTAGTATTATTAAATGGTTAATAACATTTTTGTTATTGTGCAAAAAAACATTCAAGATCATTTAAAAATTCCAATTTGTTTAGACTAAGGCAGGCATGTCAGAAATGAGGCATTCATTGTGCATTTATGTGCGCAGATCGCCGGTCTGTGCGGACTGCATCATTCAGGCGTTGCTCTTACCAGTTATTAGCTGGAGGGGTGTACAATAATCTATTCTGCGCTTCTAGCGTTGGATTAAATAGGCATTTGGACATCATGAACACACTTAGCAGAAGGAAAAAAACACAATTATTATCAGTGTCTACATTTGATACTTTTAATACAAGAAACATTAGGCTTACTCAGTTATACTTTATAAAGTAGTGGCTTGTAAAGCATAATTTATTAACAAGATTTTTATGTAGTATTTGAAGAAAAAAATATTTCAGTAATTTCGAAACAAAAAACGAACAAGTATTTCATTTTACGTAGTGAGTACTCATTATTTTAAAGTAATAGACCCTACTCTTTATTTGTTTCTCAACCATTACTATTTATTGGGACCATTGGTACACAAATGTTGAAGAAAATATTATACTTACAATTAATTACATGCAGTAGAACATTGTGAAGTATTTACACTGAAATAATTTCCTTGCTGTATGTCAATATAAATTAACAATAATATTAATAAATAATATAAATTAAGCTTAGAATTTAAATTCACATATAGTATACTTGGAAAACTTTGAGAACAAGTATCGACAAGTCGGGAGCGTTACTGAAAGAAATTAGAAGTGTAGTTCACAAGCTGTGACGCGATGACATTCTCTTTATGTCAGGTTTAAAGATTTATTAATGTAAGTATATTAACATAATATAGATGGAAAATTTGCCATTATATATTTTTCCAGAAAATTTTTCCGCCTTGCAAATAGTTGCTTTCTTCGCTCCTTACAACCTCAAGAGACTCACATGTATTCCTCACTATATTCTCATAATTTAACAGCTTATGAAATAAAAGTAGTCAGTCTCCTAATCTTTGATGTCTGTGTTAGTACAGACTCCAAAACAACGCCGTTGTCAATTTCGTTTTGCCGCGGAGTACTGATTAAGAAATAAGCGCTGGCGCATATCATACTTTTAGAACTTTACTCATCTGATCTAAACTGTCACAAGGCTCTTACCTCGACATGGGTTTATGAAAGCCTTTCATTTAAAAATAATTATTGTTGGCTGAAGAAAACATAACAATTATGTTATATGATTCGTGATTTCTCTTCTTCGTTATATCTGTGGAGTCCTGACTTTATTTTTCATAACGCATTCACAGTCACAGCTCAATCAGCACCCGTACTGATCTGTTGGTCTGCTGCTGCAGATACTGTATAGCCCTGACGCGCGCCCCTCCAATCTGATTCACTCCCTCTAGGTAGGGGAATAGGAAATGCACATTGCACAGAGACAGCTGCACAATGTGCGCGACTGCACAATGTGCAGGGTAATAGTTGTTACTTCAAATATAATATTGTTAAATTTGAGACTTAAATGCAAAATATTTGCCAAGATTTACCAAGTATAACATCAATGCCATCTTTAACATATACTACAATGGCATCACATTTATTATGTGTATTTAATTTGGTAAACTTACGATAATTGAGTAATTCAAATCCTATATCATTACTAAGCTATGCTTCAGTCAATACAATTAAATCAAATTTAGTAGAAAAAGATTCAAGAAAAACACAAAATTCCGAAAAGTTTTTAGAAATACTATGAATATTCATATGTAAAATTTTTAAATTAAGATATTTACTAGAAATGTAACTGTCAAAATTAAACATGTCATTAAACTGTATTGTTGGTTTATTTAAATTAGTGTAATAATCAGTAATACAATTAATATTATTAGAAATGTTATCCATTATAAATATTATTACCTTATTGACTGAAATGACTACGTAATAAGTTTACATTTTATTAAGGTCGTTATAATCAAAGATTCCACTCACATTTGAATGTTCATCTTTTCTAACGAATATTTTGCAATCTTTTATCCAAGTAAACTTGTAACGCTTTTCTCTAGCAACAACTTTAGTTTTGTAATGAAGAGTCTTCATAAATGGTGTCAAATGATACATGGCAGTCACCATACCGGGTTGGAAGTTCTTGTAGATTTTCCATGTTGGAATACCATAATCTCCATCGTTGCCTTTAGCCGTTTCACGGAAGCTACGTAACCGGGAAACACGTCTCATTCGATTTGAGAAGCGAACAAAAATGGGCTTTATTTTACCCGGACGGGCTGGCAGTCTATGTGCAGAACTTATATCTTTATAAGAATTACCCTCACCAATAATTGTTGACACTGTGTTCACAATTTCAGTTACAGATTCTGAGTTCGTTGATGGAATACCATGTAATATAATATTGTCTCTACGAGTATACTGTTTATGATCATGTATTCTTATTTGAAGATCATAATTTTCCTGTTGCAGTTGTTCATTATCTTTACGCACTACGATTGCAACATCCTTTATTTCAGTAAATTCTGAGAGAATTGTATCAAATTTCGATGCCATGAAAGCAATTGATTTCATAACTTCACTCATTTCATTCATGATAGTTGTAAATTTATATACTATAGAAATCAAATATTTACTAATGTCAGGATCAATCACATTACTCACCATATTCACACTATTCCTTGAATTTGTATCACTAGTTACACTAACTTTAGCACTTTCATTCACTTCATCACTTGACTCGGTATTAACCTTTGTATTCTTATTATTACCTGAATTAGACTTCTTTTTGACCATGTTGAGTTACATTTGAAGGTTGTGTTTATAAAGCTAACCGTCAAATAATAATGCGTCCTCTCTCCACGCCAATCGGAATCGGAATTACACCTCAATAAACAAAAGTTTTATCTGGGATCGAACACGAGACGTTTCGGTTATACAGTGGAACCGACACGCTACTGTATGAGCTACCGAGACAAGACAGTGACAGCAGCAGTCCAGAATGTAAATCCCATAGCAGGCATTTGCCATTCGGTACAGGGAAGCAATGATATTTTGTGACCCGAGCTATGTTGTGAAATCGTGGCCTTAAATGGCTGTCTTCTTCGTGATCCTTATTCAGGTCCTTGTTCTTGTTGTGGTTCTTGTAACAACTCTTGTTGTATTTGTCATGGTACTTATCGGTACGTCGATATCGAGTGAACCCCGCTGTAGAACTTTAACTTCCGACGACCAAGAGTCGTCTCATTCTTTTTAAGGGTAACTGTACTGCATAGATGTCAAGGTCAGAGCACATGAAGACTCTTAAGCCTCGTACAGATATGCGCGCCGAAACCCGTAGCGCAACCACGACCCGCGCCAGGGCAATGCTACGCACGGTGGTTGCGCTATTACGTTGCGGGATGAACTTTTTAAACCCGCGCCGAAGTCCGCAACACTACGGCCCGGTTGCACCAATCCTTGTTAAATATTTAACATTACGTTAAGGCAGTTTAACTGCAAACTTAACGGAAGTTAAACCCACTGTTAAATTAACATAGCATACTCCCTCAGTTAAATCCGTAACGTCCTGTTACAGCGTGAATCATGGCTGCCGCATTTTTATATCGAGATATATTTGCAGTGAAAACAATTAGCTGCAATCACTACTTCAGCATTTTTAATTATGCAGAATAGATATGTTCATAAATACTAAAATTATTCATATTAATATTAGCACTGCATCCACAGTAAAGAGAAGATATGTGTTTATTAACGCAAGCATTCCTGTGATTATTATTTCGTATTAATACTACGATATAATTGCAGATTTTCAAAACGATATTTCTTTATTTCACTGATATAAGAGTTCACATGTAATTATGACTGATAACGTGTGAAGATATGTTAGATATATAAGATATGAAAATAATGTTAACGCTTATTCAGCATCACAGTTATTTTCATTTTGTATTGGTTCTATTTGATCCTGGATAATTGAAAGAATCTTCGTACAAATATCAACTTTGAGAGTGAAAGTATCACCGTCAGTTTTCAAATGTTCCACTGTATTTTGTGCATGACCAGTCTCAGCATTTCTTTTAATATTTTCATAACATTGATTTGTTTCATAGTTTGGGTTTTCACATCCAAATGGCGATTGAAAATATTGGGTTAAAGAGATCCATGTTTGTTCCTTTTTCCTAATAAAAGATCCATCACTACGTTTAAGTTCAATTTCATTCATATAATTGCTAGATATACTAAAATAATTTTATTTCTCATATGAGGTAAAATTACTGCTCCTTACACTTTGTTTTTCTCGATTTCGTTGTAATTATGTTAGTCTCCAATACATCCATAATGTAAAAATACAATTCCCCGCTAAAACAAATGACCACACCAACTAAAGGCACATTCAGAGAACTTTCATACAATCACTGCTTCTTTGATTCCTGTTACATTACTCTTAACATCATGTTAGCTAACCAAAGTACCTCAAATTGTTGGTGAAACACTATTACACTAACAGGATGTTTAATTTTTAACAATACGTTAGTTAATATGCTGTTAGCGTTATTGTAACGAAGTTTGGTAAAACTGGGCCCTAACCTACCAGCGTCCGCCAGTTCAGGTAGGCCTACTCCTACTTTTAATCATGGACGTAGTTGCAGCAGCCTATATTTATTTGCATTTTGCGTGCAAAAAGAAACGGAAACAGAGGCAATGGTGGCAAACATAGTTACATATCATATACAAATAGAAATAAATGTGGTGATTCACATTTTCTGGCCGACTTGAAGTTCAAAACAGTTAGTGGACATTATAAAAATTTTACCAGAATGTCACCTACAGACTTTAAATATTTCCTGGCGCCTAATGTTGTAAAGAAGGATACCACATTCATTTCAAGAAAGAGTGGCAGTGACGATGCGATTTCTGGCAACCATACAATAATATTCAATAACATTGCTGAATCAACACACAAGACTAAAATTAGTTTAAGAATCTTTAAAGGGCTTTGAAGCTAAATTAAAAAATGAAACCTGGAAATATGTCAATGGAGATATGAATAATAAATTCAATGCGTTTCATAATACATTCTTAAATATTTTTGAACTAAGATTTCTTGTAAAGCACAAAATTTCTCAAACATCTAAAAATAATTGGATTACACAAGACATAAGAATCTCATGCAAAACAAAGAGAACTCAATATATTTAAAATAGAAATAGTAATGACCGCAAATTAATAGGTCTAATTTCTGTAGTACAATTTTATGATTAATATAGACGAAGGCTTTGGAGAGATCACAGAATACTCCTCGTACTTGTAATTTTTTTATTAATTGCTTCCAGAATTTTATCAGTTAAATGAAACACAAAGTAATCTTAAAAGCCAAATAACTTTACATTAACAATTTATTCTAAACTTGACTAATAAAATCAAAACAACTAGGAACATTACTTACTTACTTACTTACTTACTTACTGGCTTTTAAGGAACCCGGAGGTTCATTGCCGCTCTCACATAAGCCCACCATTTGTCCCTATCCTGAGCAAGATTAATCCAGTCTCTACCATCATATCCCACCTTCCCCAAATCCATTTTAATATTATCAGTGTATCTAATGCTTACTCACTTCACTTACGTGATTCGGGTTCCGCATACTGCACATAAATGGCAGGACTGTGGCCCACTTTCAAATTGCACACCATTTCTTCGGACCACGTTATGCATGATGTGTATCTATGAAGAATTATGTCGTGTAGGCTACTAGAGTGAGTGTATGTGTAAGTGTAGTGTAGGGAATGGGTGAGGATAATGATAGTGATGAAGGAAGAAGGAGAAACCCGGTGCCGGCACGTAGACTACTCTACCGAGTAGCACCAAGAGGGCCGCCAGGCTTAACGTCCCCACCCGACGGACGAATCACTATCACTATTTACATGAAAATTTCTGACCCCGCCGGGAATCGAACCCGGACCGGCTAGTCTGGATGTAGAACATGCTACCACAGAACTAACTCGGTAGGTAAAATTTGTATGCATTCAAACATTACATTTAATGGAGAATGGGAATATGTACATTTTAATATTATAGAGTATCATTTAAAAAAATAACTTTACTGTCACACTCTTTATGTCTGAATATCTAACTTTTTTCGAACACTGGTATCATATTGTATGGTATATCTCCAACAGCTTTTTGTATAAAACTTTTTTTTTTGTAAAATTTAAGAAGTTATTAGCAATATTCCATACTTATTGTTCAACCTGTTTATAAAAGAGTATATCAGCATCTTAATTGCTGCAACATTCTCATTTCAGAACAATAATGTGGATTCAGAAAGAATACATCAAGTGAGCAAGCTTCGTTTAATTTAACTGATAAAATTCTGGAAGCAATTAATAGGAAATAACAAGTAGGAGGGATATTTTGTGATCTCTCCAAAGCTTTCGATTGTATTAATCATAAAATTCTACTTAAAACATTAGAATACTATGTTATTAAAGGCATAGCCTAACAGTGGTTTGAATCATATCTGCATTTCAGAAAACAAAAGTTGAAATCAACGCATTCAGTGACACCTTTAAACCTACTTCAACATGGGGAAATGTTCATACAGGGGTCACGCAAAGATCTCTATTAGGACCTCTTCTTTTTCTAATTTTTATAAATGATCTTGGCCCCTTAATAAAAGGAATGATTATCCTATACTATTTACAGGTGACACAAGTATCATAATTACAGACAGCAACTTTGCCACATTCAAATATAAAACAGAAACACTTTTCCTTAAAATTTATGACTGGTTACAACCGATAAACTAGCTTTATACATTAATAAAACTAACATAATTCTATTTAAAACTACGTCAAATTTAATCTCTGAAACATGAGACACAACTGTCAACAATATACCTCTGCTAGAAACGTCAACAACCAAATTTATTGGTTTGGATATTAATAATAGGTCTACATTAAACTGCAACCATCATATTAATGAAATAACCACCAAACGTAGCTAAGCATGCTTCGCAATTAGGTCGTTACAACAATTCGTAAATAGGAGTATCTTAAAGACAATATATTTGTCTATATTTATTTCATTATGTTATACGAAATAATATTTTGGGGATAGTAAAAATATATTATTACAAAAAGGAAAATTAGAATAATAGTTGCAGCAAAGGCTATAGCATCGTGTAGACCATTTTTTTTTAATTAGAGATTCTGACTTTAACGAATCAGTACATTATACTCTTCAATAAATTTCCTCTAATGTAATAAAGAAATTTTCCAACTAATTTAGCCATACCTGCAGAAAGAATGATTTTCAAACGCCATCATCAAACTTATCATGCTATCAAAGGGAATACCTTGCATGACAATAAAAATTACCGTACTTAATATCTCACACTTTCTATTCTGTAGATGAATTCTTGACATTTCACATATTGGTAGTGTAAATATTTTAATACTATGAAATGGTAAATATATTCTATTGTATAATATGTTATTGTCATTAAGGTATTAATTCTGTATATATTTCACATTTGCATTTTTATATTTTAAACGAAAGAATTTGACATGTTCTTTATTCCATACTATAAAGCAACTGTAAGATATTATGGAACGAATAAATATGTCTGTCTGTCTTCCTGTCCGTCCATCTATCTATCAATTTTAATAATTGTTATATTACATCTGTGGATAATATCAGGTTTCTTGAATTTTTTTGTCGACAACACTTTACTATGGTGGGCCTATATGATTTTATTTAAAAAAAGCGAAATACCGTAAACGTTGCTATTTTTGCAGCTTAGGTCTACGTTGAATCTACATTATTTATATCTATATATTATTCTCATGTTAACCATAGCACCTTTTAAGGAGAAATCCTGTAAAAATTAGCAGAGTCTTTATTGCTCAGAAACGAGTTATTAGAACGATTTTGTTACTTAAAGTACAAAACCTTTTTCTTTTTTAGGAATACATAATCTTGGTATTTCTTTGTAAAGCCTATACTTCTATTTATAAATGTTTAATGCTGTTTACGCATGACGAAACTGAATGTAATAAAATATTACGAGTAAATTGTCATGACTTTAATACACGTAATGCAGAACTGTAAGAATAGAAAGTCACAGACAGAACAAATATGAAATGCCTAATTATTGTAGTACTTTATTGTTTAATAAGTTAAAATCTAGGGATTTGACGGTGATTTAAACTCATTTAGCATCGGTGTATTGAATTATGTTCAACTAAGAATTGAAAAATTGAGAGTAACTTAAATTTAGTGTTCCAAAGAAGTGTTAATTACTTTTTAGTGTTTGCGTGTATTTAATTTTTAATAAGTAATTCATTATGGCGTGTGTTTGAGCGAAGTGTAGACATCAGCAGTATGTATACAAATAATTATTATTATTTATACTTGCTAGTATAGTAATATATTATTGAGATATTTTTACATGCTAATAACTTCATACTTGCTGATTATTCGTATTATTGACAGTAATATGTTGTATATATGGACAGTGATTTTGGTTTCCGAATGTGAATTAACATAGATGTTACAATTTTGGATCTCATTGAATATTACAATAAATCAGGAAATAATCATAGTCAATAAAATAGTCATATGAATATAAATTATGATAATGATGATGCTAATAATAATAATAATAATAATAATAATAATAATAATGAAGTTGGACATAAAATAAACATAAATGAGTATAAAGCATGAACATGGTACTGGTCCAGCATGGTTTGCAGAATTTAATAATAATTCGGAAACAATAAAATTCAAATTGCAATCATTAACATCCCAGTGTGACGTCAGGGCATGCGTAGTCCAACATATTTGTGTCAGCGTCCACACATACTGCAACTGGAGAGCTGAATCTTTTGACTGTTACGCAGAATTACCGACCTACTGACGGATCGCTCCGCATCATCGGTCCGCAACGCTGGGTCGTAACATGAAGGTCGCGCCAGCTGCTACCAAGCATCGTTCCTTAAACTTTTGTTAAAATTCCTTGTGGTGTTTGGCATTTCACAAAATTTCTTTACCTCTCTATAATTTCATAAGTGCAACGTGTTTTGCTCGGTCCATTCCATGTTCACTGCCCACACAGACAGACGAATTGGTGTTGATTGATTGGTTGATTGATGGTTGATTGATTGACTAATTGATTGACATTAATCTTACGCTAACAAGTGGGCTATCTTTCCTTGACCCTGCAGGTAAGGTTTCATCGTCTACTAAAGAGCGCGAATAGAACCTGGAGCCTCAAGCCCTTAGAACCTAGATTAACATCGGAAACCCGTACTTGCCATAAGTATAGGGGTTGAATCATTTTGCAACGCAACTTATTTGCGTACATATTACGAGTTAAAAGGTTTCATGGGTTAAATGAGGGGATATCTAAGCAACATAAGGCCGAGGAATGAGACAAGTTTGGAGTTGATAGATGAGGGGATAAATAATGTGAGAGGAGACATACTACGTAGGAACTAAAACCCCGCTTGCATTTTCTTTTATTGCAATATGGTCGAATGTACTTTTCGCTTCGCTAGTGATGTACGAGTGTTTTTGTAGTGGGTTATTTTCTGAAGTCAAGGGCTGCCGAACTTTAATTTCCTTAAATGTAAATTAGAAAAATATCTTATGATGAGTTGCCAGATCTAACGCGTTGAAATATTAAATGGAATGTGTTCCACTATATTTATTTTTATTTATTTTTTCTTATTTTTATTGTGTAATCACGTAAATCGTGTTTATTTATCACTTAACGCCAATATGTATCCCACTGTGTTGTCTATTTTATTATTAACTTAACCTATTTTTTGTGTACAGTTTATTCAATTGTCGGTTTCTGGTTTAATTGTGTGATTCCTACTTACTTGTAATCTAATACTAATATGTATACTAATGTGTTTATTTTTATTTTTACTGTGTACATTTGTTATTGAGTTATCGGCTTCTTTTTTATGTGATTCATATTTGATTCTAACAATATTAATATGTATTCCACTACGTTTATTTTTATTTTATGAGGTAAATTTTTATGTAACTACCTCTTTTGATCTCATTATGTACCTAAATTATATCAGTACGTAATTACTTAATTCCGATCCAGTTGTATGTTCAACTACGTAAGCAAATTCTAATCCTGGTTGAGTGTAAGAGAAGGCCTTACGGCTTTAACTCTGCTAGGTTAAATAAAGCCATTATTATTATTATTATTATTATTATTATTATTATTATTATTTTGCGACACTGTATCAACATCTAGGTTATTTAGCGTCTGAATGAAATGAAGGTGATAATGCCGGTGAAATGAGTCCGGGTCCAGCACCGAAAGTTGCCCAGAATTTCCTCGTATTGGGTTGAGGGAAAACCTCGGAAAAAACCTCAACCAAGTAACTTGCCCCGAACGGGATTCGAACCCGGGTCATCTGGTTTCGCGGTCAGACGATCAACATCTATGGTTATATAGCGTCTGAATGCTATGAAGGTGATAATGACAGCGAAATGAGTTCAGGGCCCAGTGCCGAAAGTTACCAAGCAATTGCTCTTAATGTAAACTCCCGGAAAAAAAACCCCAACCTGGATTTGAACCCGTGCCCGCTCGTTTCACGGTCAGGCAAGCTAACCGTTACTCCACAGCGGTGGACACTAGTGATGTTTCTAGTCGCCCATTGTTCTGATGATAATTTTTTTCGTAAAATTGATAACCAATGTTATGAAAGCAATAATTAATTTCATGGTATCTGAACGTTTTTTTCGTAAAGACGAGCTCTTTCCTCTGAACCAAAAATACAACGCCAATGCGGTTATAATTACGTACCCTAGTTAGCGCTTGACGACGATTGCCACGAAATTTGATTTCGTCGATTTCAGTGATATTTCCTAAATCACATATTTTTTTTCTTCATTTCGCTGTAATAATCTGATATAATATCTTACTAAATCTGTATTTTCTTCTAGTGCATTCAAAAGACCTCCGTTATACTCCGTAAACCTTGCATTTGAAATAATGCTTAAAGAATATAGTCGCGAATTTACTAGCGAAATTTCGATTGTCTTATTTCGGTACGGCCAGGTCACTAGTGGTGAGCATAGTCCCCGCTGCTGTGCGGTCCGCATTATCCAGTTGTTCCGAGAGATGAAATGAAGGAGAAGTGAAGTGTTGGAATGAAAGAGGGAAACAGAGTACCCCGAGAAAACACTTATGCAATGTCTAATTTACCATCATACATTCCACGCAGACCGAACCCGGACCGTCTTCATGGAAGGCCAGTGCACTAGCACTGTAGCCACACATGCGGCACGAATGGGTGCTACACGTCCAGCTTCCATGCACGTCCACACTTACTGCAACTTCAACGCTCTGGGGCCTGTTTCACAATGTTTATAATCTTTGTAAATTGTAAACTTTGCTTGTAAATTGTAAACTTCTGTTTCACAGTCTTTGTTTGTAATGTTGAACTTTACAAAGGAAATCAAATCTTTACAAATTAAATTTTGCTCACTTTACAAGTATTCTGGTTCACAAAGAAGAGTAATTTTACAAACATGTAAATTTTACTTGTAAAATTAGCACATTTTCTACAATACCTCTGAGATGTGTAAAGTTTGATATTGCAACAAATTATGAATAAATATATTAAAGAAATACTTATTAAATTAATTTTTGAGTAGCTGGATAATATTAAAAATTAAACTAAAGCAGTTTTGATATTATTAAGGAGTTCTAATGACTCAGACGAAGATACTGAATTTAGCCCTAATCAAACGAAGACGTATACGTAAAATTTTTCGGGCAAGAATTAATAACACGTTCGTATCATTGTATAAATTTAATGAAAAGTTGGAATGAGTCCCGCGCTATACTTCAATATATACCGCGTAAATATTTACATACGAAGACTCTATTTAATAAATACTCGCACTTAATAAAGAAGTTCCCTTCACCAAAAATAAATAATTCAATAATGCAATATCGACACTACTTAGGCGGTATTCTGAAGTCGTTTCGAGTCCCGTTTCGCTGGAATCTCTCCTACAAGATATGGGACATCATATATCCAACATCCAAAAGAGAAAAGTGATGCCCTAACCTCAAAGCGAGAACTGTATTGTTTTGCATTGGATGCAGTCACCAGTCAGTTCCGTGGGTTAGCAGATAAGCACGGAATTTCTAAGATATCAGTGTGTAAAAGTGCGCAAAGGGTAGTTGATGTTGTTAAAAGAGTTAAATTTGGGGCAGTTTTTTGATCACCAAAATGTTATTTACTATAGCACAGAATTTTTATGCTGCTGATGGGATCACTAATGTTTGTGAGGTTAGGGATGAAACATTAATAAATACTGATGGATCAATCGTAATTATTTTATCAATTGCATATTTGTACGTGGACCAAATCTATTATTTACTTATTTCACTGAATTTTGTGCTAACTTTGGTCATTTAAGTAATAGACGTATTGGTATACTCGACCAATCACATCACACGAAACTCCATTGTCGCCAATATATAAAAATCTAAATACTTTTAATTTTTTTAACAATACTTTATATTTTCTGTTAGTGAAATATGAATCAGCAAGCTTAGAATAATCAATTTTAGTACAAAATATAAACATATGTATCGATAGTAGTAAAAATACAGCGACTTTAGCTCTGCTCCTTAGCGATTTTTGTAAACTGTCGTTGGCGATATTGCGTAACCAATAATGCGTATTTGTAAATGTCTTTAGCTGATTTTGTAAAGTTCGTCAGACTTTACAAACTAATAAACTAGCATTGTGAAACACAATTTACAAGCATTTGTAATCTTTTACTTGTTATTTCTAAATTGTTAATTTGTAATTTGTAAGGATTGTGAAACGGTGCCCCTGGATCCTTTGATTTTTCCTTGGAATAAACGACAAGTGGTGCAACTTAGCGCCTCTCGGTCCAAAACGCTCAGGTTGCGGGCTCACGCTACGCGCCGATGTTGCGAAGTATCGTTCGCTGTCCACATAGGATTCCAGCGCGGTTGCGCTACGATGTTCTGTTGCAAGTCTGGACGCACCTGTACGTGCTGCCAAGCGCGCATGGGTTATAATGAATCTATTCTGCAGCAGTAGCGGTGAAGAAGAAGAAGGCGGGAGGAAAATGAACTTTATGGGCAAACCACTGCAAGGTTAATTAAACTGCTCTTCAGTAATAGATAATGTGTTACGCTCATATAAGAAAACAAGAAATAAAGGCACGTTTTGCAGCATGTACCTCTCTAATAAATGCAATTAATTATAAAATAGTAGAATGAAATAAATAATAAACATAGCTTCTCTTTAACTTAAGCAGTTTTACATAACGGGACCTGTAATTAGTCTAATTATTGTTATGTGTAACTGATCCATAATGTACTACTTATATGAACATCATTACACTTCTAGAAACAAATTTAAATTCCACACTTCTCGCGTAATTCAGAAGTGCTTTTTTATTTTTGCCGACCCCAGCCTTCTTATGTCCGGTGAAGTGTTGTTTCCTGCAGCAAAATAATTTATCATGGAAGACCTAAATTGGCTAACATTCCAAGTCCATTGAAGTAAATTTTTCAGGACCGCAAAGAAATTCAATAGGCTTGCATTACGAGTATTGAAATAAATATTTGTAGGATCCAAAAACACAGGTTTAGAATCGAACTCAGAATATTCATTTTTACAGAATGATGTCTATGCAAAACACAACTTGTTAGGTAAAATGTCGAATTCGGTAAATTTTGGGCTTGGGATGTTTGTCAATTCAGGTATTCAATTGTACCTGTGTTGTTATATTTTCTGGGTTTGATGAGTAAAGATCACAAAACAAATCCAACTTCGGCTGGAATAGGTCAATATCTTTAAATCGTCTATGGAACTCTTCCCAAAGATCTTTTAAAACATCGCAGTATTTTACACTGTTGAACAGGAGTTCAATGACTCAAGACATTAGAATTATAAAATTTGTGCTGTGAGATCTGTGACATCCACAATGAAATCTTCACCTGAAAGCTTTTTACAATATCTGTCGACACAAATTAATGAATTCTTTCCTTGCGATCTCCAATTCAAAACGTTCAGATGTTCGAATATATCCTTGAAAAAGTTAAGTTCCTAGATTCATGTAAAGTCAACTAATTCTGGAATGTCTCTATTTTTCTATTATGAATTCTGATAAATATTCAAAATACCTGTACAGAACATTTTCTTGGCTTAACCAAAGGATATCGTAATGGTAAGAAACATCGTCAAACTGAGAATTTATGCAAGAAAATCTGTACAATGTATAGACAACTCGTAACTGACATGTAAAGGGTCTACGCCATTAGCAGCACACACTTTTATTTGTGAGGAAGAAGCTCTAGAACACATCTTCACATACATTTACTACTATTTAATTTCAATAAAAGCAAACTAATTTGAATATTATAATCTGTAGATAAACTAATAATTTTGGGCTTTCGGCACTGCTTGCCTTTGTAAATAAATAATTTCCACAAACCAAAAAAGAATATTACATCATCTTTCACTTATATAAGAAGTCAGGAGCCTAGTCAGCCTGAAACTTACTAACGACTTCTTCATCAATGTGTAATGTACAACCCTTGTGTTCACCAGTGTCTTGTACCTGCGTGCCTTACGTGCTCTAATCAGCGCATACGGGCTGTGAGCACGTTTGCGCTCTCGTTGACATCACTGATACCTGATAGCAGAGCAGTATAATGCAGTGTGGCAGACCACGATTCAGCCTAAAGAAGCATGGCCGCTGAGTTCACTGCCCGGTCGCTGTTTGCCTCCTCTTGCCTTTTTATGCACAAGACTGCACTGGCCTTCCCTTCTCACCTTTCTCCCACGTTCAAAATCGTATCGTGGCCACACAAACTGCGACTCACAGCAACGTTGAACCTTCGGCTACGCTGTGATCGACTATATTCAAAAAAGAATCTTGATTCAGCTTCTCTTATGTTGTGGAGGATGTAAGACGCCCCTGCCATCTATGACCACCCTATTGAACCATGTTATACTGTAACTTTCTATTTCGGCTATTCAATTGTTTGTTGTAGCAACGTCGGCTTTTAGATTGTTGTAACTTTTGATTTCATTAAAGCAGTCTTTCAGTGAATACGACGACAATTCTTCTCTTTTTGCATTCCCCACACATATTTCCATTACTACTCGAAGTAGATGTGTAAGATGTCGCTTAGTTACAGTGTAGTTTCCTTGAAGGAACTGCGACATGGATGAGATCACTGTATCTGACAAATAAATTCAAATTCAATTTTTTGTAGTAGCATATTTTCACAAGGTTTACTTCAATTACAGTCGAACTTCCATATCTCGAAATGCTTTCGCAAATGAGTAATGCCTCTAGTTATAAAAATTCCATAGGCCTATATGGAAAATATAAATGCAAAAATGTTTCCATTACCAAAACTTCACAAACACATTGCTGTAATTAACTGCTGAAATGTCCTACTATTACAACTGTAGGCCTATAGCATATTATTGTTATAAGATGAAGTCAGCAATTATTAGTTTCGAGCACTTCAATTTTAATAAACTAATGATTGCATGTACATTTCCACTTACAAATTCAAATCTTAGAAAAGAAATCTGTCAGAATCATTCTTTAGCTTCTTATCTTCCCAAAAAAGTAATCATGTAAAATCTTGACATATTCCACATCTTAAAGCTTCAATGCTAATGTAAGATCTATGGAATGCAATAAATAAAATAAAATAATCTTTATAATTTCATTACAAAGTTTACGACGTTTAAATTCACCTATCCACTCTACTTGCCTGGAATATTTCAATCCGTAACCATTTAGTAATTTGAGTGCTTGTTCTCGAAGTATGAAGCCTTAAAATTATATAGAATGTAATGGATGACAAATGCAGTACTGTAATTAAGTGCTGCTATGTCCAACAAGTACAAGTGTTTCAACTGCATCGGATTTTAATATCATAAGAAAAAGTCAACAGTTCTTATTTTTGACCAATTTCATTTCAACAAACTAATGTTTGTATGTACGTACATTTTCATTTTACGTAGAAATTCGAATTTTAAGAAATACGTCTGTCAGACTATTTAGCTTCTTCGTCTTTATAATTTGATTATAATTATTTAAATTGATATAACCCAGCTCTGGACATAGAAGGGGAACTGAAATGGACGAAGAAACCTACGCCCATGTTCTTTTCGCTTACACCGCCTTATAAACAAACGCAGAGTAAAACTCTGTGCATCAGCAGTTCATTTTAGGCGACAAGCGAGAGTCGAAAGTTTCGTAAAAGCCCGATATAATCGTCGACCTGGTTGGCGAGTTGGTATAGCGCTGGCCTTCTGTGCCCAAGGTTGCGGGTTCGATCCCGGGCCAGGTCGATGGCATTTAAGTGTGCTTAAATGCGACAGGCTCATGTCAGTAGATTTACTCGCATTTAAAAGAACTCCTGCGGGACAAAAATTCCGGCACATCCGGCGACCTCTGCAGTTGCGAGCGTCGTTAAATAAGATATCACACATTAACCGATATAATCCGTACTGACTTCCTATCTGCTTGTACCGTACCAATACATAACTTTACTGTCTCAGCCGGGGAAGGTAGAGTGGGGAGTTAAAGGATGATCTGCAGTGACTCAATGGAGTTAATAACCCCTAGGGATGTTCTAACCACTCTACTTTCCTGGAATGTTTCAATCCCTAATCCGTCAGTAAATAGTGTGCATGTTTTCAAAGTATGGAACCTTGAGTTTGGACAGTGTATAATGGAGAATATTTTGAGCATCTCACCCGAAATTAAAATGAATGTATGACAGGAAGACGGAATAACCATACATTCAGTGATGGTAGAAGCAAGCAAGTTGAAACCAAGACTAGAGTGGGAAGGAGGAAATGTAGAGCCATCAATATATCTCTGTGACACGTTAGGTTACTGATCGTTTCGTGAGTTACTAGATCCTCATAATTTCTCTACTCAACGCCTACATTGACATGAATACGTGTTGCAGTATTGCCATCTGTTGTCTTTTATTTGAATGAATATCTTAAAAGCCATTCTGAATCGATCATAATATATTCGACTTTCATGTTTAATCCTCCGCTGGGCACGTGGAGTCTTTTGAAACCTCAGAGTCCTGTGACGTGTAGTGAATGACGTACACATACCTGGGTCACCAGCGTCCAAATTATTCTTTTAGATTGATTTTGCACATTAATTGTACATTTGTTTTCCTCTTGTCATAAATTAATTTGAAATTTAAAAAACCCTTCGAAGACAATTGCTGCTTTTGAAGACTTCAATGGGAATATAATTTAGTTTTTATTTTGACGTGTTAAAATAGCTGGAAAAATACTATAACAGATTTTGATGCATGTCCTTACGACTGCAAGTCGGCGTGGGTGGCGCAGTCGATAGAGCGCTGTCGTTCTGTGCCCGAGGTTGCGGGATCAATCCAGGCCGAGGTCGATGGCATTTAAGTGTGCTTAATGCGGTAGGCTCATTCAGTAGATGTATTGATATGTAAAAGAATTGCGGGACAAAATTCTGGCACACGGCGACGCTGATATAACCACGGCAGTTGCGATCGTCGTTAAATAAAACATAATTCACATTTCTTACGACTGCAATGGAATGATAATAAAATATATAACCACAAGATTTCTTGTGAAAAATGCAGGGGTCCTGAAAGGCACTAAGTACCCATCTACGTCACTTCTCCAACGTGCTCAGCAAAGAATAAGTATTAGCCTAAGTATACATTCCACATTATTATCATTGTTACTACCGTTGAATAATATGTTACTAACTACTTCCTCAACACTATCAATAAAGACGTGAATTATTAATTAATTTAGAGTAATAGTCAATCTTACTAGAAGTCAATTCAGCTCTGTATGATTTTCCTAACCGGTATATATTTATTTATATTCTAACAAGCCATGACACAAGACATGTCTGTTTCAATTTACGAAGGTCTTCAGTATACCACTCCTTATCCGTGTCCCTCTTCAAAGTAACAGTTTTAGACAAGATTAATGAACAAACAGATTCAATTATATCTAAAAATATATGACATAAAATGATTGATTATAACATTTAAATGAAGTAATGTTTATACCATAAACCAATTAGCAAATTTTGAGGATTAAAAAAATGCTCCTTAAAATTGCATATATATACATATATCGCTTAAACATGAGACCCTAGTCATATTGTTAATTATCCTGCTATCATCAAGATTTACTGAGAGATGTAATGCCTCAAGGTCAGAGACAGTCGTTGGAATAATATAAATTTTACACTTGTCAATATTATCAATGCAAGTTCCAATATACCCATTTCTACCAGGTCGAGTACGTTCATTGACCACATGGTCAAAACCAAAACTAGAAAACAAATCAATATCTAAGATCATTACAGTTAGACATAACATCGTTATTTTGCTGGCATTATCATCTTAATTTTATTCAGACGCTAGATAACCATCGCAGTTGATGAAGCGTCGTACTGTAAAATAAACCAATAAAATTAATGAGTATAGATTAATATTGAGTAATGTGTGATAAAAGTTCATTTTAGATGTGATTTTTAGAGACTAGTGTAATTTTTAGGGCTTATTTCATGGTTTTATTGGGCCTTTGCACTTGAAATCCAATTTTTGCTGCCTATTCCATAGTTTTTTGGTCCAATGCACTTAAAATCTAATTTTTGGGGACTATAAATCCGAAGTATAGTTATGATCTTTCTTCGTACATCTACGTGTGTACCGTATTGAAATTATGAAGGTTGTATTATGTGCGTCATTTTTATTCAGATTTTCACTGGTTTCTTAACGTGTTCTTATATTGTTGTTTTACTAGTTTAGTCAGCTGACGTCAACCACTGTTCGATTCCAGGTGAATCAAAATTCAAAATCAGTTCTGGGTGTATTTCTCTTGAGTACTGCCACTTTTGCTGTCAGTCTCACTGAAAGTTGGGCTGTTATCACAACTTTATCTCCTGTTGCTGTTGATGTTGATTATTAGGTGTCTTATAATGATGTTGGAGTTCTAAGTCTAAAATTCTAAATCAATCTTAATGTTAGTTTCCTTTTAAAATATTTAATCTCACTGCTTTTTAAGCTTTATAATCTCTAACATCCCATTATTTCTTCTTTGTTCCCCGTTTGTGCGTCGAAGGTCCCTGTTGTCTCACAAGACGTAGAGTTACGTGAAGACAGAACTTTTACTTACCCACCCGCTTGATAACAGGGCTGTTTTCTCATTGGTTCACATGCCTCCTCTTGCCCTGGTGACCCCAAAGCTATAAGGTGGCCATGAAGTTTTGTTTGGAATGTTAACAACACATGCATTTTGTTATCCTTATTAATATATCGCAAAACATTTCATAGTGTATTCCCTTCATACAGACACATATTTGCCGATAAAATTCCTAATGCATAAATAATAATCAACAGACTGGCATTTGTCATTTGTGAAAATTGTACAACAGAGTGACAAAATATGGAGACGTAGTTTTCTGAACTACTAATGACTGACTACTCTGGACCCTTTCTCGCATTATAAATACCTCCCTGAATATTCCCAGAAGATCGATCTGATATGTAACTTAGAAACGCTGGTTGTGCCTAAATTTATGTTCCGTTGTATGTACCCAAATATCTCACACCATCATGAAGGTCTCTAATCATAATTTAAATTATCAATTTGCGTTTATTGTAGTACAAGCTGTGCAGAAACTCGCTTGCTTTTATTAAAGGCAAGTAGATAGATTATTGAAGCAGGTCTATAGGAGCCTTCATACATGACAGTACTCTCACACTGCAAGTTCAGCTTAATTTTCTGTTATATGCCTCACACAGTTACCGCGAAATCTGCCGATGTTTCTACGATTGTAATTTCAGTTTCTCAAACCTGTTTAGCAGGGTAAATGCTTTAAACAACTTAAAATGATTATAACTGCATCTTACCTGTGTCACCAGAGATCTTCGTGTTCTGTGCGTTTTTGAGGACTATGAAGATTGTTCTGAAATATTCGAAATTATTTGTTGGGTCCATTTATTCAATTTTTTTACATGATTCAAAATTACAAAAAAAAAAAAAAAATCGCTGCAATTTACTATACACCATTTTTAAACAGTTAGAAAAAACAATAACTTGAACTACATAACGCACGAATGAGTTATTCTTCAGTGTTCTTATTTCTAAGACACAAGAACTTGGATTACACAAGGCACGAATGAATATTTCCTTCGGTGTTGTCGAACAATTAGGAAGACACAATAGATTGCAATACATTATCTATGAATTAATATTATCTTCAGTAACTCACATAAGACAAAAATTGTACGCATGCAACGCCCGAGAAACGCTATTAAACTTCGGAGCATACGACAGGCGCACTGAGGGAAACAACGTTTCTGCACCGTCCGTGACGTCATACACCGAGAGGACTGTGCTAGAAAAATCCAACATTATATTTAAAATCTTTTTGTCGTATTTATAAGCTACCTGTTTATTTACAGAATTTATCCGTGCGCAGATGTTCAATGTGAGTGTCAACCTGCCGTTGTGAAAGTTTTCCTTGTTAGTATGTTTTGTAAAATCACCTACATCGTAATGTCGAATCTTCTTCCTTGACGTAGTGGTTGGCTTACCTGAATATGAACCAAGATGACTCGGGTTAGTTTCCCGATTATACCCCCCCCCCCCCAAAAGAAAAAAATTGAGGTGCATAGTTTGCAACGAAGGTCAACCACTGTTGTCTTCGGAAAATTGAGGAGGCACAATAGGTGGGGAATTGAAGCTCTATTTATGCAGCACCCCCATCCCGTCTGGTAGTTACGCAGTAGATTATCCGTTAACAGGTGCTCCGCTCGGCCCTGACACGTCGTGTAACTGTTGCGCCATGAGATTTATGTAATATGAAGTACATTGTTTTGTTGAATATCAGAAATGTCATCATCTTTGTCCTGTAAAAATTCCATCTATCAAGGCACGCAAAAGTCGCCCACCAACCTGGATAGAGATTAATGGTTTTAATATGACTTAGAAGCTCTGCAGTTATTCACCGTCGATGATGTAATGGGATTATGTATATGCTGATAAGAAAGCAGTTAAAAGGCGGCGGTTATAGCCTCTTTGACGGTACTATCCAAAAAGGCGGCGGTCACGGCACTGCCCAACCCGTTGCAGTGAAGAATTACAATGAACCCCAGTTAAACCTTTTGTCCGGAGTGCTCTCAGTGGTCTCGCGGTTACCTTACTGGATTCTGACTCTGGGCTTCGCGGCTTCAAATCCGGCCGAGTTTACACTGTTACAAGGGCAAACAATTGTAGAATGGCTGCCTCCGGGAAAAAATAAAGATCTTCGTCCCTAATAGAGGCCTTTGTGAAAAATTCCTATTCCATTTCCCACCAAAGTTGAATTTCGACGCAGATTTTTAGCTGAAAACATTGTTAAAATAAAATACCACTACAGAATCCTCCAAATACACAGTTCGCCAAAAAGATGGGCGATTTTGAAATGGTAGCAGAAAGAAGGTGTTGCTGTCTGTCTTTAAATTTCCGATGCTATGCTATTTATGCAGCACTAATCACAATGGAGCAGTGGCATGGTGCATAGCGCTCATTTTCAAGAGCATTAGACACAATATCATGGCGTCCTAGATTAAAATGTCTATGAAATTCTATTCTAGCAGCCTCTTAACTTTCATTTTAACGCCTGAATTGCAAATGCTCGCTGTGTACCGTTCCACTGCTCCATATTCACTATTCGTTTAGTGGTGTGTAAATAGCATAGCTTCGGCAACATAGCAACTTCTGTCTGGTACTATGCCCATGTATCGCGTAGTTCAAATCACCCGTTTCTCTGGCGAACTCAGTATGACCTTCACTCACTCTGCAACCTGAGTGGCATTTTCTGTTACATGCCTGGCACAGTTACTTCGAAATCGACTGCGGTTTTTACAGTAGCAGCATTAGTTTCCAGACTTCTTTAGCGGGTAAAATATTTATAAACAACTTTAAAAAATGAATACAAATGCATTTTACCTCTGTCACAAAAGATGTTCCAAGTGCTCTCCTCCTGCTTTAACTCATTTTTGACATCCGAAGAATATTCTGAAATACTCGACTAAACTCCTCTTGAGAAATCTTCGAAATTACTTGTCTGAAATTTTCTTCCAGTTTTTTGCATAACTGAAATCTACAGAAATTCGTTGAAATCTATCTATGAAATCTATGCTGTACAGTGTACACTGTTCAAAAACAATGAAAAAAGTAACAGTTTGCGTTACACTACGCACGAATGAGTAATCGCTTCAGTATTATCAAACAATTAAAAAACGCACAACTAGTCTGTACTGAACTACGCAGGAAGAAATAATTTATTCAGTAAGTCTCAACAGACTGATCTGAATTGCATTAACGCAACGTCCGAAAAGCGCTCTTCAATTTCGACGCGTACTAGATGTGCATTATGGGAGGAAAAGTTTTTATACGTTCAATGGCGTCATATAGGCTAGGTACGTAGGTCTCTGTACTAGACTTACCTTCTCCCTAATATCACACTAGCACGCCACTACTACTTTTTTGTCAGCCGGTTTAAGATTCATTTTAATTTTCCATGAAAATAATAAGCCAATCACCATTCACTTTCCTGGAAATTTTAATCACGATAGTAATTGCGTTTATTGCAGTATTAGTTATAAACGAGACTTTTGTACCAATCGCATCATCCATAATGGGTCTCTATCACAAAAGTCTCTTAAAATAGCATTTTATCGATGAATTCGACGCCCTCGACCGACGAAAAGTAATATATTCAGAAACGGGTTTATTCTTTAAAGCTACTTCCCTTCAACCCACCTGTTACCTCACGAAGCATATCCATAGAATGTTTCTATATTGTGAATATTTACACATACGTTGTATCACCAAAACTAATACGCACTCATGAAAATCAGAAGCTTAATTGTAACTTTAGATCCAACCTGGATGTTAATAGCCATAAGGGTTGGAGGGCTAGCGTAATGGCCGTAACTTGGAGTACACCTGTGTTCAGTGTGGGATTAATTTGAAAAGTGGGGCAGTTCATCATTTTGAGCACACATGCCTTACAGTTTCGGCGATGATAACGCCTCTTGAAAGCATTTCTCTGTCAACTCAAAATAGTCCTCCATTGTACTAAAATGCCTTCGTACTCAGCCGTGCATTATGCAATTTTCGTGAAGAAATTACTCAGTTTCTTTATTCAAACGGAATACTTCTATCACTTTCACCAGAACAAATGTTAATTAATGGTTTTGAGTGAAGACCATATCGCTTTATATCGTTTAGATTGCAAACACGTTTATTTTGTAATTTACAGTTCCTTTTTCTAGTTAATGTCGGGCCTTAGATTTCATTTCAGAATGCTTATAAAATAATTATTTATGTCGTTATTTTGTACAGTAGATTTTCTCTAAAGGATATAAATAATAAATAATCCTTGGCGCTACAGTCCATCAAGGGCCCGGTCCGATCAGCCGACTGCTGATCTCACGTGCACATGCCGAAGCAGAGTTGGACGATCATTCAACCAGAATGGGAGGTATCGTGTGTTTAGCACGATAATCCTCCAGTCATAACCTGATTTCGCTACCTATCGTAGCTTCACAAGTGCATCACGATGCTAGTTGTGCATCAGTTCAATAAACTGGCCAAAATATCTTGAGGAAATTTTTCCCATGAGGAGTGGAACCAGCGCGCATTCCGTAACGCGAGACCTGGGCAGGATGTCTTAGACCACGACACGTCTGTGCAGGACTCTTCTCTAACGTAACTTATAAGGAAAATAAATGGAGAAGGAAGAAAGATTAAGCTGAAAGGTATAGGATTGCGCATCTTTGCAAGGGCTCTTGGACACATCCTAATATTTGTGTGCTCTCTTAACCTAAAGGCCACTTGTCTCACTTCGTTCACACCATGTCACTTAAGGGATTGAAGTAAATTTTGTAGAGTTAAAGCCGAAAAAAGCGTAAATTAACAATAAATTTAAATGGTTTCGCAAATAATCCAGCTGTGCAGTCACCCGCAACTATATAGACAGCAACTACCGCCGCATCACACAACCCCCGTCCTGTCATCGAACAGAGGGAGGAAAGTAGCACCGCCAAAGCCAAGTGCCCGCTGTCAGCATGAGACATAAGAAGCTATAAGGAAAATGAAAAACGTATTGTTAACATTTATTCATGTGCGGTAAATTCCTCCCTGAACAATACGGTACACATTGTTTTCTGCATTCGCAGTAATTTTTTTCACATAATTTTCTGTAAAGGCATTCCCTCTGAAAGGCGGATTACAATTCCAACTGACGCATTTTCGATTCCAGGGGGTATGGCATTAATTTTCGCATTCTTTGACCCAGGGCATAATTACGTTCCTTGATTTGTATTAGTACTACCTTGTTGTCTTAACGTGACCAAGTAGTAGTTTTTATATTTTTGAATTATGTTTGCTCAGAGTAATCTCGACAGTGGAAACTGTGGATGAAAAAGTTCATTCTTGACGTTAGGTGATGTTGACGATTAAGCTATTAATTTATCCAGAAAGAATTTTTATATTTCTAATAAACTCCGCAAAGATTCTGGGAATTCATCCTTTGGAGCAAAATATGGACGCAGTGTGGCTATCACCATTTGACTTACAGAAAGCCTGCTTGGCATGAGATTTAGCACCCTATAGAAGACTTTATGCTTTGATATTCCCACAAAAATGAAATCAAGAAGTATGAGAATAGAAATTATCGTATCAATTCACAAGATATTTAGTACGGTGCAAGTCCGTGAAACGAAATGGGCGGGATTTAAAACCTATTTTGGACAAGTTACCTGCTTGAGGTTTTTTTCCGGGGGTATTCCTCAACCCAAGAAGAGCAAATGTTGGTTAACTTTTGGTGTTGGATCCTGTAATCATTTCGATGGAATAATCTAACGGTTTTCAAAACTTTCCCAGTGCTTTAAATCCCTGAGAACAGGTAGGTTAATGTGTTTCAGAACAAATTTTACTTTCTTGTAAAAATAGAATGCATATAATCAATGTTTAGGACATTTAAGAACGTTGTCTGTTAATGCGCGGCAATAGGAGGAGCTGTAAGCCAGTGGTGGCAAGGATTACGTCATATAAAATGCAGGCCGCAACATACAGCAGAGGGGAAGGTAGGAGGGTGAGGATACCAAAACAACCCATCATATGACGTGACGCATAATCTAATTTATGCATTTGGTTTCAAGTCTGACACCAAAAGAAGTGTTTGCCTTGTAGGTTTTCACATCAAACATAAGGAGGCCACCCTCCAACAATACAAAATCATTATAATACAAATATTATATAAACATAACGGAAATGATTAGATTAATTGACTAGTGAATGTTTGGTCTTCTGAAAAGAAATTGTTTGAATTGAACTATAATTCACCTAATACAAACTTCAGCCCATTGAATTTCAATATATAATTCTTAATGATCGACAGGGTGGAGTAGTTTTATTTACCATGTTGCGTTGGCTCACTCAAAGGCTGAATTGTCGCCATGACATCTTGTATTGAACATACTAATGGCGACATTTGCTTAAAAACTTCCTTAAGTTCTAGTAGAAAGTTTTGGATGCTAAAAGAACGGAACAATTTATGCAGTTCATGTAATTCTGTCTATAACGGTTGAGATGTTTGTCTGGATGTTGATTGAGAATTGATAAACGATATTTAACCCAAATTGAAGTAGATACCGAAGGTGATGGAGATTGCATTTTGAGTTCACTTTATAGTAGGCATATTGGTTTCGGCGTGGTGAGGTTAACGTATGAAATAAACTTTGAACATTGACGATAACGCGCAGTATATTTATTTTCACAATTTTCACATAGAGCTTCATGTTGTGGTCCTTTCTTTGGACAGTTGGCTATAGCATGTTCACCCGCATACTTAATACATTTACTTTGGTGATGACACCCTTTAGCCACATGATCAAAAGCCTGAGATTTGTAACACTGACGTACAGATGGTTTAGGTCGATAGGGTTCAACAGTTATTTTAGTATTAAATAGTCCTGTACATTGACGTAATGATTCACGGGCTAGAGAATTTTCTAATATTACAATTAAAATAGGAAGTTTCGAAGCTTCTTTGAAACCAATTGATTTAGAGGTAAATTGACGACTAGATTGAAATGGATAGTTCAAAAATAGAAGTTCTTGGTAAATTTCTTCTTCAGAAATTGTAGGTGGCAGTCGTTTACTGGCATAATTTAACGGGCTTCCTGATGGTGAAACAAACGTATGAAATTCGACGTTTTCAGAAAGCAAATGTTTAGTTAATTTGTTGAGGGCCTCTACTGTTTTTGGATGAATTTTTAATCCGTCAATACTAAATGTACATGTGAGGCTAGAGCAGCCGTGGCGAAAATGTAATCGTGCGCCGAGCCACTGTGTAACCTACAACGTGCATAGCACCTATGGAGGGAGGCGTACACCCGAAGGGGAAGTGAAGCAACTGTCTGACTTATTAACGGATTTTCATTTTCCTTACGTCAAGCACTTAAATGTAATTTTATACAGTACAAGGCTACAAACTAATGTTTAGTACGTGTAAGGAAGAAATAAATGAACAATATCACAACCTAAAATTAACTGCCTTTAGAATGTCTCTGCGACAAGGTTTCAAAATCTGAAATTATGTCACCTACTGCCAGTCGTAGTTGATCACGAAGGTATTCGTCTGTCAGTCGTGATCTAAATTTGGTTTTTACTATTTTCATTGTTGAAAATAATTTTTCACAAACGTAAGTTGCAGCGAATATGGCTTCAACAGAGCAAGCGAAAGAACGAAACTTCGGATATTTATTTTTTGGTAAAGATTTGAAAGTTCGACATTTGTCAAGTCCTTTCATCTAGCTTTCATTTGACATCACATTGTAAATCAGTGAGTTCAAATTGAAGAGCTAACCGCATTATTCGTACATCTGCTAAAAAGGGTCGACGTATAGAGATGATGATGATGATGATAATAATAATAATAATAATAATAATAATAATAATAATAACAATAATAATAATAAACTTTTAATGTTTCATGAGTAACATGTAGTATAATACCGTTTTATGTTATACAACCGTTTTCCTCGTCATACTCGTGAACAAATCATACATTTAATATTCTCATCATATTGACAGCAAAAAAATGCGTCCTCCCATCCTACTTGAAACTTTCGTTTTTGTAGAGGTACATGGTTTCGAGAGAGACACATGCCACTCCCAGGTCAGAGACAAATACAAATGGAACGGAATTTGACTCCAGTGAGTGAGAGGGTGGGGTTGGGGGAGGTTAGAAGCAAGAGATATCCATAACTATCATTGCGAGCCACAATGTGCTCGCGAGTCACATTCTCGCCACGGCTGGGCTAGAGTCACCTGTAGTGTTTATAGACTTCAATGAAAGACAAATGATTTTTACTACAATCGGTGGTGGTTTAATGGCTCTCGATAAAGACGAAGTCTGGGTATTGAGTAGTGACCTAGGATAATGTATCTGATATTGATTTTATGTTGCTGATACTGTTGCTGCTACTGATGCTCTTGTAGTTCCTGCTGCTGATAATGATGATGCTGTTGTTCCTGCTGCTGATGATGGTCTTGTTGTTCCTGTTGCTGCTAATGATGCCGTTGTTTCTGCTGTTGCTGGTGATTAGGGCAAGGCAATTAATAATTTTGCATTTTCTTATGAAGGTTTAAGCATTGCTAGCATATATGGAAATGTATGACATTAAAAACCGGGTTAAATAAAAGCAATTCTTTAGGAGTTTTTTTTTGCATTTTCTTAACTTTTTTTTACAGATATGTAAATTTTAGCAATTTTTAGGTCATTTTGAGCATTTTTTACACTTTTCAGGAACGCTGTGACATTATTTGTATTTGATTTGAGATTTTTATTATAATTCAGTGTTTTCCTTGTCAATACAATTTCTTGGAATTAAGTAGATGTTTACTAGCTTCTATCCCTGTTTTTCAAGGTATGTGCATAATGAACTTGCCCACTTCTAGGAATTATATTCAAATTCTTAGAGCGTATTCTAGCTTGTACCCCTATTTTTCAAGGCATAATGAACTTGCCCACTTCTAGGAATTTACCCACACTCCCACAGAGATTCCTTTCTCCAGGTAAACTGGCATTGTTATGCTGTTAATTGAGGTGGTCAGTTGTTTCTAGTCGTCTGTGTGAACAGGTCAAGAGCAAAATGCCTAAAGTAAAGGAAAGTGCTAGTGTTAAATTAAAGGCATTTGTTTCAAAATATGGAGAAAATATTTTTTTCAACGGACGGTCGTATTTTATTCTGCAAGATCTGCGATGTGAGAGTGGCTGCTGAAAAAAAGTTTACGATAGAACAACACATGTCACGGGAGAAACATAAACGTGGCCTGCAGAGACTTGAAAATAAATCCAGTGTAAACTTAGAGCAAATGCTTCTGGGGGATACGTGTTCAACGTTTTCGCCATTTTGTGAGAAACTATGTGAAGCTTTTCTATCGGCTGATATCCTACTTCACAAACTGAATCATCCTAAGCTGCGAACTTTCTTAGAAGAGGCGACCGGAAAATTAATTCCAGATCCCAGAACATTGAGAAGAACATACATAGCTCGGTGCTATGACAAAACTTTGAAAAAAATAAGAGAAATGATTGGAGAAAGAAATGTATTCGTATCCATTGACGAGACAACAGACTCTATGGGCCGTTATGTAGCTAATATTATTGTTGAGTTTTAGAAGCACACAGCCCTGGAGAACAATTTCTACTACATTGTGAGCAGCTGGACAAAGTCAACTACTCAACGATCAGCTTAGTATTTGACCATGCATTGAGAATACTTTGGCCTGATGGGATTCGAAATTCCAATGTATTGCTTTTTATAACAGATGCAGCACCCTACATGATGAAAACAGCTGCTTCTTTAAGTGCACTGTACCCAAAAATGGTACATGTGACGTGTTTAGCGCATGTATTACACCTGGTCGCGGAAGAAGTACGTGCAAATTTTCCTGAAGTGGATAAATTAATTGGATACGTGAAGAAAGTATTCTTGAAAGCCCCCTCTCGAATTTCAGCATTCAAAACAGAAGCTCCAGAAATCCAATTGGCATTTTCACCTGTTTTGACTAGATTGGGAACATGGCTCCAAGCTTGCAGTTATTATTGCAAGAATTACGATGTTGTGAAGAAAGTGGTTGATTCTTTTCATAATGGTGAGTCAGTGTCAATAAAAAAAGGCGCAAGAACTGTTAGCTGATAAAGAAATTGCTGGTAAACTTTCTTACATAAATACTAATTTTGGATTCCTTCCTGATGTCATAACTGCACTGGAAAAATCCCAAGTGACATTAGTGGAACAGCTACAAATAATGGATAAAGTGGTAATGATTTGAGCCGTGAATGTGGTAAAGTGGGTAATGCAGTGTCAATGAAAATGAAAAACTGTCTAAGCAAGAACAGGGGGTACACAACATTGTTTCAATTGGCAAAGCTTTGTCTGGTGAAAATTTTTCTCTTCCTGACTGTGAGTTAAATCCAGAAGATATTGCTTGCTTTCAGTTTGCTCCAATTGTTTCCGTTGAAGTAGAGAGAAGCTTTTCCATTTATAAGTCGGTACTAGCAGACAATAGACAATCATTTTTGTCTGAAAATCTCCGCCAAGTTTTGATTGTTAACTGCAATTCAAAATTGTTGTAAAATTGCACTTGAAATGAATTTTCTGCAATACAAGGTACTGTAACATGTATTTTTTTTAATTTTATGTAGTTCAGTAATCAAGTGAGTACTTAACGTAATTAAAAGTATTTTTATTGGCAATGCTTTACTTTTTATTGGTCTTTTTTGTTTTTAGGTCATTTTTTGTATTTTAGGTTATAAATGCATTTTTTATCTTGCATTTTTTACCAATTTATAGGTCATTAAATGCCTTGCCCTACTGATGATGAAGATGACGATATTGTTATTCCTCCTGCTGCTGCTGCTGATGTTGATACTGCTGCTGTTGTTTCTGCTACTCGTCGTTAACGGGAAGATTATCATATTTTGAGAGTGTGTTAAATGGGTTAGATAACATGGAATGTTCCCAGATGTTGATGTTGAGGGACGACTCATCGTAGATTTGCGTTCAGATTTTTTCCGCGAATTTACAAATTGAAATTCTTCTTCAGAGTTAAGAGAACTCATCTCTCACTCTGTTATTGACTCTCCTATTTTTAACTCACTCACCAAGTGCTTGAATAATGAAAGTCTTGAGACTGCTACTAATATCTACTTCTTCAAGGTCCAGTGCAGCATCACATGAAGTATGCAGTCATGAATTAGATGATAGAAGTTATGTTTCCGAATCCATATCAATTTTATGTTCCAATTTTGAAACCACAGTCACGTCCATGTCATTATTTACGCCGGTCGTCATCAATAAATCAATCTGGTATAACGTTATTTACACACATGCAATGGTCATATATATATATATATATATTGATGAAATAAAGAAATAAGCAATGTGCAAGCAAATTTAAAAACTAATAAAAAAACACAAATACACAACACACTGCAACTAGTAGTAAACACTTCACTATACACAATGTCCTTTGCCAGCTACATTAAGCACGCATCAGCCAAGCACTGCCCGCGCCCGTTCATACGCGAGTTGATCACTGCTCTAATGCGACCGTTCAAGATCACAGGAATGCAAATAATACGACTGATGTTTCGACATTGCACTTGTACACGTTACCAAATCTTGTGCACCCCTCGTGTTTAAATTACGGATCGACCTCCCCCACACGTTACCTGCACTTTGTTTAGGTTTTCACTGTACCCAAACGAGACGCTCTACTGTACACGTAAACACTGTGACGAACAATCTCGACACTAACGTCAGACAACTATTCACTATGACTGCGCACAGTACTCTGCTGGCTTAGTTTCGGTTCCTACAGCGCAACGGGACGACTCACAGGTCATTTTGCGTTCTTAACAAAATGTGCCTACGAGAGTAACGTCACATGTCTAAGCTCCGTTGTGCATCAACCTATTGCCGCCGTAAAGGTATCCCAAGCCCGCCGTCTAATCATTAATATATCGATGGCCCAGAACCAGACTGTTCCATATCCATTTTACTATTTTTTTTTCAGAAGAGCTATTTTAAGCTCCTAACATTCAAAGCTTCATGAAACAGCTTGGAATAGCTTCATAATAACCTTATGGAGAGAAATATTTATAATTTTGTTAGATTCATATATGCAGAGGAGAACTGGAACACAATGAAACAGATTTATTTCTTATAAAAAGTTGGACTTAGAACAGTCTGGTTCTCAGCGATCGATGTATTAAAAGCAAAATAGGATCAAGGGCAGTTCCCTGTGGGACATCGATATTTAATATTTGGTGTGCTACTGCCATTATCAATTTTGGGTTACATGTGTTCTGTTACCAACGTAAGAAACAAACGAATTAAAAAAAATCGTTAATTCCTATCTTATCTAATTTTTCTAATAATATAAGGTGATTTATATTATTAAAGGCGTTTCTGATGTCAATAAAAAACCTAAACATCTATTTTTACAGTCAGAATTAGTGATAATACTATCTTTAATAATATATAATAATATCTTTAATGTAACCACATTAAAGATATCGTCATGGTTACTAAGGTTATTACGAAAGCCAAATTGATTCATGTGCAATATATTATGTTTTTTTTTTGTAATAAGCTAATTAAACTTAATTTTATGCATTTTTCCAGAACTTTAGAAACACTAGAGAGTAAAGGAATGAGTCTATAGTCATTCATGTAACTTTCTGGCCAGATTTATGAATTGGAAGAATAACAGCAAATTTAATTTTGAAGGGAAAGTGCTATGTATAAAACGCTAATACACTGTAATTTATTGGAAATGTGGACTAACGGTTTGGATATAAATTGTCAGTATAAGCAGTTTGAAGCAGGAGAAGTATTATTTTTTAAAGTTTTAGTAATTTTTATTAACCTTGTTTCAATAACAGACAACAAAATCATGGAAGAAGGTGGGTGTAGAATAATATTATCAAAATAATTATCGTTGGTATAATTGTCCCCATTATCATTTGTATTACTTAAAGTGTTAACTTTATTACTGTTGCAACTATTACTGTTATTGTTATTAGTGATGCTGTTTGAATGATTCTGGTTATTTGTATTATTAGAAGCAATGTTATGTCCAATATTGGAAAAATAACAATTGAATTCTGAAGCAATTTCATGTTTTATGTAGAATTTTACCGTCGGAAGACAATATTTCATTGATGTAAAACGTCTTTTACTTGTATCCGTATTTGTTGCTTCTCTTATTACTTGCCAGAATTTACTTGTTTAGAAAAGAGGAATTAGCACTTTTTATTGAAGTTTTCCTCATTTCATACTTTCTGGGACATTTCCCCTGAATTTATCACAACTGGTGACCCTGAGCAAAATAACAAGTTTGTATTACTCCGTGGAACCGGTCTGGAACGTAACTTACGATGTTGCCGCGTAATTCCTTGTACGGTGATTGACCCGAAGGATAGGTTGTCCGAAACGGATGGTGAGGGAGACGAAAGCTCTGAACGCTCCATTAAACGTTCACCAGTCCGAGGAGAAACCGTAATCCATGCCGTGTAGGTGGCGGAATTGCAGTTCACGACGACTGGAACGCAGAAAACCAAAGCAAAAATATTTGTTGGTCTAAAGTTCAAAGGACACTTGCACTGACTCTAAGAAAAGTGTGAGTCATAGAAAAACCAGTCGAAGAACCGCACAACGGTAAATGAAAGGCCATCGCGGAATGGCGACATTCCTTCTGCACACTGCCCATTTTCTTGGAACGCGCATTGATTTTCAAACGGAGTACAGTCGGAGAGATGCCTTAACATAGCCCTTTCGCAGAAGTCTTAAATATTCTTTCCTATCTCACCCCAACCCCATCACGACACTGAAAAAGCCCGGTAGAAGCTACATCCTCTTTAGTAAAAATATACGACGTTGTCACAGCTCAGTCAACCGAATAATGTCATGGCTCATGACTAGACAGCAGATGTTGATTATATAAAATATCTAAGTATGCCCTTACATTTACACATAAATGCGCCAAAAGTTAAAAAAAGCTCCCAAAAAGGTATTCCACACAAAGCAATATTATAAATACATGAATAAGTAGACGTTAAATGTGTTTGAAAAGATGAATTCCTTAATGTTTATAAATTAAATGGAGGTGTGTCTGGACGGGTGGTGGACAACTGGCCACAGAAAATTGGCCACAGAGGCAACTCGCCACATAATTGAAATTTGTATCAAAGACAATTAGCCACACATTAAAATTCAAGGCAATACTCAAATTCGCAACAACTTATAATATATTTCTATGGTAACACAAGACAAATCCAGAAGCTGTAAACTAATTCGGAACTATGGCGGAAGAAATTCGCTTCACAAAATCAGAAAGAGGCTCTGACAAATTAATATATCTTAGCTACATGTACACGAGACTTAGAGAAAATAATAATGGAGTTGTTTGGCACTGTGACATGCGTGTTGGGTGTAATGCAACAGTCACGTTATCAGAAGATGGAAGCAGTATCGTCAAAGAACCGTCTGAACACAAGAATCATTCTGCGGACTGGGGTAGGATTAAGGCAAAGGAATGTGTAGAGAACATGAAGGCAAAGGCGGGGACTTCCCGTGAACCAACGTCTGTCACTATTCAAAATGAGTTTCAGCGTATTGCAAGCGAAACCAATGTGAATCTACCGAAGAAACCATCTATTAAAAAACTGTGCGCCGTGCCAGGAAACTGCACCTACCACCTGAACCAAGGAATATTGACGAACTGAACGTTACAGCCTACAGATACACTAAGACCGTACAAGGAGAAAGGTGGTTGTATTTTGAACCGGAGAACTACGTGAAAGTTATCATAAATGCCACTAATTCACATTTAAATAAATTGTTACGGTCCCATTTTTGGATAATGGACGGTATGGGAAATTGTCTATTTGTGGAAAATTGTCTATCTGTGGCGAATTACCCCTATTACTAATTTTCTGTGGCCAATTGTCCCAGTTACCAATTTTCTGTGGCCAATTGTCCGGAACCGGTCTGGACTGTTAATAACCACAAACGAGGAGATCGTTTTTCAAGGAAATAAAAATTACTCTCTTGTTTCTGTTTTTCTTCCATTACATTAATTCTCAATTGGTGTTTGTTGTTTAGTCAACTATCCGAAGACAGATATGCACCTCACGAGTGATACCAAGAAGGCACCACTTATGAGGCTACTAGGTCAGAAGATAATGTGGTAGGATGGCCAAATCTCAATGAATACAAATAAAATAAGAGTGAACAATTTTTAAATATGTGTTAATTTCTATATTCTCAATTGAAAGTAGCACATAAACAATTTTAAGTAATAGAAGCATTAACCCTCCTTCTACTAAAGGGGTAATAGGAGTACCCAACTGATAATTTTTCAATATTATTTTCATTTTTCCCCATACTTATATTTTAAATTCCACGTATTTGTCCATTATGTGTCTACTAACATTTTTGAAATAAGAATAACATAAATAATCTACTTTAATAAGTAATTGGCGTTATAAGTATTATTCATATAATTACTGTTATTGCAAGTTATCTTGAACTTCCTGAGCGGTGACAGAGGGTCAGAGGGAAGGAAGCGCGTAACGTGGGTGGAGCCAACTGAGTTGTTTGCGCATGCTCCGCATCATAATCTCTTGTCAAGAAACATAGAGGTATTTCTTTCACAGCGTACCAGTAATGTTAACATGGAGCAGCAAGCACAGGGTAGTAATTATGGTGAAATCACACCACCGCATCGCGGAGAAAAAAAAAGTAACGCTGTTATCCACAGCGGAGAAAGAGAAATTATCGCAAATATAAAGTGTTGCGAGAAAGAAAAAAAAATGTTTGCTGGAACCTCTTGATAAGGAATATGAGAGAGTGGCTAAATACTCTGGCAAAAGTATTAGTTCCGTGAAGAGAATTAAGAATAATGTTGAATTACAACCAAATGAACCTCACAATACTCCGAGAAAGACTAGGTATGTAATGTTTAGAAATTATTCCTATATTAGTTATGTACAATAGTGTGTGTACTGTGAGCGACATAATGAATTACTGTTGTAAGTTACTGTTTTGTTATAGTTCTGCAAAACATATTATTTCAATCCAGAATTAGGACTTGTGTAAAGTTGAAGTGGACGACTTCGATCAACATGTCATTCGGTATACAATCGAAGAATTCTATTTTGTTCAGAAAGTAGTACTTACGATTAAGAAGATAATTCCGAATGGATGATGCCATTGACGAATTAATAATTAATTTTGGACCAAGCGTTGAAGACGATGACGATGATGGCAGGAATGATAGGAATATGGATTGTGTATAATTGTAAATTCATGTAAATTCAAATAATAAGCCTGTAAAATATTGTTATAAGAATATGTACATATCAGCTGTAGGTGTAAGTCATGTAGGCCTATATAATGTATGGAAATAGCTGTAGTAATTCCACCATTGCCGTCCCCAGCCCGGATGAGAGAGGAGTGTACACACGATTATATTTAAATACTTACTCATTACCAGGGAAAGGATTTATATGTAAATACATATTTACTTATAAAGCTAATATAATTTATATTTTGCATTATCTTTATGTTTCACAATGTGTAGGGTTGAAAAATCCTACTTTTATTTTCCATATTTTTCCATATTTTAGAGTTTAGTACATATTTTCGTTAATTTCCATATATTTTCCATATTTCATATAAAACAGTCCATATTATATTAGGTTTAACAATAAAACAAAACAAAATTCCATTAACTTTTAAAAATACATTTCAACAATAGAGATTTAAACACATGTTCAGTAATCCCTTTAACATCAGAGTTATTTGAAAATTAGCAGTCCTATCAACAATGGGAAAGTAAGTTACAAAACTGTATTAATTTAATTTAAAATTTTTAACATACTTCAGTTGTGCAGCTCAACAGTTAAATGCCAGTCAGAGTACACATAGGTTCAGTTTTGTAAATCATACTATAAAGACGGTAAATATGCCAAAAGTACGTCATTCAGTCAATTTAAAATCAAAACTAACAAGTTACATTTCAGAATTTAAAGAAGATGGTTTATCAACTGACAATAAAATATTATTTTGTAATTTGTGTCAGTGTGCAGTATCATCTACACAAAAGTTCCTGGTGCAACAACACATTACAACTAGTAAACATCAGGCCAACAAACAACTAAATTCCAAGCAGAGACAATTGTTTTTAACACAACCAACAACATCGAATGTAAGATCTGAGTTTAACATCGACCTGTGCCGTTCTCTCATCTCTGCTGATATTCCTCTCTACAAACTAAAGAATAAGGTCTTCAGGGAATTCCTTGAAAAATATACTCAACATACAATCCCGGATGAGTCAACACTTAGGAAGACGTATGCTCCATCCATCTACGATGAGACAATACAGAAGATAAGAGATGAAATTAAAGATAGTTCAATTTGGGTTTCCATTGATGAGACTCCCGACAAAGAAGGTAGACTTGTTGGTAATGTAGTTATCGGTTTGTTAAGTGAACAATATTCTGAACGAATTCTTTTACATTGTGATGTTCTAGAAAAGTGCAATAACAAAACTATAGTTAAACTGTTCAACGAAGCTATGGGTATCCTGTGGCCAAAGGGTATTATGTACGATAATGTGTTATTCTTTATTAGCGATGCTGCCCCTTATATGGTCAAAGCTGGACAAGCATTATCTGTTGTATATCCTAAATTGACTCATTTTACTTGTGTGGCGCATGCATTTCATCGTGTGGCAGAAGTGGTCAGAGACAATTTCCCTAAAGTAGATTTGTTGATTTCATCAGTGAAAAAAGTATTTCTCAAAGCTCCCAGTAGAGTTAACGTGTTGAAAGAAATGTACCCTGAAATTCCATTGCCACCAAAGCCAATTTTAACTAGATGGGGTACATGGCTAGAAGCAGTTGAATATTATGCCGAACATATAGACTCTATTAACAATGTTCTCCTTGCATTGGACTCTGAAGATGCAGTCTCAATTGATACTGCGAAAACAGTTACCTGTGACATAAGTGTGAAGAATGACTTAGCTCACATTCAGCATACATTTTCATGCATCATAAAAACGCTCAAAAGTCTCCAAAATAGGCACCTTTCACTATCTGAAAGTTTTGAAATTATAAATAGTACTGTGGAACAACTGAATCGTGGTAGAGGTAAAGTTGCAGATGCAGTAAGAGCTAAGGTGGACACTGTACTTTCAAAAAACCCTGGATATGAAGAACTACAAAAGGTTGTTGCTGTGATGAGTGGTGAATCAACAGTGAAGATTAACTTGGACTTATCCCCAGCAGACATTGTGAAATTGAATTATGTACCAGTTACTTCTTGTGACGTCGAACGCTCTTTTAGTCAGTATACATCTATCCTCAGAGACAATAGAAGAAGATTCACTTTTCAGCACTTGAAAGAAATGTTTGTAACCTATTGTTATGGTAACAGACAATAAAAATTGTGTTTTGTTGAAACTACATTGGAAGATAAGGTACGTCCATTATATTTTTTGTTTAGTTTGATTAAAATGTACCAATATTTAACGTACATAGTCATTTTTTTATAATTTTAAGTCCATATTTAATTCCATATTTTGGTAAAAATCCATATTTAATTCCATATTTTGGTAAAAATAACTACATATATATTTACATATTTCATATATTTTTAGTCCATATAAATCCGTTCCCTGCTCATTACAGGTTAACTAAAAACTGCTACGAAACCATGTTGTGCTCTCAAAAGCGGAGTGTCGTGAGATGATGAAGTCTGTAGTGAACCAAGTTCTTTTACAGTAGAGAGCCGTAAAGTGAAAGAACCAACGTTTTCTGAAAAGAGTCACGTTACCTGAGGGAGGGACAGCCTTGCCGTGCCGTTACGTTGATGAGTACATGCCGTAGCGAGCAGTTCGAAAGACAGACTTAGGGCCTGTACCACAGTCTAATATATACAGTCGCGCAACTTCAACACTTTTTTTGCCAACATTCACGACACTAGCGCTCAAGCGGCAGGTAAGGCACTGGTCATAGGGTTGATACAGCCAGCACGTGCTTTAAAGGTATGCGAGATGTTATAACAACGTTTTAATCATGCGTCGGAATAAAGGCAATGTGTGCAATGACGAAAATTGCAGTAACAACAAGTTTAAATCTCCGAATTTGTCGTTCTTCAGATTCCCTAAAGACGAAGAGAAAATCATAACTCAGTCATAACCTATAATCCACGCTGTAGGTAGCCTACGTATTGTGTTCTATAAAACATTTATTAGTTATCAGTTACCTATTTGTATGTCAGGAAGGAGAGTTTAAATAAAAAAAAGTAAATACCTGTTACAGTATATTATTGTTTCGCAGAGATCATGTGTAAATGTCTATCCATTCCGATTTTGGATAATGTATCTACAGTTTTTAATGCAAGTAATTCCATAATTTTTTTATTCGTGGTTTTTTCTTTATATTTTTCAAAAGTTGAATGTTATATTGCATTCAAGTAGGGATTATGGTGTTAATTTTTTCAAGAATTCATGTCGTATTATAATCCTTTTGCAAAATATTCACTTCTTCAATAAATCCAGACTGTGTCGATAAATTTCTGATGTGTTGGTGTAGATTCATGTCGCAGACGTATTAAGTTCTCAAGAAATAAAGGAGCCTTTTTAAATTTAATATAAAAAGCAATATTTTCTGCAATAATTTGCATGGCTGTTATTGGTGTTGATTTTACATTACCAGTGATTATTTGAGCCGTTCAGAGCAGAAGTGGTGTAAGTCAAAATTAGGTAATGAGGTTTAAAGTAAAAATTCTGTAAAATACAGCGCAAAGTAGCAATTAATATATCCTTCGTGCTATTCACTGACTACTAATAGTTTAAATAAATTCAATATTAACTGCTACTTTGCGCTGTATTTTACAGAATGTTTACTTTAACCCTCATTACCCGATTTTGACTTACACCACTTCTGCTCTGTAAATAAAATTAGGCCTATATTTTCTAAGTTAATTGAAGTTATAATTTTTTCAACAAAGTTGTGTATTCATTTGTTCTCACCTACGTCATAATAACAGTAAGTGCATGTAAATTACGTATTATGTAGGTAGGGTAAGTTAAAATTAAGCTTATGTGTGAAAACTGGAAATGTAATGTAAAATGCGGTAAACTTTCCATAAAAATTTAAACCATAATATCAGTACTATTAGCGACTCAAAATAATAATAAAAAAATGAAAAATAATGAACTTCATAAATCAATGTCTGTCAAATTAAGGTTTAAATCTTCCCCTTTTTTATTTTTAAGTTTACCTCAGCGGCCAAGTTTACCCCAATTTGCGGTATGGAAAATAGTTAATTTCTCAGGAAATAGGGAGAGGAGTTCACCACGCGATGTACCCTACGAGATATACCCTACAATTTTGACTCTTCTCACAGGAAATATGGAGTTCCATTGGTTTATAAATATATTTAGGAATGAATTGAATTAACCGTTCACGTACAGCTGTCAAAAAAAAAAAGTGGCCGCACTCGTGAACAGCGAATAATTTCAAAGTCCACTTCGGGTCGCGGCGATGTTACACGATGCATGTGCTTGCACAAGCAGTTCCGGAAATATGAAAGCAATCCATATCTGCGCCTCGTAGACCGGCGGTAGAGGGCTTGTTTAATGAATCAAAGGTTTTGGGTTCGGGCCTTGTTCAAGTTTTCATTTTATTTTTAATCGTTCTTTAGCGATGTAAATGATATTCAAATTATCATTTATATCCAGTTATCATTCTTGATGGATATCACGTTATTTCTATTTTGTTATCGTTCTTTAGAGATATTAATAAAATTCAAGTCATCATTTGCATTCTGTTATCGTTTTATAACGATATGAATAATAATTATTACTATTGTAGCTACAGTATCTCCAATGGGGATTAGCCCTATTTTATATATGTATGTTAGGGCTATAGTTTTATACACAAAAAACATAAGCATAAAGAGAAGTGCAAAAGAATATTAAATTAGCTTGCGCGATGTAAACAAAACATAAACAATCCGTAAATTAGGCATTGCGATTGCAAAAAAAAAATATCAGTTATCAATCTGAAACATACTAAAACATTAACAACACACATACGTAACACTTCTATAACACAAATCTGCAGCTTTCCGTACCATACATCATAAATTAATACACAATAGTCACACAGACACAATCAAACTATAATTACGACATTGCGACGACATCAAGCATCCCATAACTGACTCACATACATAACAAATCAAGCATCCGTTGCAACACATACACTTCAACATAGTAACCACACTTTTAAAAGTTACAAATTTGGCTCCAAGAAGAATAAATAGGACACTGTTACTAATTACTATTCTTCTACAATTTCTTAAATACATCTGTAATAAATCTGTGAAATTCCGATATGAATAATATTCACGTTTTTTATATTGTTATCGTTCTTTAGCGATATAATTAAGATTCAAGTTATCATTTATATTGTTTTCCTTCATTAGCATTATAAAGTAATATTCAAGTTATTTAAATTGTTATTGTTCTTTCGCAATATAAATAATCTGTATTTTATGTAAGTAATTATTATAACACAAATAACCATCTTTCTTTGTAAAATAGGTTATTTTATTTATATAATTAAATACGTATTATATAATATCTTATATTAATTAAAAAAACCGATATTTATCATTTATATTCTGTTATCGTTCTTTAGTGATACTGTATAAATAATATTCAAGTTATTTATATTGTAATCGTTCTTTAGCGATATAAATAACATAAATTTAGTTTTAGGTTTGGAAAAATCCAGTTGCATAATCCTGCTATTAGTTTTTCTTTCTGTTTTGTTACATTATACTGTCTTGAACCACAATAAAATGAAAAGGAGTAACGAGGAATTGAACCTGAGACGTTGACATCTAAATTCCGACGTTCGTCCGCTGAGCTACGAGGGCAAAAGTGTGGAAACATTTTCGGAAAAATTGGCCCAATCACACTCTAAGATTTTCTGATGATTCGTAGAAACTAGTCCAGGATGCGGGGGGCAAAGGCTAATTGAGATTTCCCAATCTCTGATAGGGTCAAACATCCTGATAGAATTAATATTTAACACTTGCTGTGACTTTCGGTGAAGTCCGGAGGGCCCAATTAGTCAAATCCACTCTCCTCATCTCTACGCTTGGGCCCCCTGGAATTTAATAAGATGCGAAAGAGATAGGCCTATCCTTCCCAAGAAGAACTGTAAACATGAACAAAAGAAGCTTTTAATAGAAGAAGAAGGATCTTCTGCGCACCTCTGGAAAAAGAACTAAGGAAGAGACTAGTGAAGTGCTTTGTGTGGAGTGTGGCATTGTATGGGGAAGGAATATGGACATTACGACGAAATGAAGAGAAACGAATTGAAGCATTTGAAATGTGGATGTGGAGAAGAAAGGGGCGTGTGAAGTGGACAGACAGAAAAAGAAATAAAATTGTGTTTGAAAAAGTGAGTGAAGAAAGAATGATGCTGAAACTGATTAGAAAGAGAAAAAGTAATTGGTTGGGTCTCTGGTTGAAAAGAATAATAGACGACATTAGGATATGTGGATCATATGCGGAGACTAAGAGGAAGCCAGAAAATAGGAAATATTGGAGATTGCTGAGTTTGCAATGAAAGACCTGCCCATGGACAGAACACTTGTGTATGTATGTTCAGAATGCCTGGAATATCGTGTCTAAGAACAGTCGCTATTTGCAAAGACTAGTCAATTTCATGCCCACTCAACTGCAAGATGATCGAGATAAGAGGAAGATAGACTAAATATTGAATTGTGGCTTTTTTTTTGTTTTTTTTGAACGCTTAATTGTTTGAATGTTTTAAGGCCGACGCCAGTAAATTTGTTTTGTTTATGCGACGAAAGATATTTTTTTAATTGAGAATAAAATCTTTTTTCTCTCCATTTGCAGCCACAATATTATAATGATAAAGTCATGGCATAATATATTAATGAACCTGATGTTAATTACTAAATAATCGTAAAAGAGAAAGGAGCCATTATGTATAGTTTGTCTCTCTCAAAAGCAGAACAAAAAAGAACATAAAAAGCACGTGGTTGTAGTCGAACGCAGGACCTCATGAATAAGAGGCCTGAACGCTACCATTATGCTATCGATAACACACAGAATACTTCAATTATAACTGTAGATATCAGGCAACGTGGTCCAACAACATGTAACATCGTCTGTCTCCGAATTGTAGCGAAGATACCCGAAGGGAACTTTGTTTCAGGAGAGCGGCCACTTTTTCTTTTGACAGCTGTACAAACAATTATATTTTTTCAAACTATGATACGTGATCAGGGCCATGATTCAGTTGTTGGGAGCAGAAAGAATTACGTTTATTCCCAGCTTCTGAAACTTGTAGATTAACTGCGTGTAAAATTCTTCCAGGATTCAGAAGTAGAATTAGTAAGAACCATATACACTTATTGTATAGCATAAAGATATAAAATAAATTACGCAAAACCCGTTTTCTGATGTGTTATCATATGTCGTGTGCACACTTTTAACTTGCCTGCCGCTAGAGGACTACTGTCGCGTCAGCTGTCAAATGTTGGCATATTTTATACGTATGAGTTGCGTGACTGTATCTATTAGACTGTGCCTGTACTACGGCTCTCGGATAAAGTTCTAGTTTAAACTTATCCGGCAGATGGCATATTTATCCGGAAGTTGGGTTGTAATTGCGTACTACGGCGTTTGGTTATGTGCAATCTGGAGGCTAAACTTCCAGATTAGCAATCCGGAAGGCAGAATAGCAGATAGGCGTTTTCCGGAGGTTGGAACTCGGTGTTGAAATCAAGATGGCTGCACGTCGTACAGCTGGTGATTTGAAGGATCAATTTAATTTTGATACTGATTCTGATGATATGTTCTGGAGCAGATGCTTCGTTATATCAGAACAGCAAAACGAATTAGGCTGCGTCCAAATAATTTTGAAGAGTGGCATGACGAGATATTTTTGAGAGAGTTTCGAATAACGAAACCTACTACATGAAATCAATGATCAACTGAAACAAGACAAAGATCGTAAGTACACAGTTAATAATAAGCTACACTATTTCGGTAGGTATTACATCAATATTTTGTATATAATAGCACTATAATAATTATTTTGAAGTACAGTAACCTGTAATACAGTACAAGTGAGGTTATAATTTTGCTTCATGCAGGTGTTCTGTTGCCCTTACAAGGTATTAAGGTGATTGATATAATAATATAGGGCAACCTACAATAATAACAGTTTCAAAATACTTTTATACAAAAATAATAACAGTATATAATATATCAAAATCCTTTATATGGTAAACTATGATTACTTCACAATTGCGTTACCACATTAAGATAAAAATGTATTCACATATTTGGCTTCTAGCCAAGTCATATGTACCGTAAACGAAAGAAAATTTGAGTGCCGACACCAATTTCCCAAATAAAGGTGGAAAGTTGCTGTGAAAGTGGAGTGCGGTGGAGAGGTACGGGTAGGCGGGATCGCTGTGTCGAGATAGAAGGGATAGGCGGCAGGGAAGGGCAGCACATTTCTTTTATTACTGTGTTTCCTTACTAATTAAAGGGAAAAGACAAGTTTTCGTAAGATCGAGTTAGTGACAGGTTAGGTTAGTATGATTTGCATATATTTACAATTGTCTAAAAAAAAAGTCAAAACTGCATCCAAACCTCTCTCTTCCAGGCTATCCTGTATGGAGTCCTTGCGTTCTTTTGGTAACGCTATTGTAAAGATTTACCGGTACAGGTGTAACCAAATCTCATTGTTTATACATTTTTTTCCAGAAATAATGCCTTACCTCCAATGGACCCACTACTACTGGTATTGAGATTCTATACCACTGGGAGAACATTGACAACAGTAGGAGTTTTTTGTGGGGTCCACGAAGTTACAGCAGGAACTGTTGTCAATCGAGCTAGTGCTGCACTTGCTGCTTGGTTTAATTGCAGTGATGACTTTTAATGCTTCATTGGGTGTAGTTTTATTTGCTCCAGTAATTAAGTGCAAGGCTTGTTTTTTTTTTCCCAAGGGATTCTGTCTCTTTTTTTATGCTGTTACGAATACTTCTGAATAGTATTTTAATACAGGTTTTATGTACATATCATAGGTCTTGATTAAAGTTTTCCTAGAACTGTTTCATTTTGTGTCTGCTAGTTGTTTAGTCAACTCTCCGAAGATAGATTGGAATACCAATAAGGCATCACTCATGAGACAACTGTCAGGAGATAATGTGGTAGGGTGGCAAGTTCCCTTTTCCTTACTTGCATATATCGCTCACCAGTAGGAGTAGGCCTAACATATTTCACTAATCAGACTTAAGATATACTTGCTATATATTATTATTTATCAAACTGTAACAGTTTATTGAATTTTAGACGTGACAGTTTTTCTTCATTTCCTGAAAGTTTTGGAATTGGCATTTATGTTTTCCAAGGGAGCTGTTTCATTCACGCTAGGCCTAGTGATTCATGTATGCAAACATATTCATATCGTTACTTTTTAAATATATTTTATTGCATGAATCCCTCACAGTGATCTCTTAACAGGCTAAGATGATTCAAACACAAAGGTTTGATAAATACATTTTAAAAATTATGACCAGGTACTCTGCACGTGTAGGCTATTTAAAACAATGAAAATGCACTGTATCTGCAATTCAAATTTATTTTACATAAGCAGAATATGGTAAAACAACATTTTTCAAGAGGCACATTAATTGAACCTTCGGCTGGAACAATGTTATAAGTTATATTTGGTAAAATTGACAGGAGCTGCAAAAATATGTATGCGTGCAACTTTCTTCTTATGAGGGTAGCAAACTTTTGAGTGGACAAATTTCACGTACTGCATTGATGGACAGTTGCAAGCCAAGGAGTATAGCAAGGTAACATGACATACAACATTATTACACGGAAACACACCGAATGAAAATTTTGTAACTTACAACGTTGTTCCGGCTGACGCTTCAATTGTATTCAGGTACTCTGTGAATGTGTACTTAAAACAAGAGAGATGCACTGTAGCTGCAGTTAAATTTAAAATTTATTTATTTATTTATTTTGTGTGAACAAAACACGACATTTTTCAGGAGACACAATAAGCATAATCATTTATTACATCCACTGTCTCATTATATATGCTGTGGTACATGTCATATTTACAAATTAATAATATACAGGCTAATACATAAGCGTACATAGTAACTGTAATTAAACACAACACAAATACATATGCAAATACACAAAACTTGGAAAACTGTGGCAGAGCCAACTTCAGCTATAAGTCCCATTTGTTAGAGATCTGCACGGGCCATAATTCTTAGGCCCGGCCCATCTCGGCCTGATCTGAACCAGACCCGAACCCAACCAGAAACCTTAGATTAGCTTATAATTATCACCTGACTCGAACCTAATCCTGAAGACTAGCAGATAAAGCAGAGGCCAGAGACCACAGGGATCAAGAACAGCAGCAAGAGATTATCACTCCATTAGAAGGATGAGAAGAAGTAATCTCCCAGTCATCCAGGTCAAACAAATCTGGACAACAAAATTAAACATATTTTTTGTTAAAACATAAAGAATGGGTGATTATTGTAGCATTTACTTTCTGCCACTAATTGAAGATGTCCTTGTAGATGGACCACCCATTAAAGAGGAGGAAAAAGTAATGTGAAAACTCCAAATGTTACTTTTGATATTCCAAACCCCATCTGTTTCCAAACATGAGGGGACATGACTTACTTTTATTTCAAATCATTCTTTGTTATAATGTTAACATCCAACTTTCAACTAATGTATTTTTTAAAGAAATCACTGTAATAGTACTGAAGTTCATGCATTTCTAGTATACATCTCAAGTATAATTAAGTCAACATTAAACTTACAGTTCACAGATGGAGAATGATTTTTGAATGTGGCTAATGCATTCCTCAGAGGCTTGCTTTTTTTCTTTCTTCTTTTTTAAGCATCCTTGGGGTGTAACTCGATCAGCTATTATCCCATTATCAGCTAAAATATTTAAGAGAGGGATATATGCTTATATTCAGACCTTTCTGGGTTTAGCCTACACTACCTACACTGAATAAACCAGTAATTTCACTTAAAACTTACTTTCATTACACTGTGTAGACACCCGTACAGTGGAAGACCTTCATCTGCTGCACCAGCTGACTCTGTAATATTTTAAGAGTGGAATTAATTCTTAAAATATTGAATTCTGGAGAAAGATGATGTTTTATCATAAATGTGTGGACACTTCAAAGTCAGCAGCTGTAACAGTATTGTATTTTCTAACGTGCTATTAATCCAAACTCATTTTTAACAATAAGAAAGTGAAGCTGCAATAAAAAAGAGAGCGAAAAAACCGAGCAAATAGTTCTATTGTAAACAGAGTATAGTCAGTTTCTGTTTTACCTTATGAAAAGATATTTTTCCGTTTTTCTGTACACAAGAAATAATTCACAAGTTTCAAAGTGAGAATCCTCACGGTAAAATTGAAATACAACTCAACACAATGTGGCCTAATCAGATTACAAACCCATTACAGAGAAATCTCAGAATAAATTCTTCAGTTTAGTGTACTTTCTACTTTTAGGCCTACATTTATAAATTTCAAATTCCCACTCAAATCCCACATAATATTATAATACAATGACGTTTAGTTTTTATGACATCCATTTCTTGTGACCATTTCATCATTATGTACAATTTATATTTTAACATCTTTTTTTAACTTATGCATCTAATTTATCTACTGCTTGCTGAAGATTTCTCATAGTATGTGTGTTAGTTTTATTTTCAACATGTTGGCTGAAGATGTATTTACATGTTAGAGCTATTTCAGATTGGAAAAGTAAGCATCATACGTAGAATGTGAAAGAACATTTTGTAGTATAAATCAAATTACCTGGAGATATTGTTGGTATGTCCAGTTTCACTTAAAAAACTAAAGAATTGCACTGTGAACCTGAATGGTACTGTAAATAAAAAATAAATAATAGTATTATAATGTAATACCGACATTAAATTAAAATTGTATATCAATTTTCGGGAAAATTTTAGAACATGGATTGCACCTTCCATCCCCTCCCAAAGTCACTAGGGGACGGTGGGAATTATGGATAATGAAGGGTGGGGGGCATGACAACATAAGCTATGGGGGGGGGGAAATTACCTGCTGGAGGACTCTCTCTCTCGCTTTCATGTCCTTTTTGTATATGTTATTCTTCTTCATGTGTTCATCTTCATTGTTGAATCCATTAGTCTTCAGCAGCCGGAATACTCTGCAGTCTCTCTGGAGAACACGTGTTGGTTGAAAAAATTCGGAAGTCGTATATAATGTTCACGAAGAAGAAAAAAGTGCAACATGCGGGTTGCAAGTGTCAATCATCAAGAATAAATTACTGTGTAGACGTGATGGTATTTAAGATAAATCATCATGAAAGTAATATTTTTTCGCTTGTAATAATGTTGAGGGATATATATGTTATAATGAAGCGATTTTAAGTTGTATTTTAAGTGCATAAATTAATGTAAATTCATGCGACTAGATGGAGGGCGGGCGGGTAGGGGAGTAAAGGATCGTTGAGTTAACGGGACCTAAGCCACGAAAAGCCAATCAGAAAAGAAGGGGTGGCGAAATTAACAGGTGAAGCTGGACATCTTGGTATGGCGACAGTTTTGTGCCGACGTGCGAAAGGGTTGGATGTGCGACTGTGTTACTCTAGCAGGAACATGGAATCGTTTGTCGATATTTTCGCCGTGCATAACTTTAGCAGCGATATCGGTAAGTTGATACGGTTTTTGCAGCAGAAAGGGTTATTAGCAATTACGTACACTTGCCCTAAATGCGGTGGCGATATGAAATTAACTTCGCGCACAGATACTGGTGACGGGGCCACGTGGAGGTGTTACACAAAGCACTTGTACAGCGGACGCTTAGGAACGGCTCTTGGTTTGCCTTTTCTAAGATGTCCATGTCCCGTGTTTTTGATCTCACTTACGTCTGGGTAGCTCAGATATCACAGAAGCAAGTGAAATCAGTAATTGATGTAGGCATAAGTTGTACCACCGTGACGGACTGGTACAACTTCTGCAGAGAGGTATGTGCGGAAGTACTTTTCAAGCGGCCACAAACTCAGATAGGGGGGCCCGGACACATCGTCGAGATCGACGAATCTAAGTTCGGGAAAAGAAAGTACAACCGAGGTAAGCGCGTCGAGGGCAAGTGGGTGTTTGGGGGCATCGACCGCGTTACCAAGGAATGCTTTCTTGCCACTGTGGAGGACAGGACTCGAGACACTCTGTTGGGAGTGTTGAAGGAAAATGTCCTTCCAGGAACAACAATTTGTTCCGATTGTTGGAAGGCATACGAATCTTTGAGTGACGAAGTTTACAGTCATATGACTGTAAACCATTCGGAAAATTTCAAAGATCCAGAAACAGGTGCCCACACGAACACTGTAGAGTCGATGTGGAGACGTGTTAAGGAAAGTACGCCTAGCAGCAATAGGAATAAAAAGATGATGGATTCGTACCTAGCTGAGTACGTGTATAGAAAGTGGAGGTTCCACAATAAGTCGACTGAAGAGTGTTTCCATGCATATCTCAGCGACATTGCTACGGTGTACCCACCAGCAACTTGCGACGAGGTTGGTTCATCCCCCGAGCAGGCAGGACCAAGCGAGGAGACTTGCTAATAATTCTCATGCTGACGAAAATCGGTATCTTACCGAAAGGTACTTTTCAGTGCCTACAAATAATCAGAAAAGAGCAGAGTCTGCATTTGTCAAATGCGCATCATGTTTTCGACACCCCTCGTCAGGGCATGCAGCCCCGACATCCCGCTTTTTTTCATCATGTGCTACACGTCGGATCATCATCGGGCTTGCAGCCCCGATACCCCGCCTTTTTTCATCATGTGCTACACGTCGGATCATCAGCCCCGATACCCCGCTTTTTTCATGTGCTACACGTCGGATCATCATCGGGGCTTGCAGCCCCGATACCCAGCTTTTTTCATCATATGCTACACGTCGATGTTTACGGAGATCGTCAGTGGCCGCCATGATGTTTCGAGGTGGTGCGTGTCTCGGACGGAGCGAGATGAAGCGTGAGAACGCGAGCGAGGGAGGAGTCTGCAAGGAAAGTAGCTAGTTGCATGGGGTAAAGGGTAAGGGTGCAATCCATGTTCAGGAGTTTATCCGAATTTTCAAGAATCTAATATTTTGTATCTCTAAAGCTCATCATCTCTTCTTCTGACTCTTAATTGCTTACACACTAACCTCATTCGTGTTATTAGCTGCACTGGTATCAGTGGAACTTGGTTTAGTTACTACTTCGGCTGTAACAAAAGTAAGTAAATAAATAAATGAGTGAATGAATAAATAAATTAAAAGAATTCTAACTTGTGTTATACAATATCCTCTGCTTATTATTTAATAATTGTATAACTTAACATATAAGTGAACTTATGCATTGAATATGAATCAAAATCACTGAGAAATCACTCAATTGATAGGAGAATTAAATCACTTACCTTGGCTAAGTTTGGATTAGGTTTTGCTTCAGTTGGAGTGGCTCCAATTGTTTGTAGCCTGCATTGTCTCTCTGCAGCAGCAATTTTCTTTGTGTTCTTTTCCAAGAATTCAAATTTGCTTCTCAGCTGTTTTCAGGTCCTTGTATTTGTGCTGATGTTACTATATTCTTCCCATGCTTCATTCTATATTACTAAAAAGGAAGTAAAACTAGGTTAATTCCATATGCAACCTACAACATTAGAAAATATACTGTATTTCTCTTTTTCCCTTATCTAAGTTTCTATACCTAAATAAGCTAAAGCTTTCAATGGACAATTGTCAGTACAATATCAAACATATGACTATACTGTACATAGAAACTTTGGAAAAAACTTAATATCTGCTGTTTCTGTGTTATTTTACGAGGTGTTGAATGTGCATTACAGTGAGTGATTATAGTCGAACTGGTAGCAGCAACGTGGAAACGTCTCTCCACCTCATGCTGTTCTTTTAAAAAATAATGTTAGGCCCTATCTGTGATCGAATGGTATTATAGGCCTAATACAAAATATCCGCCATTTACTAACAGTAAAATACGTAGGCCTAACATACTGAAATATTGGTAATTTGCTAGGAACAGTGTACCTTGCTGTACTAATGTTGGTTAGAAATCCCAGGCCAAAGACATCATTCATTATTATCAGTATCAGTGAACTTTTCTTTTTAAACGAGTTATTGTGCCTTCGACCCATAATTTGAAGCCGTGAAGTACACTATTTCTAAAAAAATTAACGAAATAGGCCCTATTCACTAATAATGTAGGCTATACAACAAACTGAAAGCACACTTAATATTAATTACAATACAAAAATAATTGCCACCTACACTTCTTGTGCAGTTACACATGAATAAAACAATGATTATGGAGAAAAACGCACTTTTGCTGGAACCCGCATCCGTCCTCTTTAGGCCTACTAATTAAAACCAAAATACTATCATATGGTAGGAATTATTACTATTCGAAAAGAAACATAACCTTTAAAATCTTACCTTTTGCTTCCATGTATGTGTTATTTTCTGTTCTTCACTCTGTTATTTTCTTGGCTGGAGCTTCAGTATTATAATAAATAATAACAATAATGAATAATGCTTACAATAAAACCTCAAAATAAATAGTACCATATAAACACGGAACATAAAGATGAAATACGCGGGGAAAGGTATACCAATGCAATAAATTTCACTACATTTTTAGTAACTTCATTGCCAACGTAATAAAAATGTTACTATATCTTCCGGATAACAATCCTTCAGTTAAAATCAGCTGGTCGTACAGAACAAAATATTTAACTTCCAGATTGCTAAACTGGAGTATACGAATCTGGAGCTTTAACAGGCGATCGTAGTACAGGCCCTTAGGGGATGTAAGGTTCAAGATAGCTTGCAATAACAGTATTCATATTGTTATTTTATATTACCATGAATATCATGACCTTAGCTTCCAATTTTTTTATTTCTTATTTCTCTATGTAATAGTTATTCTAAAAGCGGTTTTGTTAGAAATAATTGAGCAGTTCAGAGCAGAAGTGGTGTAAGTCAAAATTGGGTAATGAGGTTTAAAGTAAAAATTCTGTAAAATACATAGCAATGTAGCAAATAATATGTCCTTTGTGCTATCCACTGACTACTAATAGTTTAAATAAATTCAATATTATTTGCTACTTTGCGCTGTATTTAACAGAATGTTTACTTTAACTCTCATTACTCATTTTTTACTTACACCACTTCTGCTCTCAACGTCTCAGTTATTAGTAGAGCCTTTATTTCCGAGATATTCACTGTAGTATAGGTGGTGTTCATATATTTAAATTTCAACAAAAAACTAAAATTTATTTTCTTAGATTTGTATTTTTATTTATTTTCAGAATTTAACGATTTTTTAAGGATTTTACTTAATTATAAAGAAATGTCTTGAGTATGTTCATGGTTTGTATATATTGCATTTGAATGTTTGAATTTCAACAAAAATGGTAACCAAAAATACTTACAATTTTTTTTTATAATAATGTACTGTGACTCTCATTGCTTGTAGAGTTGTTTTTCACCTGTCAAAATTATATAGCGTTGAGGAGTTTGCCTTGAAATGGAAGGTAAGCAAGTTTAACTTTACTGATATTTTTTTTTTCTCATAGTGTCACCAATACTATATACGAGGTTCATTGATTTTGATACACGTTTTTAACAAACTGGAAATGGACTTATGAATCACCCTGTATTTTTAAAAAGTGGAAAATTATTTTAAATTTTTACATTTGGTATACGTTCATAGTCAATAATGTATGTATTCTTAATATTCCAAGTGTTTAACAAATATTGGTACCTTCATTTTGTTGGGGGTAATTGTATAAGCCCCCTTGGTAGTAGCCTAGTAAGTTGCAAAAAAATCTTGGTAGCAGGAAGGTTAATGTATCACATAATGTGTTGCAAAAATATTATGTACACGCAATTATGCGAAACTGTTTATATTCAAAAGAAAATAACTATTGAAACCTTCAATGAAGTTATATTTTATTCCATTGGAAACAATGGCGCTTTGCAGTTTAAGATCGTCCTAAAGCATGATTTTTTAAAACATATCATTAGTAATCAGAAGTTAACATTTTAAAACACTTTTCTTTCCCCACTCTCCTCTCTCTCTCCCCCAGCCATCCTATTCCTCAACCTTGATATGCAAGGAATTTTGAACAACTTCCACGGCTGAGTTTTAACGAGCTTGCGGGCATACAGCTGAGCAATTTTAATAGGTTGTTCTGAACTCTGTATTTTATGGTGAAATCTATCCTCGCCACATTCCTCATCAGCTTATCGGCTCGCTATGACCACTGACTAAAGGACAGTTTTCTGAGCAAAGTAAAACAGTTGGTGAAAAGCAGCAACTATGATTCGTATGTAAAATTACTGCAAATAAAACGACATTGTTTAATATAAATTCTACACAAGATAAATAGGAATAGGAGAAAATCAAATTTTAAAAAGTGAGAACAAATGCAAAAAAAATCAAAATTAATTTGTATATTTAGGTTTGTTGCATCATACAATGAATAACTATATTAAAGATCATTTTTTTAAATTTAAAAGTAAATTACACCAAAATTCGCCCCTTACTCATGACAAATCTTCCATTTCGGTGTATTTTCTCAGTGGTTGCTGCGTGAGTTTAGGTATTACCTATTTATGAAACTATAAATATGACTTTCCTTTCTGGGCGTGTTGGATAATAAAGAATTTCGTGAACAAAATTCCGAAGAAGATAGGCCTACTTAAAATTCAGATCCTTCGTTTCAGGGAACCCTGACCAGGAGAAAAGTTGTAATTGTAAAAAGGGCAAAACTGCGGAATAACAAAACACTATTGACTCTCGTGAAAGGTATTATATTCAACCTTCATATATAGAATAATGTAATTTGAGTACTCAAAACTCTAATATAAGTGGACTCGCCTATCTGCCATTTGCACGGCCGAATGTTATCTTACGAGCTTACGCCGTCATTATTTCCTTTTATACACATTTCATTTTAAAACTGACATCTATCGGTTATTGCAATAACAAAAGCGATGGTAGTGCCCTCTATATTTTGCAAAAGGTGTTACATAGTTTCCCAGCTTTAAATGAAAAAGTGGTTGCACCAGGAACGCAGTGTTCTCAATTAGATGTGCCTGTGGTGCTAATGATCTGCCTTGCCTCCAGGATTCTCATTGTCTCTGCATTGTCATTGACACAATATCATATTGAAATTATCTATAATGTAAATCTGTGTGATAGATCCCTATTTGAGGATTATTCTGGAAGTAATTTATAATTAGGACCCTAATCATTGTAAACGAAAAATATTTTAAAATGTCAAGCAACTATGACCTTAAAAAATTGGGGTGTGGCTGTATCAGGGACACGGCCGTTTGTTACACGTGAATACGCCTAGATTAAATCGACAGATCTAGACGAAATCCTTCGTTTGCCACATCGGAGTCGCAATATATACTGCCCGGAAATTTTATTCGACGCCCAAGTTGGCCGCCAGACGCCACGGACCTCGAACCAAGCCTCGCATCTTAGTCGTATATCCAATCGAATGAGGTCACATTTATTTCAATCATGTTGGTAGTCACGAAGTTGTAATGTAGAGATGGATCACCCTGCAAACGTTATATAGGAGTAGCTGCTTCCGTTTTGGTACCCCATGTATCGGTCTGATTTTAAAGACGTATCACGTCAAAACTACAAAACATAACCATATGACCTAAAACTTTTCTTACTTTTTAACACGTTATCCTTTGTCAAAAATAGAATTTTACCCAATATGTAATAAAAACACAACACTTACGTATTAATCTGCTTCATTAATATTTAACATTTCTGTAACATTCATTCTAGAGGTCTAGATAAGTTAAACAACACTTCAGTGCATATAAAATGAAAGAAATATTATACACCGTGTCCCAAAAGGTACTTTACAACTTTGATGTGTTGTAATTCGGTCTGTAATTGCCAATGAGGAACAAACCATGGTTTATATGATTCACCAACTCTTGAAGTTTTTTTTTTTCTGTTTTTGTTTTGTTAATCCACTTCAACATGCGCACCTCTAGTGGCGCGTACAACGTCAAGGCGAAATTCCAACACATCAAAGTTGTAAAGTACCTTTTGGGACACGGTGTATATTGATGGAATGTCGTACAGATTTTCTGAAGCAATTGACATACATTTTAATTTTAAGGTTTTAAAATGAAACCGATCTTGTATTTTGCTGTGAGCAAACGGGAAAAACTACGTTCAACACCGCAGGCGCTTCTCACCGCGAAACCAGGTGGCCCGAGTTGGAAACCCGGTCGGGGAAATTTACCTGGTTGAGCTTTTTTCCGGAATTTTCTCTCAACCCAATATGAGCAAATGCTGGGTAACTCTCGGTGCTGGACTCCAGACTCATTTCACAGACATTATCACCTTCATTTCATTCAGACGTTAAATAACCTGAGATGTTGATTGGTCATCGTAAAATAACCCACTAAAAAGAATTCGCAGGCTGCTATTGGAGTATATTTAAAATAAATTATATCATTGCTGTTAAATAAATTAAACCATTGCTGTTGAATTCAAGCTCATTTTCTTCGAACGTTGCCGAATTACCGTATAGAAAATCATTAATATTGCAGAGTGTTAGAGTGCGTTTGATTTCGGTCCAGCACACACGGTAGTTTTGCGTAAACACATTCACCAAATTCACCACGTGCAGTCTTTAACTCACCTTCCACACTGTTCACAAGCTAAGGACAATCACAAAGTTTAACGTCAGTTTATTCTAATTGTGTAATTGTTGATGTTGTGCAAAATTCTGACTTTAAATAAGCGAATTCCCCGGCTATTGTGCTACTGTACTTGAAAATATTGCTTTGATAGTTCTGATTCAGGAAGTTTCGACATCATTGAAACCAGTGACGAAGCGAGAAAACAAGATGAAGGAATGCAATATGCAGTTACTAGAATTTCTGTGAAGAAAGTGGGCGTGGTTAGATATTATTGCTTATTTTGTTTTTATATTATCATTGTACTGTATTATTATTATGATTATTATTATTATGTTATACTAATTTTCAAAATGCATTTCTGTGGACTTACCATTATATTTATATGTGACATCCAGGTGCTGTTAATTTAGGCACTGCCCTGTCCCGAGGAAATATAATTTGCTTTTCCTCAAAGCTCAGATTTCGGACACGTTTCGATTAAATATTCAGACGTCACACTGATACACCTACTTACCTTCACTCATTTTCACATTAAATAAAACAAAAGAAACTCTATCTTCTCACTGTTGTGAACGAAACTTGAGTACATCACGTGTCACGAAATGTGCTACACTAAGAAGTACGTAAATTGTGAAAGGTACGGATGTTTGAATGGTGAATAAACGGCGTCGATTAGGCTGTTCTGCTGAAAAATATCACTGTCGGAATAACAATAAAAATTAACGGTCAAGCTGGCAGAAAACTGTGCGTCAATCCACCACTGTCGTACAGAATGCAGTGTTACAGTATACTTTTATGGCACCCAAACTGACTGATATTTCACCCTAAAACACACCCTTTCTCTGCTCATTGCTTTTCTGAGATCTGCGAGTAACAATATACTCCGAGGCTTCAGAAGGAACTTTTGTCGAATGTTACATAGAGGTCATATAATTGCATGCAGTCTAACCTGGTTAGATTTAAACTAAATACAGCAGTATTCTCGGAAAATAAAATGAGAAAAGTAAATGTAAATAAAATAGTTTGTAATAATAATAATAATAATAATAATGATAATAATAATAATGATAATAATAATTTGGATTATAGAGAGTTTGTTTAAAAAACAGGCCACTGATTGAAAATATTAACTACATCTTGAATGTAATTGGTGTAGTAGCCTAGTAGACTGTGATAGTAGTATGCAGGTTGGAGCCACGTTTCCCAGTGCTTCAGGTTAGACTGGGGAGACAGAGTTATAGTAGAGACTATTTTCTTAAATTTTTGGTGTCGTAGTTGAGCTTTGATAAAGATTTTATAAGCTGTTGCAATGAATTTGCCTACGTCAGTATGACTTCACTTTACAAACTTAAAATGAAATTTTGAGAAGCTGCAAGCAACATATACGGGCTGTGTAAAATTCTTTGTAAGACGACTGGTAAGCATATGCAAAGGAGTAATATATGACTAAAATATGACCTAATTATAAACAAATGATGGATACGTGACGGGAGACATAAGAGTCTAAAAGATGCTACTAATAAAAATCATCTAATTTCATTCAGTATATGTTAAGATATATGTTTTAAGTTTACAGTGAAAATCAGAAAAGGGGAAAATATATTACATGTCATAAACGCCTGGGCTCTAATTGTAATTTTCGGAAACACAACATTTGAGAAGTTAAGTAGTAGCAGTAGCACTAGTAGTAGCAGTTTACCTGGCAGAGTTAAGACCATAAGACCTTCTCCTCCACTCTACCAGGTTTTATAAATGTACAGTTGTCAAAAAAAAAAGTGGCCGCACTCGTGAACAGCGAATATTTTCTAAGTCCACTTCGGGTCACGGCGATGTTACACGATGCATGTGCTTTTAGAAGTAGTTCCTGAACTATGAAATCATTCCATATCTGCGTCTCGTAGACCAGCGGTGGAGAGCTCGCTTAGTGATTCGAAGGTTGTAAGTTCGGGCCTTGTTCAAGTTTTCATTTTATTTTTTAATCGTTCTTTAGCGATATAGCCTAAATACTGTATTATTCAAATTATAATTTATATTCTGTTATCGTTCTTTATCGATATGAATAATATTCAAGTTATTTATATTTTGTCGTTCCTTTAGCGATATATATATATATATATATATATATATAATATTCAAGTTATAATTTGTTATATTCTGTTATCGTTCTTTAGCGACGTGAATAATATTCAAATTATCATTTGTATTCTGTTATCGTTCGTTAGAGATATAAATAATATTCAAATTATCGTTTGTATTCTGTTATCGTTCGTTAGCGATATAAGTAATATAAATTTAATGTTAGGTTTAGAACAATACAGCTGCCTAATACGAGTGTTAGTTTTTTCTTCTTATAATGTTATATTATTACATTATGCTATCCTGTAACATAATAAATTGGAAAGGTGTCACGAGGATTTGAGCCTTATACGTTGACATTTCAATTCCGAATTTCGCGACGTCCGACGTTCCTACGTTCTTCCGACTGAACTATGTCATTTACCTGGTATTAACGTAATCCAGCGCATTGTCAGAAACACTACAACTGAACACTCATTTCAATTATATTCTGAATATTTAATAATGATATAAAAAGGTTATGTTTATGACAATAATATTTGTAGTTGTAATACCAACTGCAACAGTAGCAGTGTTAACAGCAGCAATGATTAAGGACGTATTGCGTGGATACAGTTCAATATAGATTTTTCGCAAACAAATCACGACACTGAGGTCGATATTATAAAATAATTATATTCTTCTTAACTCTGTGGACTTTATGTTTGAAAATGATATAGTTATTAATAAGACTCTAACAAGCATTTATATTATTATTTCCTAATTGAAGAATATATATTTTTAGTATAATGAATGTTTTGCTGTTATTTTAAGACCTAGGCAGAGGCTAATTCTCTGAGGAAACCACGACGCCATTTCTGCCTACGACTTTGACTGACATGGCTCAACAAAGAGGTGCAGGAACGAATGAAAGTATAATACGGGCTGCGATTCATCTTGGTTTTTCGGCATCCGAGGCAGGGAGGCGTTTCAACGTTTCAGAAAGAACAGCCCGGAGATGGGTGCAAAATTATCAACGCTCGGCAATTTTTGGCCGAAAAGCTGGGAGTGGTAGAAGGAAAATTTTAACACCACAACAGGACGCCAGATTAGTGGCAGAGCTTGAAAGGAATCCCTTTCATACCGCTGCTACTTTGAAGGCAGTTGTTAATTTCCCTGGCCACGACCAGACCGTGAGATATCGTTTAAGGGCCGCCAATTTGAGATCTTGACGTGGCATTCCTAGGGAAGTTCATAAGGAAGAGCATATAGAGGAGCGTTTAGTCTTTGCAGTGGGAAATGGTTGTCGGGATTGGAAAAGAGTAATCTTTTCTGATGAAGTTACCTTTTCTACTACAAAGGAAGGACCCACTCTTGTATATCGTCCTCCTGTTAACCGATTCGACCACAGATACGCTGTCATGCATGCCCACAGTGGTAGGTTATCCGTGTTGTGTTCGAATTCTTCAATTTCAGCAGGATAATCATCCAGTCCACACATCTCAATTGATTCGGGACTGGTTTGCGAGGAGACAGGATATTGAATTGAACCCTTTAAAGAATATGTGGGCAAAAGTAAAGAAGCATATGCGGAAAAATTGGCCCAATCCCCCTTCAAGACGCCCTGATGAATTTTGGGAGCTCGTCCATGGTCCCTGGAATGCCGTGACTGAGAACAGTCGGTATTTGAAAACACTAGTCGATTCCATGCCCAATCGACTGCAAGATGTGATCGAGATGGGAGGAAGATGGACTAAATATTGAATCATGGCTTTTTGTTTTCTTTTTTGTTTTTTTTTTTAATTTTAATTGTTTTAATTTTTTAAGACAGACGCCTGTAAGTTTGTTTTGCTTATGCCACGACAGATATTTTTGTTGAGAACATAGTCTTTCTTTCCATTTGCAGCATTAATGTCATAATAAATAATGACACAGTCATGGCATAATACATTCATGAACCTGATGTTAATTACTAAAACAGTCATAAAAGAAACAGAAACAATTATATTTTCTCTCTCTCCTAAAAAAAACATAAAAAGCATTACTGTAGGCTGTGTTCGAACGCACGACCTTACGAACACTTGCCCGAAACGCTACCATTACGCTACAGATTAACACACAAAAACTTTCATTCTGACAGTAGATATCAGGCCACGTGGTCCAACAACATGTAACATCACCTGTCTCCGAATTGTAGCGGAGATACCCGAAGGGAACTTTGTGTCTAGAGAGCGGCCACTTTTTCTTTTGACAACTGTACAGGTGTCAAAAAAAAAAAGTAGCCACACTCGTGAACAGCGAATATTTTCAAAGTCCACTTCGGGTCGCGGCGATGTTACACGATGCATGTGTTTGTACAAGGAGTTCCGAAACTATGAAAGAATTCCATATCTGCGCCTCGTAGACCGGCGGTAAAGTTATTGTTTAATGATTGAAAGGTTGTGGGTTCGGGCCTTCTTCAAGATTTCATTGTATTTTTTAATCGATCTTTAGCGATGTATATGATATTCAAATTATCATTTATATCCAGTTATCGTTCTTTATGGATATCACGTTATTTATATTTTGTTATCGTTCTTTAGAAATATGAATAAAATTCAGGTCATCATTTGTATTCTGTTATCGTTTTATAACGATATGAATAATAATGATTATTATTGTATCTCCAATGAGGGTTTGTCCTTTTACATATGTATGTTAGGGCTATAATCTTATACACAAAAAAGATAAGCATAACGAGAAATGGAAAAGAAAATTAAATTAGCTTACGCGATGTAAACAAAACATAATCAATCCGTAAATTAGGAATTGCGATTGCAAAACAAATATCAGTTATCAATTTGAAACATACATAAACATTAACAACACACATACGTAACACTTCTATAACACAAATATGCAGCTTTCCGTACCATACATCATAAATTAATACACAATAGTCACACAAACACAATCAAACTATAATTACGACATTGCGACGACATCAAGCATCCCATAACTGACTCACATACATAACAAATCAAGCATCCGTTGCAACACATACACTTCAACATAGTAACCACACTTTTAAAAGTTACAAATTTGGCTCCCAGAAGAATAAATAGGACACTGTTACTACTTACTATTCTTCTACAATTTCTTAAATACATCTGTAATAAATCTGTGAAATTCCGATATGAATAATATTCACGTTTTTTATATTGTTATCGTTCTTTAGCGATATAAATAATATTCAATTTATCATTTATATTCTGTTTTCCTTCATTAGCATTACAAAATAATATTCTAGTTATTTAAATTGTTATTGTTCTTTCGCAATATAAATAATCTGTATTTTATGTAATTATTATAACACAAATAACCATCTTTCTTTGTAAAATAGGTTATTTTATTTATATAATTAAATACGTATTATATAATATCTTATATTAATTAAAAAAACCGATATTTATCATTTATATTCTGTTATCGTTCTTTAGTGATACTGTATAAATAATATTCAAGTTATTTATATTGTAATCGTTCTTTAGCGATATAAATAACATAAGTTTAATATTAGGTTTGGAAAAATCCAGTTGCATAATAATGGTATTAGTTTTTCTTTTTGTATTATTACATTATACTATCTTGAACCACAATACAATGAAAAGGAGTAACGAGGAATTTAACCTGAGACGTTGACATCTAAATTCCGACATTCGTCCGCTGAGCTACGAGGGCAAATGTGTGGAAACATTTTCGGAAAAATTGGCCCAATCACACTCTAAGATTTTCTGATGATTCGTAGAAACTAGTCCAGGATTCGGGGGGGGCAAAGGCTAATTGAGATTTCCCGGTCTGTGATCGGGTGAAACATCCTGATAGAATTAATATTTAACCCTTGCCGTGACTTTCGGTGAAGTCCGGAGGGCCCAATTAGTCAAATCCACTCTCCTCATCTCCACGCTTGGGTCCCCTGGAATTTAATAAGATGCGAAAGAGATAGTGGTGCGTGGAAAGCAACGGGATGTTACCGCATTTAGGCCTATCCTTCCCAAGAAAACTGCAAACGTGAACAAAGGAAGCTTTTAATAGAAGAAGAAGGATCTTGTGCGGACCTCTGGAAAAAGAACTAAGGAAGATACTGGTGAAGTGCTTTGTGTGGAGTGTGGCATTGTATGGGGAAGGAACATGGACATTACGACGAAATGAAGAGAAACGAATTGAAGCATTTGAAATGTGGATGTGGAGAAGAACGGTGCGTGTGAAGTGGACAGACAGAATAAGAAATAAAATTTTGTTTGAAAAAGTGATTGAAGAAAGAATGATGCTGAAACTGATTAGAAAGAGAAAAAGGAATTGGTTGGGTCTCTGGTTGAAAAGAATATAGACGACATTAGGATATGTGGATCATATGCGGAGACTAAGAGGAAGGCAGAAAATAGGAAGGATTGGAGAATGCTGGGTTTGCAATGAAAGACCTGCCCATGGACAGAAAACTTATGTATGTATGTTCAGAATGCCTGTAATATCGTGTCTAAGAACAGTCGCTATTTGCAAAGACTAGTCGATTCCATGCCCACTCGACTGCAAGATGATCGAGATAAGAGGAAGATAGACTAAATATTGAATTGTGGCTTTTTGTTTTGTTTTTCAACGCTTAATTGTTTGAATGTTTTAAGGCCGACGCCAGTAGATTTGTTTTGTTTATGCGACGAAAGATATTTTATTGAGAATAAAATATTTTTCTTTCCATTTGCAGCCACAATATCATAATGATGAAGTCATGACGTAATGTATTAATGAACCTGATGTTAATTACTAAAATAATCGTAAAAGAGAAAGTAGCCATTGTGTATAGTTTGTCTCTCTCAAGAACAGAACAAAAAAGAACATAAAAAGCACGAGGTTGTAGTCGAACGCAGGACCTCACGAATAAGAGACCTGAACGCTACCATTACGCTATCGAATAACACACGGAATACTTCATTTATAACTATAGATGTCGGGCAACGTGGTCCAACAACATGTAACATCGCCTGTCTCCGAATTGTAGCGAAGATACCCGAAGGGAACTTTGTTTCAGGAGAGCGGCCACATTTTCTTTTGACAGCTGTACATGAAATACAAAATTATGTGATAGAATACAAAACAACACAAAAGAAGATACCTTAGAGATTAGATAAAATGTAGTATTATTTCAAGCAAACAATACGATCATTATATAAACACTTCTAATACAGTGCTGAATCTAATGAATGAATGGTTCCATGCAAATAAAGTAGCACTTAATGCTGATAAAACCAGTGCAGTCAAATTTAATACAAACAATAGTGCTCAGGTTTCCTACAGTATTCGATTAAATGGAACTCATCTCAAAGAATCTATAAGCACAAAGTTTCTTGGTTTAGAATTGGATAATCACTTGAACTGGAAAATGCATATAGAATGTATTACTCGTAAATTGAGCTCTGCCTGTTATGCATTAAGATCCTTATCTACTATTGGTGATATAAACTTACTTAAAATGTCATACTTTGCATATTTTCACTCTGTAATGAAATATGGATTAATATTCTGGGGTAACTCGTCTGAAGCTAAACACGTTTTTATTTTACAAAAGAAAGATATAAGAATAATGGCCGGTGTGCATAAAAGGACCTCATGTAAAAATATTTTCCGAAACTTAGAAATCTTGATTTTACCTTGCGAATACATCCTTTCCCTAATGATGCTGTATATTAAGAACCAAGATAAATTCAGTACTAATCAAGACATTCATCATTTTAATACAAGACATAAATCAGATCTTCATCTACCCTCTGTTAGTCTAAGCTGTTTTAAAAAAGGAGTTCGCTATTCATGTATAAGAGTCTTCAATGAACTGCCTAATTATCTTAAAGATTTGAAGAACAACGAGAAAAGGTTAAGAAAAGAATTAACCAAATTTCTACATACTCATACCTTCTACACAATTGATGAATTGTTTATGCTTGTGAATTGAATTATTCTACTTAAATGACATGTACAATTATATATAGCTCAACTAAAATATGTTTTTATATTGACTTAATCTGTTTACTATGTATTGTATTTTTTGTTTAGCATAACTGATGAATTGTATGTACTGTAAATTGAATAGTATACTGTATAGGTCAACTGATGAATTGTTTAAGCTTATAAATTGAATTAATCTAATTCATATGAATTGTATAGCTTAACGAAAATAAGTTTGTAAATTGAACTAATTTGATTGTATATGTTTGTATAGTTTGGCTGATGAATTGTATATGTTCTTAAAATGATTACTAGTCTGTGTAGCTCTACTGATGAATTGTATATAGACCTACTGTAAATTGAATGGTAATATGTATAGCTCAACTGATGAATTGTTTATGATTATAAATTGAATTAATCTACTTGATATTAATTGCACAAATTTGTATAGCTTAATGAAAATATGCTACTTTGTATTGTATATATTTGTATAGTTTTGGCCGATGAATTGTATATGCTTTAAATTGAATAGTAATCTATATAGCTCTACTGATAAATTGTTTGTGTTTGTAATTTGAAGTAGTTTGCATGATATGTATTATCAATTTCTGTATATCACAACTGGTTGAATTGTTTATGCCTTAAATTTAATTAAATTGTTTTGTATTATAATATAGCTCAACTTATGAATGATCGTTTGCGTTTGTAAATTTAATAATCTGATTGGCTATGTATTGTATACTTTTAGTAGAGCCATCGATGTAGCTCAGTCGGCAGACTCGCTGGGCTGCTGATCCGGAGCTGCGTTCGGGCTTGGGTTGGATCCCCCTTTGGACTTTGGTTTCTTCGGAGGTTTTCCCCAGCCGTGGGACTGAAGCCGGATGGTCTATGGCGAGTCTTTGGCATCAACCCCTTTGATTTGATTACCAGGTTGGGTTTTTTCGAGGTTTCCCCCACCAAAAGGCAAATGCCGGGTAATATTTTGGCGAATCCTCGGACCTCATCTCATCTCACTACATCTCGCCAAAATGAAAAAAAAAATTGTACAAAATTGTAAAAATTGTAGAACATTACTAAATTGTAAAACTATAAAAATTTGTAAAAATTGTAATTGTAATATTGTAAAATGTTGACATGTTCCACATCTTAAAGCTTCATTGCTCATGTAAGATTTATGGAATAAAATAAATGAATGAATGAATTAATTAATTAATTAATTAATTAATTAATTAATTAATTAATTAATTAATTAATTAATGAGTAGAAGATTACAAATAGTCAAGATCATTTGTGATATACAAGGAGAATATAAAATAAGGTAAAAAATTACATATAACCAAGATCAGTTACGTAATATATGGGGAATATATAAATTTATAAGACATAAACTGCTTGAGATAAACTCTACGATTAATTTAATTGCGATATAATATACAGTTAATATACTGATAGGAGAATACATATGGGTTACCAAGACATAAAAAGTTGGATAGCAAAAACGTACTATATAGCAAACACATACAAACGATTAAGTAAAATATCAAGATAATACAAAAAAAGAAAAAAGAAAAGGAAGAGGGAGGAGAAAAAAATAATACGGTGGTCATCGTGCTAACCACACGATACCTCCATTCTGGTTGGATGATCGTCCACCTCTGCTTCGACATGTGGGCGTGAGGCCAGCAGCCGGCTGGTCGGTCTAGGCCTTTCACGGGCTGTAGCGTCACGGATTATTATTATTATTAGTATTATTATTATTATTATTATCATTATTATTATTATTATTATTATTATTATTATTATTATTATTATTATTATTATTATTATTATAAGTAGAATATACTTACAAGATTTTCGATTCCGACGGCTCCTGATTTCCTGTGACAAACCTGATTTCCTGGGAGAATGTCATACGGTAATGTGTACCACTATTTGTCTATGGGCTAGTTGATTAGGGATATAGAACTTAGACAGCCGGTGTAGAGCATTGTGAGGTTTGCATATCCATTGCATTACCGCCGGGCAGTATTGGGAACGGCACGAACTTTGTGACTGTTCCCCTGTGATGCGGCGTGCAAACACGCACCCAGTAGAAATCGTCATAGTCTGCTAGAAAATGGAGTGAAGCCCACACTCTGTTACCTCAAAGGCGAACGCTGTGAAACTTTGAATTTTATTAAAATCCAACTAGCGGACTTGTGATTGAATAGTTGGTGGCCTGTATTTATACCGGCTTTGCAGTTTGTTTCAATTCCTAATACCCGAGTTCGAACACGAGTAAACGCAAATTCAGTGACGCATTATCGTTTGCTCTCTTGTTCCATGTATGAACACAGCACCTGAACAAATTAAACGTATTTCTTATGCATGGTCGCTGCTGCTCTCTTTAAATCTATTGGATGCGCATTCAAAAGATTTCAACACACACGATTCGTATTCCTAAAAAAAAGTGTAGCAAACAAGATTATTTAATGTTTTTCCCAACACGCGATTTTTACAACGGTTTTCGTGTTACATATCTTGTGTTTGTAAACGTGAGTTTGCAGGTGGTTTATTCCCGATTTAGACGAAAATACACGTTATTGTTTTACTGCTACTGCTTCTGCTGCTGCTGCTCCTGCTGCGAGTAGGCATTAGACACACACACTATTACTACTTCTGTTGAACTTGGTTGTAGCATCATCGGAGAGACAAAAGGAATTATGTCGCTTTAAACGAGTGTTGCTATAATAAATAGACTCTCAAAGAAGAAATGTATTCGCATACACGACTGTAATGTAATTTAATTGGTACTCGCAAAAACGGATTGCCATCATTTGGATTCATGTAAAAACTAAAATATTAATGCAAAGGAAATATTTTCCTTATTTAATTAATTCAAAAATAAAATTTTCTGCATTATTATCAAATGATGGTCAGCCAGTTTTTGCGAGCATCCATTAAATTTATAATACCGGGGTTACACTTATACGTATAATAGAAGGCATAGTTGTAACTTCTGAACTATTACGAATTTATTGATGAAACCAATTGTTACAAAGAGTGAAAACTGGGAATTTTTTTTTACCTTACGTCCCATAAACCTTAACATGGCTTCCATTAGTGGCACGGTAATGTCCAACCAGTATTCTACCTCGAGCCCTGTATTATGAAGCATCTGTGGTGTGACAATGTTGACAGCAACATAAAGTATTTCCTTAAGTCTGCCAAATCACGTACTGGTGTCCTGTAGATTTGGTCCTTAACAAATATCCGACATTTTCTTCTGCAACTTTCTGCTTGGAATATTTACCTGCTTTGGATAACAAACTTCCCGTTTCTCTGAGCTGCCCATCCCAATTTATTATTGATACGTACGTCGGAACGGCTTCCCTGACTCTAAGATTGTACTGACGACGAAACAGGCACTGTACACGAATCACAGACTTTTGTTCTGCTAATGATAGCACACAAAAGACTTTCTGCTGTGATGTCCACATGCGACTAACTTTTCCCCAAGACGCAAGATACGATAACATTTCTCACATGAAATGTTCTGCGCATGCGCGCGATGCGTAACTCATCTAGCAGCAGCAGCAGCAGCAACAACAACAACAACAACGTGTTAAAACTTTCAGACTTCCTCTTTAAAATGGTACTAACCTTTTCCCATTTGAACGCTAATTATGACGTTATAACTGTTTGTTTTATTAAACTTATAAGCGGAACACTGTGTATTGTGTATAGGCCTACAGTACCACAAATTTTGTAAATACTTTACACGTTCTTGTATTTTATTACCTAGACATAAAAATACTATAAAAATAGTGAAATGCGGAATAAAATATTATGTTTAGTCAGTAGTCCAAATATTGATTGGAACCTCATGAGTGACACCTAAGGCAGGAATGTCAAGGTCAGAGCACGTGAAAGACTCTACGTGCTCCCAAGCGCTCACGGGTTCCAGTGAATCTATTCCGCAGGCAGTAGCAGTGAAAAGGAAGTGGTGAGCAAAATGAACTCTGTTGGCCCACCACTGCAAGATGAATTAAACTGCTCTTCAGTAATAGATATTGTGTTACGCTCATACAAGAAATAAAAACATGTTTTGCGGCATGTACCTCTCGAATAAATGCAATTAATTATAAAATAGTAGAATATAATAATAAACATAGCTTCCCTTTAACTTAAGCAGTTTTACATTATGAGGCCTATAATTAGCCTAATTATTGTTATTAACTGTTACATAATCATGTACTACTTATATGAGCATCATCACACTTCTAGAAACAAATTTAAATTTCTGACTTCTCGCTTAATTCAGAAGTGCTTTTTCAGCTTTTTGCCGACACCAGACTTCTTATGTCCGGTGAAATGTTGTTTCCTGCAGCAAAATAATTTCTAATGGAAGACCTAAATTGGCTAACATTCCAAGTCCATTGAAGTAAAATTTTCAGGACCGCGAAGAAACTATATAAGCTTGCATTATGAGTATTGAAATAAATATTTGTATGATCCAAAAACAAAGGCTTATAGTCGGACTTGGGATATTCTTTTATACAGAAAATGATACCTTATGTAAAATGCAACTTATTAAGTAAAAAGTCGAATTCGGTAAATTTTGGACTTGGAATGTTTGTCAATTCAGGTATTGAATTGTAATTGTGTTGGTACATTTTCTGGGTTTGATGAGTAAGGATCATAAAACAAATCCAACTTGGGCTGGAGCAGGTAAATATCTTTAAATCGTCTATGGAACTCTTCCCAGAGATTTAAAAAAACACTGCATTATTTTATACTGTTGAGCAAAAGTTCAGTGACTGAAGGCGTTGAAATTATAAAAAATTATGCTTTGAGGTCTGTCACATCCACAATGAAATCTTCATTTGAAAGCTTTTAACAATATCTGTCGACACAAATTAATTGATTCTTTCCTTGCGATCTCAAATTCAAAACGTTCAGATGCTCTAATATATCCTTGAGAAAGTTACGTTCCTCCATCCATGTAGAGTCAACTAGTTGTGAACTGTCTCCATTTTTCTATTATGAATTCTGATAAATATTCACGCAATTCAAAATACCTGGACAGAACAATATCGTAATGGTAAGAAACATCGTTAAACTGTGAATTTAGGTACGAAAATCTGGAAAATGTATAGACACAACTCGTAACTGACATGTAACGAGTCTACTCCATTAGCAGCACACACTTTTGTTTGTACCTTATTCTGTAAATACAATGCTGTGAGGAAGAAGCTCTACAATACATCTTCACATACATTTACTGCTGTTTAATGTCAATGAAAACAAACTAATTTGAATATTGTATCATTCTATAGATGAACTAATAATTTCAGGCGTTCGACACTACTTGTCTTTGTAACTAAATAATTTTCACAAACCAACAAAGAGCATCACCTCATCTTTCACTTACATAACAAGTTAAGAGTCTAGTCAGCCTGAAACTTACTGAACGACTTCTTCATCAATGTGTACTGTGCAACACTTGTGTTCACCAGCGACTTGTACCTGCGTGCCTTACGTACTCTGATCAGCGCATGCGGGCTATGAGCACATTTGCGCTCTCGTTGACATCACTGACCTAAGACAATAGTCGTGAAGCAGTTAAGCCAGGGGATAAGGGGTAGGTTGTCCAATCCTTTTCCACTTGAAATTCTAAATTATAAGGCACATTTTACAGTAATTAAAATATATAGAATACTCACAATATTAACCTCTTCCCTTACTATATATTTTACCAGTTTTCTGAAAGAAAAAAAGTCAAATTTTTTATTTTCGTACAGAGGTCATTTAATATTGCAGAATCACTGTACATCACTAATTTTCTTACATACCTAAAAATCACTATGAAATAGACATACATTCATACCTGAATTATTATCCAGAGTTATCTCGTGCACCTTGATTCCAGCTCTGGTAGTTGTGCCACTTTGATTTTCTCCTGAACTACAGTATTTACCAACTTATGTTTTTTTATGGATTAATTTATGAGGTACAATACCAGTGCTTGGTATCAAGGCGTTAAATGTTGCTTGTCGTGTGATAGACTCGAAAGCAGGGTATTACGCTCAGTGGCACATTGCATTCCGAACAGTAGTATCTGCTCTTTTGTCGAATTTGAGTGTATTTTTAGTCTCTCGCAATACTACACATGAAACATTGTCTGGTTGGTTGTTCTTCTTCAGATTTCGTGGAATAACTTTTGGAGAATGTCTACCTGTAAACCGAAGTGGGTTGGGCGATTTTCCTGGCCATCCTGCCTTGAGTGATAGGACATTCGGGGTGTATTTTTCGAAAATCTTACGAATTACCACCATTCGATAGTACAAGGGTGTCTTCCTGCCTTCAGATATCGTATACAAAACGTAGGAATTCCACAGGACCAACTCGAGAAGATGAAAGAAGATCTTTTTATAATATGTTGGATAACTGGGGTGATGTGTAAAATTGTCAGATGTAAGACAATAGTCCCGGCCAAGTAAAGACTTTATGAGTGTCATGATTACTTGGGTAGACATTGGAATATCCTTGTAGTCGTTATCAAGAATGGTTCCTTTTCCAGTGTAAATTATACTGGACTAAACGTACCCGCGCTTAGATTCACAGAGTATATGTCTTTATCCAAAACCTGGCTCGTTTTAGTGATATATACTAGTCGTACCTTATAAATCAATAGGCTTTCTTCGATGGTGACATCTCTGTCGGGAGTGCATTTGTCTTCAAGATTCCGAAAAATAGGCCAGACTTCATTCAATATCAGATTTGGGTGGATTTCCGGGTCGTAGTCCTCATTGTTGATGAAGTGCAGGAATTTTTCAATTCGACAAATCTCCTATATGAGAGCGTTTTGGGAAGAATGGTGTAGCAGTCATTGAATATTTGTACCAATACATCTGTTCTTCAGGTTTGTGAATAATGTTCTGCAGTGTCACTATGCCCAAAAGTACACGTATTTCAGAGTCTGTAGTAGGCCGCCACGAATTATTTTCAGCATTCTGTGAACACTTATTAGCATGCCGAATCGTCTCCTCGAATATAATGTTGTTGAGGTTATTATCAAAGAATAAATTAAAAAATTGAGAACTATCTTTATCAGAAACAATGTTAAAATTTCAGGGAATGGGGATCTCGGAGGTGGAGAAGAAATGGTTCCAGATGTCTTCTATTCAAACCACCGTCGAAAAGACGCGACATCAACTGATCTGAATTTGTTTGTTGGTCTATAACTTCGTCTTCTGATACCAATGTTTCATTTTCTAATCTTCTACAGGAATATATTCCTGATCAAAAGTTTCGGAATCACTAACTTGATCCATATTTACACAAAACAGCACAAAAAACACTGAACACAAACAGAAACCGCCAAAACTAACTAGCATCTACTCACTACTGCGTGTGAATGCTATATGAGCATAGAATTCCACTCGCAAGGAAGAAGTACAAAAAACACGACCAGATATAGCAATATCACTAACTTCTGTAGCCATCTAGTGAGGAAAAGTTTAATGAAAGAATGGAAACGTATATATTCGGGATATAATCCTTAGCAGAGAAAATGGGACTGAAACGATTTAACTCGGGTTAATAAATTTTGACACAAGTTAGCAACCCGAGTTAACTGAGGTTAATCAGGGAAGTGGTTAAATACTTGGGCCAAAGATTTTCTTTTTGTTTCCGTTCCGCAAAATACTGCATCTATGAATCATTCTCTATTCTTCCTTAACCAAATAAAATTCACGGCATACATCAGCTTTCTTTTCCCACTCTTAATTCGCTTTATAACATTAACTTTATCTTCCACACTTCAAACACTTTCTTCTTTGCTCCTTGCTCCGTGTTATTGTATGTAACACCTGTTTGCAAACTGAAGTGAGTGAAGTGGAGTATGGTACACAACTTGGTCTGTTATTGTTTTAAAGAGTTTGCGCGACAGAAGGAAGAGTTAGGATTATCTCACACTCCACACTCTTTTCTTAGAATTTCAATTTTCGCCTGCAAAATGATTTTGTCACAGTGACTGGAAATGGTAGCTGTCGCTACGGGCTATCTGCAAATTCCTCTCAACGACATTCGTGTTTAATGTGCGTAGAACATGAACTTTAAAGAATTTAAATTGTTGCTGAATATCACTATAAACGAGTTGCTTATTAAAATATGTTATAAAAATAATGTAACATATTATGTTTAATACTGATTAAAGTCTTTTTTGTAAACGACTTTCGCTGTAGCCGAGGTGTCGCAATAAATGTGGTCGATATAACAAAGTAGGCCGACAACTGTATTATTATTATTATTATTATTATTATTATTATTATTATTATTATTATTATTATTATTATTGTTGTTGTTGTTGTTACTGTTATTTTTAGCGGAAAGCTATTATGTTTCTCAGATATACAAAATCGGTATTGACACTTAACTTGTACGAAGTAGTTCACATCGGAGCAAGGTACTTCATATTACTCTATATCACTCGTTCTGACAAACCATCGCACCATTATACACAAGACCCGGAAAAAATGTAAAATATATAACTTATGGAACTTACAGCTAGGCTAGGCAACCGATCACGACGTAAATAATAATAATGTATTGGTTTGGTTGACTTTTTCGGTTCAAGGATTGGGGGAATAACAGGTTATATTATAATTACTGGAGTTTTCAGTTACAATATCTATATTTTCGTGAAGTTACTAGTTACTCTCTGTAAAGTAGAAAGGATTAATTGTAGGATGTCATCGAGTTCTAGAGAGGAAAAAAGGAAAGACTTGAATAACATTTACAACTGGGCGTTAAAGCATAGGATGAAAATAAATGGTTCTAAAAGTAAATCTATAACATTTTGTAAAACCCGAGAGGAAACTAGTCTTAATTACGAATTCAGTGGTGTTGTAATTCCGCAAGAACAATGTTGTAAATACCTAGGAGTGTATTTAAACTGCAAACTTTCTTGGGGAGAGCATGTTGATAATGTTACAGGCAAAGCATGGAGGGCACTTCACTTTATTATGAGAATCTTGAGAAAGGCTAGCCCCAAATCGAGGGAAATAGCATATCTAACATTAGTGCGGCCGTTAATGGAATACGGAACTACGTGTTGGGATCCCTATAGAATATATCAGATAAATTCCTTAGAAAGAATCCAGTATAGGGCAGCTAAATTTGTTAAAGGTAAAAGAGAAGATGGGAACGATACGATAAAAGAACTTAAATGGGAAACTTTGGAAAACAGACGTAGGAAAACTAGAATAACATCATTGTATAGAGCACATCTAGGTCAGAAAGCATGGGTAGACATAACGGCTCGGTTAGAAAAGGCAACGTACTATGGTAGGAACGATCATGATTTTAAAATCAAATGTAGGAAACAGAAAACGGATGTAGGTAAATTCTCATTTTTAAATAGAACTATAAATGATTGGAATGACCTACCTGCAGCGGTCTTTGAGAGCTGTCCTTCCTTAAGGAGATTCAAGAATAATTTAAAGAGTTGTGTATAAAGTGAAAATTAAAATTAAGGTGACATTCAACATTTAATTTTTTAAGGTGACATGTATTTATCTAGCCTGACGAGTTTACTTCCTTGGTTTGAATTGTAAATTATTTAAAAATAGCGTGTAAGAGGGCCTTAGACTAGAAATGTTTAGTTTAAATGTAGTTCTGTTTATAAGTATGCATAAGAATGCAATTATTTGACTTATTTGAACTGTTGTATCAGTGAAGCGAGGTGAGTCAGTAAAGTTATGGTTTTACAGTGCAGTGAACAGTTCCGATCAGTGATAATTTATAGCGTCAATGAAATGTGTTCTATAGTGTCAGTGAAATGTGTTACAGAGTGTCAGTTAAATGTGCTAAAGTGTCAGTGAAATGCGTCATAGTGCCACTACAGGGAATGAGATGAGAGTAAAGTGAAAGACTATTGAAACTTATGTAGGACCTATACATAATTATGTAGGTTGTGTTGTAAAATTAGGTGTTTTATTTTATGTTTTATTATTATTGTGTTAAATTGTATTTTGTATTCTTATTGTATTGTGTATAAAATTGTATATGTGTTGTAAATTGTATTATGTATTGTAAAATTTATTGTGTATTGCTGATCATTTTAACTGTGTATTATTAATATTGTATATACCACTGCCACTGGGTGCTTGCCCACTTGCAGTGTAAATAAATACATACATATATCTTGAAACAGAAGGAAATGAAAAACCAATAAAACGACTCGAAAATCCAACCTTAAAGCATAGACATTTTAGCGGTGTCTTGAGATACTTGCTCTTCATTGAACCTTATGCGGTTTATTGCATTATTGGACGAACAGTGAGAAATCGGTCGATAATATTTTATTACTTGGAAGGGACGGCTTCCAGTTCTAAGGAATAGACAGACTATCTCTTCTTAGAAAACCACAAAGGTTTCTTCCTGTATATGCAGTTTGGTCTTGAACTTAGTGGATTATGTACTAATTTTATAAATTACTTAATGTAAAACAAACAGCGCTTTATAAGACTCCACCTTCACCGCCTAGGTTTGCAGAAATATTTACGCAATTAATTTGTAATAGTCGTGATTACTATTTAATTTACAAATAAACATCCAATCTGATATTTATTTCAATTGCTACTGTCTGATCGAATCTTTCCTCTTTTACATTTACGTTACTCTTTTCTCTTTGTTTTCTTAACATTTCACCCACTTCCTTTATTTCCCTCTTCTCAATTTCCTTATAGTAGGGCTACCTACTCTATTGCTTTCACACTCCGTAATTTCTCTGTGCCCAATTCTTCGCTCGATTCTTCTTTCGTTTTTCCTGTAAAGTCCAAACTAATGCATATCTTTTTAACCCCCTTCATTATCTTCTGTTCCACTCTACTCTGCCTCTCTGTGCTCTGCTCTCCTCTTTTCCAATCTATTATTTTTCTTCTGCTATTTATTTCTTTATCATATTCTACTCTCTTCTTCTCTGTTCTAATCTGTTGTATTTTGCTTTACTTCACTGTTGTGTTTTCCTCAATATTATTATAGTGTATTCTGCTTTTCGCTACTCTATTGTTGTTTTCCTCTACATTACTTTACTCTACTTTTCTGTCGTACTCTTATAATATCTGCTCTTCTCTAACATACTCTGTTGTGCTCTATTCTGTTCTGCTAGGCTATATTCTATCATGTTCTGTTCTGCTCTATCCTGTTGTGCTCCGTTCTACTCAATTGTACTCTACCATGTTGTACCATGTTCTCTGCTGTACTGTACTATATTCTGTTATCTTCTACTCTGCTGTGATTTATTCTTTTCTACTTAAACACACTCTGTTCTTCTCTAATCTGTTGTACTCTACCATGTTCTATTCTTTTCTATTCTGCTGTACTGTACTATGTTCTGTTCTACTCCGCTGTATTCTGTTATGTTCTACTTTGCTGTGTTCTGTTCTGTTCTGCTGTATATCGTAGAAATTTGTGTTCTGGTCTACTCTGCTGTACTTTGTTCTCTCTGCTATACTATGATTATATTTTATTTTATTCTATTCTATTCTGCTTTGTCCTATTCTCCTGGTGCTTTGTTTCCTCTTCTACTCAAACATATTCTGTTTTGCTCTAATTTACTATGCTCTGTTCTGCTGCGTTTTACACTAAAACGTTCTGTTCTGCTTTACTATACTCTATTATGTTCTGTTCTGCTCTTCCCTGCTGTGTTCTTCTGTACTGTACCATGTTCTGTTATTTTCTACTCTGCTGTGTTCTGTAATGCTAGACCAGTGGTTGTCAAGGATTACGTCATACAAAGGGGAGGGAGGAGAGAATATATCCAAATTACTTAAAGTTCAATGAACAAGTGATGGCTAAGTGGAGGGAGATCATGCCTTACCCCTCCGCCCTGATTGTATATTAAGGGGTTGACTCGTGAGTCGAGAAATGCCGACCACTATGCTAGATTGTGCCCTACAATATTATCTTCTTTTTTACTCTGCTGTTGTGTTCTGTTTTACTCTACTCTGTTGTGTGCTGTTGTGCCCTGCCCTCCTGTGTTCTGTTCTGCTATACTGTACTATGGCATGTTCAGGCCTGTACTACTCCGTTGTGCTCTGTTCTGGTCTACTCTACCACGTTCTTTCTGCTCTGTTGTGCTCTTTTACTGTAAAGTTTTCCGCTTCGTTTTACACTACTTCTATTCCACTCGGAACCTACTGCTTTCTAGTGATCTTCTCCTACTCTTTCTCTGTTCCATCTTAGTTTAATCTACTACCGTACTACTTCTAGTTTACTTAGTTCTGTTTCTCTAATCTGCTCCTAATCTAGCCTACTCATATTCAACTCCAATCCGTATTCATAACCCTACCCTACTTTATTCCTATTCTACGTCTGCTTTCCTCCCGCAGTTCACTATCTTCTCAACATCAGCCCCTCGTGTGTTTCTTCTTTTCCTTTCTACCCTCCCCTCATCATCTCACTTCATTCATTTCCCGCGCCTTTCTTTGTGTTTTCACTAATGAAGTCAGAATGGCCGAGAAACAAAATTAGGAATGAGAGCGGTTGTAAACAGGAAGTTACTTACACGAGTTTCATTTCGCAGCGGAGCAGGACGGGTCGATTCGAGTGCCGGGACGTGCTCTCGGTGTTCTCGCCCCACATTCTCATAAATATTTTAATTAGGATTCGTCCGTGGCAAGACATTTCGTGGGCTTCCTCAGTCCTTAATATGGATCATAGTTCCTCAAACGAAAGGCATAATAAATTAGCACAATTGCATTCAGGAACATCAGTTCATGTCGGTTTGATTTTCTTTACGTTATAAACCCTATGAATTTTTTTACTTTATTTCTAATGGTCCTCTTGTGAGACATGATTTCCATTTTCTGGGAATGTGACGTTATTATTTTCATCCATATAACACGAAGACTGTTTCATTTCATTTTTTTTTTCATTTCTTGTATTACATAGCCCTAGTTCTTATATTAGCATTGAAGCTTTAAGATGTAGAACAAGTAAAGTGTTATTGAATGGGTGAGAATGAAATAGTCCAAAGGCACAATTTTAACAACAATAATTTTTTGTGCAAGTTCATTTCTTAGGGTAGCTACTAGTAAAATATGAAATTTACTCAACAAATTCACAAATGATACGCAGAAGAAATTATCATACCGCACCTAATAGCACTGGACTCTAAACTTTAATACGCTCTCCTGTGAAATCTTGTCTTCGTGGTTTAGAATTTTATTATTCTCGCCCCTTCAAATTTTTGGCGAGATGGAGGTGGGAATTCACCATAGATTACCTGACATTTGCATTACGGTTGGAAACAACCTCGGAAAACCCAAACTAGATGATCAACCCAAGAGGGAATCCAACTCAAGCCGGAGCGCAGCTCCGTATCTGCAGGCAAGTGAATCTGCTGATGGTTCTACACAAATATAAAGTACATGGTAAGCAGAGTAATTCAATTCACAAGCATAATTATATTGTTTATCGAATGAGCTATTCAAAAAGATGCAATATAGCAATTCATCAATTGAGGTAGTCTATGCAAAAATATACAATATATAACAAGCAGATTAATTCACTTTACAAGCAAATACAATTTATCATCTAAGCTAGACTATACAAAATTGTACAATACATAGCAAACAGATTAATTCAATTTACAAGCGTAATAAGACTTCTCCTCAGAAGTATATTAAACTTCGAAAACCAGCCTCGATAGCATTCGGACTCGCATTTTGCTGAATATATAAATTCGTCATGGAATGTAATTTAGTGGTACTACTAGATACTTCGAAATATTTTGTCATAAACTTTTCATCTTGTGCTTTATAAACTTCTTCGTAAATGGCCCCTTTTCCCGTTCTGTACCATTTAAATAACTTTATTTTTATAATATGGAGCATGAAATTTGTCTTTTGTTACACTTTTATTATATTTGAAGTATAACTTGGGCATATTTTTTTTTATTTAATATTTTTAGTAGATTATTAAGTAGTTATGGAAGTTCTGTATTTCAAAATTCCATCTTTTATGCGTCTTCGAAAAACAAAACCAAGGCATATACATGACAAGTTATATTACGTAATAGAAACTAATTTCATGGAACTTTCGCATAGGATGGCATGTGGATTGACCGGAGAAGGGTTTCGCAGAAAAAATTGGTGAGGTTATGTAGCTGGCAAAATGTATTTGTGTACCAAAGAGTTTGTAATACTTACTAGAGACACATACCCGTGAGTGGCAGGCAAGAAAAATGTCACAAATTGAATCGGCTAGCATCCGCCATTAAAGGGAGTGTTTGCGGCGCGAAATTCGAAAACAGTACCACAATGCATTGATGTAGCTTGGTGATAGACACAGTTTTAAACATCTTTTACAAATGATGAGTCGTGATCAAATAAACATGAACGGCAGAGGAGCGCTATATTTTTAAAGTATTATAATGGTTCATCTTTGGCTATATTCTAAAAAATAAATTAAATCACCCATATACACTCGGGATAATTATGTGAAATATTGAATAATGGCAATGTCAACATTAATTTTCAGTAGTACTATAGTCCCGTCGCTCTAATTTCCGGCAGCCAATCGCGTTGCAGGTCGGCTACATTTAAACGTGTGCGTCTTGTGATTCGCTGATTCATTTCTTAAAGCTCGATAAATACTTAATATAATCGCCTGCCATTTTAGCTCTTTCGTTGGCGTTCGCAGAAAGCACACGAAGACGTTATTTGCCGCTCAATTATTTGCTTAATTACAGTGCGTTTGATTTATTATCATAGGAGCTACGACATGATAATGTTTAACGGTGTGGCAAATAGATTCCTCGTATGGTAGCTTGGGAACGTAAGAACAAAAATGGCGAACGATACTACCAACCTAGACTTTATAGAGCCTTCACTTTCTAAGACGTAAGCAAAGAGGCGGAGTCACGCCGGAAATAACAGCGTCGGGACTATAGTATTGTTTTAAGGACATACTATGTAATGGATATTTACTGTAATATTTAAAATGATCTATATTTCAGTCCTTTCATGCAAAGGAAGAGGAAGGTATATGGGGCTTAGGAAATATTTAGTGGTGAAATATGACATCATAAATATTCTGGAAACTGATTTAAAATATAATGAGAATAAATTTTATCACAAAACAATCCATTGTGTAGTTGATGACCACCAAGTTAAAAGTCAGTACAGACTTTTTAATACAATTAGTAGCGGTAATAGTAGGCGTAGTAGTAGTGGTAATAGTAGGTGTAGTAGTAGTGGTAATAGTAGGCCTAGTACCCTAGTACTAGTAGTGATAATAGTAGGCATAGTAGTAGTGGTAATAGTAGGCGTAGTAGTAGTGGTAATAGTAAGTGTAGTAGTAGTGGTAATAGTAGGCAAAGTAGTAGTGGTAATAGTAGGTGTAGTAGTACTGGTAGTAGTAGGTCTAGTTTTTGTGGCAATATTAGGCCTACTAGTAAGTAGTGGCAATAGTAGGCCTAGTAATAGTGGTAATAGTAGACCTAGTAGTAGTGGTAATAATAGGCCTAGTAGTAGTGGTAATAGTAGGCCTAGTATTAGTGGTAGTAGTAGGCCTAGTTTTTGCGGTAATAGTAGGTCTAGTAGTAGTGGTAATAATACGCCTAATAGTAGTGGTAATAGTAGGTCTAGTTTTCGTGGTATTAGTAGGCCTAGTAGTAGTAGTAGTGAGACCTAGTTAGTAGTAGTGGTAATAATAAACCTAGTAGTAGTGGTAATAGTAGGCCTAGTAGTAGTGGTCATAGGAGACCTAGTAGTAGTGGTAATAATTGGCCTAGCTAGGCCATCAGCTATATTTTCATTAATTTCTTTGCATTTAATACAACCAAAAACTAGAAGTACATACTGTACAAAATGAAAATTACATGATTAATTCATTTATTGTGAAACAAAACAGTTTTAGACAGATATAGTCTGAGGATTTTCTTATGGACTCTGCTATTATAATCCACTGTATTGTGATGGCACCTAACCCTTACATACATTGTTGAAATCAACCTTATAAACCTGATTAATGTGTTTCTGGAAAAACTTTATCCAATAAATATTCCGACATTCTGTAAACACATTCAAAGGAGGAACTGCATTTGGAACATTCTTCCAAATATTAAGATATGCATGCTTTCCTGGGTATCCTACAATAGTAGCTATGGTGGAATAATTATTTGCGGCGCAGTATTTCACCATTTTCTTATTATTTCCCTTCAAGTGTACTTATATTTATTCGTACTCCTCAATAAGCATGAACTGCGTGCACTCCTGGCGAAGCATCAACTCCCTTTAATGGCGGCCGAACAGCGGTTCAATTTTGCACGCGAAACTAGCGCCTTTGGTGTCTCTAGTTATATATTACAAACTCTTTGTTGTGTACTTACGAACTGGATTCTCTTCGTGTAGTAAACAGTTAAAAAATCTACAATTTGGATTGCATTCAAAAGTGATATTTGCATACAATCTTTCTTAAGTGAGAAGCAATTCAATGGAATGAAAAATATAATAAAAAACTAGTGTAAGAGGTATTATTTTCATGTACACAGACAATAGTTATAATACTGTACAAGTATAACAAATGGTCATGCGCAAATTTTTTAGAATGTCGTTCAATATTTATAATACAATTGAAAATTTTGTAATTTACTTACATATTATATTACTTAAAATAGCTGAATGTGCCACCTGGTAAGAAATTTGTGAACTGCAGTTAAGAGTATTGATCGGCATGACAGGCATTGCATTGAATGCAGTCAGCCGGTCAATTCATGAAACATCATGGCTGGATTTCGGAAATGAATACAGTAATTCTGAAAGTGAGCTAGAAGAATCAGAGGAAGTTTCAGGGAAAGTAACATTGGAAATATTGTAAATTTTATACTGAACAACAATAATGTAGTTTTATTCTTAACAATAACTCTTCACTTTCTACAATTTAATTCCACTCCCGTCAACAATGGGATTTGCTCTCCACACAGCAACACAGTATTCGTTATTGCACTCCACAGACGACAATGACAATTTACTTGGATTATTGAGAACAATAATGAACTTTTAATTTTAACTAATGTTCACAAAGCACTATTTACAAATCAGAACTGTCAGTTCTCAATTCACAGTTCGTTTGCTTTGGCTAGTTCTTCTAACGCAGTCACTTAAGATCACAGTATCTCGAACCACAGACCTTCAGAGTCAGTCCACTAAACCTCGAACTCAGGTCCTCCAACTGCGGTCCACTGCACTCGAACTCAAGACTTCGGACGCTCGCATAGCTGCGGACACACCCCGGTCTCAAGCTAGCTTCACTGCTACACAAGACTGACTGGCTTCCTGACCAAAACTGAAAACTCCTCTCGAAGGCTGGTTTCCTTTTATTTGCTAGGCAACACTTCGCGAGCCTTCGATCTCTGGTCGTTTCCGTCACTCGACAATTCGGTTTCCAGAATAATCTGTCACGCTGCTGCTCCCCTCTCTACTCTCCCGCGGTCGCTCTTTCCCCTTTCTCCCCACAGCACATGCCCCAGGAAGCAGATGCGCGCGCAACCTGCCCGTGACGGCCGACCTTACACTTCCTTCTGCTGGTCGTGACATCGAATCTCACGCGGCTGTCACAATATTATCAACAAAATCTAGGAAGTATCATATTGCATACAACAGGTTCTACGGAATGGTGGGCACAAGCTAAAGAATGTTCAAGTACATCGAAAAGATTCTTGCCACGCATTCAGACGCTCTTTCTGACCTTAATTTACTTCTCGTAAATTCTGGCAAATGTGTTACCATAGTGTTTCTACTGAAGGAATTTTTACAAGCAACTGCAAAAACAGCAGCATTAATAAAGACATTTCTTAAAGCATGTTTAAAAGTTATGGTTATAGATAAACTGGTTTCGGAAGCAATTTAGTTAATTTATATACGTTCCTTAACACAATGCAGAGTCGTTTTAAAAGTAGGCCTGGCGTTGTTCGAACTGCTTTATTGATCGGTCGCGATTGCTGTTATGTGATGACATCTGGTGGGAAAGAATTGACAACGCAAATATTTGAAAGTAAGTGTTAGAATATTTTTCGCACTAGTGTAATATAATAATAATAATAATAATAATAATAATAATAATAATAATAATAATAATAATTGGAGATTATTTTATCCTTTGAAGGGGTGGGAAAATTCAAACATATTGGAGCAACAGTAACAAATATAAATGACACTCGGGAGAAAATTAAATGCAGAATAAATATGTTAAATGCCTGTTATTATTCGGTTGAGAAGTTTTTGTCATCAAGTCTGCTGTCAAAAAATCTGAAAGTTAGAATTTATAAAACAATTTTAAGGGTGTTTGAGAATAAGGTTCTTAGGAAAATATTTGGGGCTAAGAGGGTTGAAGTTAGAGGAGAATGGAGAAAGTTACACAACGCAGAACTGCACGCATTGTATTCTTCACCTGACATAATTAGGAACATTAAATCCAGATATTTGAGATGGGCAGGGCATGTAGCACGTATAGGCGAATGCAGAAATGCATATACAGTAGCGTGCAAATTAATCCGAACACGACATATTTTTACATTTTCTGTCATTGTTGGCCTCACAGCTGCTCATACCGCTTTAATTGACATCTGTATTACGTGTAATTCCATTGTTGAAGGTCTGCCGTTATTTTTTTATAATATGTGACATTTTGCCTGTCGTTTTGTACTTATAAGCATTTCAGTTGTGTTGAAGACTTAATACTGCAATCCTGTGTACATTCTGTCGTCTTCACAAATGGATACAACTCCACGAAAACGGTCTAAAATTATAACATTAGCAGAGCATTCTTCTATGACACAGAGGCAAATTGCTGCAGACTGTCACATTGGTTTGGCTACTGTTAATTCGATCATAAAACGATACAGGGAGACTGGATCCATCACACCCCAGAAAAAAAGAAACTGTGGCCGGAAAAGGAAGACTTCACCTGCAGATGATCGTTTAATTGTCAGGAAAAGTAAATTAAATCCTAAACTATCTGCTGTCGACTTAACCCGCGAGTTAATGGCTACCACTGGGGCGAATATTCACGTCACAACAGTGCGGCGTAGGCTTTTGGAAGCTGGACGAAGGGCTCGTAAGCCTATTAAGAAGCAACTGCTAACCCCTGTTATGTGCAAAAAGACGCTTAATTTGGGCAAAATTACATCAACACTGGACAGCGAATGACTGGAAGAATGTACTTTTTTCCGGTGAGTCTCATTTCGAGGTCCACGGCCACCGTGTTTCTTACGTACAGAAAGGATCCGAAAAAGTAGCAGCAGCGCATCTCCAACAAGCACCCAAATACCCCTCTAAAGTAATGTTTTGGGGTTGTTTTACACATGAAGGGCCTGGAGCATTAGTACCTATCAAGGGAATGATAAATTCTGACAAATATATTCACTTATTGGAAACCAGAATTGTACCCCAGCTGCAAAAATCATTTCCGGATGGCAGAAGTGTGTTCCAACAAGACTTGGCACCATGACATACGTCTCGAAAAACTACAGAATTCTTTAACAAGAAGAATATTCAGGTACTCCCCTGGCCAGGCAACTCACCCGACATCAACCCCATTGAGAACTTGTGGTCAATTTGCAAAAGAAGAATGCAAAAAATGGATTGTTCTACAAAGGAGAAGATGATTTCCGCCCTCATTGGTGTATGGTTTCGCGATGAAGAAATTAAGAATATTTGTAGGAAATTAGTGGAATCCATGCCAAATCGTCTCAGAGCTGTTATTAGGAACAATTGAGGCCACATAGATTTCTGAGGTATGTCTTAGATCCTTTTTTTTATCCCGTTTGAGTGTTTTTGCATAAGTAATTACGTTGTTCGGATTAATTTGCACGCTACTGTAGAGTGTTACTTGGGTGACCGGAGGAAAAAATATCTTTGGGGAGGCCGAGACGTAGATGGGAAGATAATATTAAAATGGATTTGAGGAAGGTGGATATGATGATAGAGACTGGATTAATCTTGCACAGGATAGGGACCGATGGTGGGCTTATGTGAGGGCGGCAATGAACCTGCGGGTTCCTTAAAAGCCATTTGTAAGTAAGTAAGTGTTAAAACTACTTTTCGCATTTTACCGTATAATAGTGAATTTTAACACTTTTGCCTAACGTTAAGAGATCTATTTTCGGGAATGGAAATTTCTATCAGTTTTAATATATACACTTATGCATTTTATGGATAGTGGCTGTTTCACCTTGAAACACTTATACTGAAATAACAGCAAAAGTTGATTTTACTAGAATGTTACACTGACGTTACACATTGACGTCGCTTTCTTAATTCTATAGGTTTCGTAATGGCACAGGTTCATAAGCGCTAAGGTGTAAGAAGTGGTTTGTACAGTTTCTTACTAGAGTTCTAGAGAGCCGTGAAAAAATGTATTTGAAGAATCTCTGTAGCAAGGAAAAGGCTGTAGTCTGAGACACATAAATTTTAAAACAGTCCCATACCTTTATGCTCTTTTCAACCGTTTTCACTAAAAGACCACATGTTGCTTCTTTGGAGAGTCCTTCTTACCCGTGAATCAAATAAATGTGTTCTTACTCTTTCTTTTATCTTCTGTTTGGTGCCCTGTAGATTTTCAACACATTTTCTCTGCTGTCTTCTCTTCAGTTATAAAATATTTACCACAGTTACATGATTGTTTGCTTCTTTACGTCTGAAAAGAGTATTTTTGGAACCAGGTCGTAAATCCCAAAATATTTTGTCTATATTTTTATAGTAGCATACAATAATAGAGTTTTGAGCAATGGCTTAGGCATAAAAGACTTAATCCTATTATGTTTTATAAGACTTTTTTATACCCTGCCCCATGTTTACTAAATAATAACGCTGAGACGTTACAGAAATACACAAGAGACTCCAAGACAATCGATCTCGCAACTTCAGGTCTTGTGCTCTGAGAAATTTTCGAAAACTTTTCACTGAAAATACTATTATTACAATCTATTTTGACTTTGAGAGAAATGTATCATTCGTTTATACTAACATTTTTGTCCACACTTCTATGTTGTGTTATAAATTTATTGTGTACAGGAGAATTTGACATGACAGAATATTATGTGTTATTAGATTCTGCTTAATATTTATATGGCGTTGACACATAACTTTTATTTACTGACCCTTGTACGTAAGCGATATTATTTCGAAATATGAAACAATTTTCCTTCTTCATATTTCACCTTCTGCTTTCATATCAGCTTACAGTCCAAATGCGTCGTAGGAGAGGATATATAGGAAAACTTGACAGACACACATTGCGAGACTTCCCGATCGTGTGGTCTGCACGGCACAGGGCCGCCGCTGTGAGAACACAGGACTGTAGCACATGGCCAGTAACAAACACCCAGTCCTGTGAACGGAAAACAAATATCTGCTATTGTCCAAACCGAAAATCGAACCAAGGACCGCTTGGGTAGGAAGCTCATATGCTACAGAACCAAGGCTGCGGAAAAACTTATGTCATATCATTAAGTCCAACAACCAATACTTAAGTACTCTATCAGGGATACTGTTATTTTAACATATTATTTGTGTTGATATTAATTTACCCATTTATATAAAAAAATATTCACTGTCCTGCTATCTGTTCTACTAGGAGTCCCAGTACTTTTTTTTCCCTCCTGGAGCATCAGAAAAATCGAATAGATTCATTTTATGTGCATATGGGTAGTTCATTTTTTTACAGTCTAAGCGTTAATTTATTATACAGGCGGAGATCAGGGTGATCGTTTTTCGTTTATGTTTAATTACAGCATTGTTGAGGCTGTTAGGTAAAACTGCTATGTTTTTCTATTTCTACTGCTCCAATTAAAAGCAAGCGATACAAATTCTCTGTCTATAATTTTCAGCATTTTCAAGTGACATGTATTTGTCACCTCCACGTGGATAACTAACAATGCGAATATCAGAGGAAGCCGCTTGTCCAATAAATGAACGCGTCGACTCTACAACTCGTTTCTAAGAATTATAAAACTGTTAATGTGCTATCGGATTTGCAGGTTCTAGTTGATTAATTGGTACCAATATTATACTATACATTGATTGCGTGATTATTCCGAGACGTTCTTCTGTAACTCTTTATTATTACCGTCGAATAACGTTCTATTACTCTATTTGCCACCATTGAGGAGAAGGCCACTCGCTGGGGCTGTCTTATCACGTAGGGCGCTTGGGTTGGCACATTGTACCACCCGGAATAGAGTGATAAGGCCCCCCGCGCTACAGATTCCCTTGAGGGCCGCCCCCGAACTACCTACAGCCTGCAGAATTCCTTTACTTTTTTTCGCGTAGGCCTCAACGCGGTCCTTCAATCCCGGTTCCACGAGCACATGGGAGAGCCCACAGCGCATAGCTAGACTTCGAAGGTAAGGGAACAGGCGAGGGCTTGTTTGCTTTTTCCTTCTTTCTATCCACTTTGCTAAGTATGGTTGACGTTGAAGGTTTCGAAAGAACTTCCACTGAAGCTGGGGCATTTTGGACGACGCGAAGTCATTGTGATGTCGAAAACGAAATGCAATTGGAACAAATGTTTAAATGTACATAATTAACTTTCTTCCACAATAAAATAAAATGAAATAAAATAAAACCTCACAAGAAGAGACAAAATTCACCACACTTGGTAGCAAAAAAAAAAAAATACTGCCTTAATAAATTGTGGACTAAAAATGTATAACATGATTTTAAAATTTGAAATATATAGAATATAAATTATTAAGAAATTATGACATATATGAAATCAAATTAAAAATTAGGGAGATATGTTTTAGAATACGTAAATGAAATTAATGTTTATATATATATATATATATATATATATATATTTCACTAATATATTTGAATAAATATCTTGTGATTTGGCGATAATTTATTATAATCCATTTGTTTTTCGGTTTACTCTATGTTTATTATCAAGTTAACCAACAAAACTTTCATTTTGACATCTTACTGAATACAATGCAATACAATTCTTACAAAATAAAATAGAGTTGTTTTCATTTTAACTATATTACTTTTATTTCTTCGTAATAATTTATTAACCTATGTATATATGCTCAATTTTCTCTCCGAACACAAGTTTCACTCATACGGGTGTTAGGTTCATAGGAAACAGAACATAATATTATTTTCTAAACGTTTATCTAAAATGCTGTTTTTATAATGATATTAAGACAAGTTTATTTCTGTGATTTATACTTCAAAATTCCTTTATATTGTTTCATTTAATTACAAATGTTTATGTTCTATTGATAATAATAATAATAATAATAATAATAATAATTGTTAAAAATTACCTTTTGAACAGTATTGTTTTGTACAACTCTTTATAGGCCTAAGAAAATATGTTTCTACACCTGAGAGACGATAATACATTGCATTTTGTCCAACATAATATTTACGCATGTTCTTCAGGCGAAAGTTTCTTTCTCGGTCTATATTGCGAAATATCCGACTCATACGTTGTATATGGGAGAGGACTACCTCGCCAGCTGCTTTATCCTGTGTGCACGTAACTTCAGAGTTTATGTGCCTCAACTTCGATGTTTACTCATAGCACTACCATTAGCGGGAGATATCGAAATGCGCCATGTTCACCTCAACTCATCTCCGACATAGTGTTAGGTGCGCTAAGGTTTCATAAGTTCCCTTCCCTAAGACAGGGCACGAAATTACGTAGTTGTGGTTAAAAATGATGGTCAACGCACTTTATAGATATTGGTTAATATGCTTTAGAGAATCCATTTTGTCCATATTGATGTAATTTATTAGTGTTTAAGTTTTTAGAGCATTTGAAGAGTCCACAGCAGAAAGGGAGAATGTCGTAAATTTGTGAAAAAATGAGGTGAAGGTTCAGTACTATAGATCAAAGGAAGTAGAATGCAGTGCACTTTGTTACACTGCAAGAAAGACGATAGTTCCAGATCTACATCGTATTGACGAATTGGTCTGCAACACAAAAAGGGGGAATGTCAGAGCGAAAGAGTATAAAAAAGGGAATGTCATGGCATCACTGTATGACGCGACTAAGGACTCTGTTTACGAGAATTATTTGTTCGTAGTGATGTTTAGACGTTTTCTGCTGTGTGATTTATTGCTATTTTTTTAAGTTTAAAATCACGTCTAATTATGGCATCTTCGGAAGACAGTGAAGATGAGTGCACCAGTCTGAAGGAAATAAACACAGGTACAAGGAAACGTGGAAGTTACGGTAGAAGTAGTGATGTAATGAAAATGTTGAGGTTTTAACTCATGAAACTGGACCAGACTGCAAGTGCAAATGTTATCAGTGTTTTGAGGTCATTCTGCAACAAAAAATTAAAGACTTTAACGCTTTGGGATATGTGAATGAACAAAACGCATATCTATGTGGATTAATAACCGTTCATTAGCTTCATAATCGTAGACCACGAAACCCAGAAGAAATTTTTTTTATTCCATGATAAGTCTTATTCATACAGAGTGAGAATTGTCGAAGAAGATGGTACCAAAGGAATTCCTGTAAGCTATAAGGCATTTAGAATCTACAGAAAAACTCTAAAAACTACTGGGACACCACCGAAAGATCGGCACGGCAAATATGACCACAAGCATAACAGAAAACCAAAAGATGTCACAGACAGTGTGGTCAAACATATGGACTCATTCAAGGGACGACAGAATCATTAGCCTACAGTAGGAAGAAAAGTGAGAGAGTTTATCTGCCAGATACACTAAATCAGACGTCTCCAAAAGCGTACTCGCGAGTAAGGCCCTGAACGGAACCGAAGTCAGTATGTAGTGAGCCCGCTCCGCCTCACCCATCCCCACCTGTACTGTACTCAATGTTTATGCGCAAACGAAGAGCAGTGGCGGACTGCCATTATCATTGTGTTGATCGGAGTGTTCGACCGTTTCACAATGTCTTCTAATCATGACCGTAGTACATTCATGGATGAAAAGGAAGATATATATATATATATATATATATATATATATATATATATATATATATATATATATATATATATATATTTGTGTTAGTGGGGAGAATATGTAATGTTTAATTTGTTCGGAAATTATTAAGGGCGTGTTAAAATTGAACATGCGACGACACTACTCGACTCTTCACAAATAATATCATACAATAAAATAACAGGTATGCTGGACTGTAAAAATAATTTATTTTGGGACGTCTGTATAACTGTTGGCTATACATAATAATCAGTATATTACAATACGTTTACACTCAGTTTCGCATGATATACTTACAGTTTCTCGTTTTATTTTAGGTAAAATACAAATATTTTGATAAATTTGAAACAAGAAAATACAAACACAAATCACACACGTATCCTTAGTCTTAAACAAAAAACTTCTTGCTAGCTATGTTCTAACTTGGAATATTGAAAAATCATTTAAGCCCTTTACAGAATGAGTATTTGTAAAATCGTGCATACAGGACGTTACTAAAATACTGTGTCCAGAACAAAGTCACAAGTTTAAGAAAATTAAATTGTCTCCAAACACAGTTCAGAGAGGGATTTGCAAGATTGCAAATGTAATTGAATCTGAAGTCCAAACAACAATTAACTAGTTTGTAGCTTAGTCACTTGCTTTGGAACAAAGCACATATAGAAATGACAAAGCTCACCTAGCCAATTTCATCCGAGGAATTAATAAACATTTTACTATTTTACTTTGTCTGAATATCTTCTAGTTGTAATTACTCTGGAGGAAAATGCAACTGGAGAAGATGCTTTTCAGGTACTGAAACATACCATAGAATAGAAAGATTGAATTTGCAACGACTTGTGTCAATAGCAACAGATGGGCTCCAGCCATGACTGGTAAACGGACAGGATTGGTGGGCAGGCTAAACAAATGGTTGAATGATAAGGGAGTGCCTGTAAATGTAACATATTTGCATTGTTTAATTGCCCAGGAAGCAATGTGGAGTAAAATTGTAAATATGAAATAGATTATGGATGTCGTCGTACGATCGGTCAACACAATTAATGGTTCCTTCCTAAAATATCGCAAATATCGTAATCTGTTAGAGCAATTAGGCTTAAGAGAGGAATATGAAGATTAAGTAAGATTTTATGCATATGCTTTATTGTATATATTGTTTCAGTATATCTACATTGTTCATTGAAACTAATTGTTCCCTTTAATTTACAAGGGAAGAACTTTCAGGAGCTGGAAGATAAACTGTTTGTTACTGATTTAACATTCTTTGTTGGTATTTCGGAAAATTTCAACAATTTGATTTGTCATCTGCAAGGACACAATCAGAATATAATCGACATGTACAATTGTGTTACATGGTTTGTGGCAATGCTAGGTATTTGGAAAGTGCAGCTTATGCGAAATGAATTATTCTAATTTCCATGTTTGCATTCGCTCACGAATATTTCCCAATCAAAAGTATAAGCTTCATAATATGTCAAAATAATATACAAACGTATGATATTTCTTATCCTTTTGATCTTATTATTTGTAAACATAAGCAGATCGTTGCCGCAATCCCCCACTGACCGCTCCCATCTGTTGAGGTACGAGTCTCTCCCCCTCCTCTACAGCACACTGTGTTCGGCGGGCAGCATCGAGAGCACGAATGACTGTACGCTTTTCGGAGACCTCTGCACTAAATGTATGAAATGTACAAAGAAGAAAAACTCCCACCTGTTTCATACGAATATTACAGAAAGATGTTCGATACGAGATTTAATATCGCATTTGGCTATCCACGCTGCGATACATGCAGTGCATGTGATAAGTACCAGGCTAATGCCTCCTGCCTGAGAAGCTTCGTCAAGGCAATAAATATAACTTTTACCTTTAAACTTTTCTAAAAGCTCATAAATAGTGATACCAATAATAGTTCCTTTAATTTCAGATATGTTGCCTATTTCATGGGATAAATTCAAAGATTTGCAATACCTCAAGCAATTTTGATTTGCAGATGCAAGAGAATATTACAACACTCCCTCACAAAGGTTCTTCAGTGTGTACTAACATAGAGTAAACAGATCTTTGTAAGATTACTGACATTCCTCCTTTTTGTCATTTAGTGTTTGCATTATCCATGAAAAATTATTCTGGTAACAAGAATTGGTTAGCAAGAGCCACAGTTTATTACGTATCATTTCTGTAATGCGTTAAGTTGTATAAAAAAGAAACACACGAGTTATATTTGCTCAATGTCCTGTAATATGGTTTCAAAGTTTAAATTTCATCTCCTGCAAAATGAAATAAGTTTGACATTTCCCCTTTTTGCGGTGGACTCTTCATTTGTTCTCATAAGATGGACTTTTAATAAAATCTACTCGTTTTCTTTTGTTTTCAGTGCACTGTTCTTTCAGTATCGTAATTTGCTTATATTTGTTAGAGACTTCACAAATTCTTCTCATTGGTGCATGATGATGACTCTTTCGGATTTATACATACTGTATGTTAACGTTTGGAATTTCAATAGCATGTCAGTGAAGAGAAATATGTTGAGATGGTCATGATAAAAGGAATATTGAACTCTGAATGGATCGGTTCTACGGTATTTGTGATACATTTCATCTCTCTACAGTGTAGCCTACGTTTTGCCCACATTCTGGTGTGAAATCTGGCGTCTGGAGAGATATAGTCCTATTTCTCGAATATGTAATTGCAAAAGAGATCTATTCCGTTTACTGCAGGTTTGCTAATCATCAAATCATCTGTGAGGCAATCATCAATATCTTCAATTTGTGAAAATAGAAGTCCAAAGAAGCCACCGGCGTAGCTCGGTCCAATACGGAGTTGTACTCGGGCGCCAGTTCGATTCCCGTTTGGGCTGCTTACCTGGATGGTTTTTTTTCCCCCTAGGTTTTCCCCAACCGTAAGATAAATATCAGGTAATCTATGGCGAATCATCGGCCTCATCTCGCCAAATATCACCTTGCTCTCGCCCATCCCATCGACGCTAAATAACCTCGTAGTTGATACTCGTCATTAAATAACCAAGTGAAAAAAACCAAAGAAGTAGTCCAGAAATTTATCAGACTCATATTCACTTAGAACAAATATAGGTACCGTGGCGCACTTATGTAGACATATATAAGGTAACCGGGGGTAATAAGGCCCACCTCAGTAATAAAACGTTCTTTCTTTGAAATGTAGACGTTTAGCAATGTTTAAATAATGTAATAGCATACTTTTATAGTTATCCTATAATATTTTACTTCAAATAAATATTCAAACAGGCACATAAATGCTGTGAGCAATGAAAATTAAAGTCATGTCACTGGGCCTCACATCCTGCTGTGGCAGGTAATAAGGTCCACATTAAAGAATATAAGTATTGAACACAATTTGGGCATACAAAGTCTTCAATTTTTTTCTCAGTGAGACCTACACATTCATCGTGTACCCAACATTCACAAGAGACACACACATGCATATCTACAACAATTTTCTTCGCAGACAGAACACATCCGCGTCCCCTGGATGTTTATAAATCCTGTAATTGATGGTTCATCGTATGCTCTTTCTGCATTAGGAATTGTCAGTCTTTCGTTTGTTTCATTTCTTGCAAAAAAGATTGTGCTTCAGTGTTTGAACTTTATAGTTCAGGGACTTCTATGAACTAGTGGGTGTTTCCATGTATTTATTTCATGGCCCTTATTTCCTGCTCTGTTACTTTGCGCCAATTTTCATTTATGGAGTGCTCATAAGCTCATTAGCGAAAGTTTCACTGTAGCCCCAAACTTCTTAATGTTTACACAATAACGTGCATTTAATATTATATTAATAACACACAGTAAAACGAATAAATATCAACTTAAATTTTGCAGAATTTTATGAAGAAAGCAGAAATAAGCACACATAACTTGTTGCCACCAGTCAGCTGCAAACAAGAACGAGAATCTAATTTCTTTATACCTCACCTCACTCGAATGCAAGAAGAAATAGATCTTAAAAGGTGTTGCTCTCTTTTGCAAAAGTATATAACTAATGGCAAAACTAGGTAGTGGGCCTTATAACATGCTGGACCTTAATATCCTCAGGTACCTTATATATATATATATATATATATATATATATATATATATATATCACACACACACAGACCTACATACACACACTACCAACACTAATTGTTTTTGTCTCGTAGCGCTGCTGAATATTTACCAATGCATATTTGAGGATTAAGAACCAACCGTGGCGCAGCCGCCAGCAACTAATGATCACATACCACGGGATCCAAGTTCGGTGGCGACCTGCAGTTGACTCTACATTGGAGCAAGACCGACATATGTTAAATAAACGTAGATGATGATAATGATGGAGAAGTGTAATTAAAATGACGAAATGAGTCCAACGTCTTTGGGCCTACTCAGCAATTCTGCTTAATTTGATTGAGGAAAAACCTCGGAAGAAACGTCAACCATGTAACTTGTCCTAGCAAGGATTTGAACCAGAGCCCACTTGTTTCTCGGTCAGGCATGCTAACCGTTATTTCACAGCGGTGGACTGGAATAACGTTTATTTATAAGTCTGTGCTAGACACGAAATGTAAGTCACCCTGGCGCGTGACACCGTTACAAAATACCAATAACTCAGTCAGTACCTTAGAACGTAGGCCACACAAATCTGTATGAACGTTAAAAGAGTAAATAAAGAACTTACTGTCTATGTAATTTATGATATTCCATAGTGAATAAATTACATATAGTTACATAGTTACTGCAAACTTGCAACAATTTCTGCTCACTCCTCAAATTCAGTCACTTGCCAAGCCCGAAACACAAGAGTCGAATTATACACACTTCAACCCCACTTATGTATTCGCTTGTTTCCATACTTTCTCTCGCTATCATAACATGAATACTCCACCACAACGCGATAACACTATATAAATTTCACTCCACATATCATCATTATATTCCTCATTCTCCACTATTGCTACTTTACGTCATTGGAACTCTTTGTGTCCTGAAGTCAAGGGGTGCCGAACTCAATTGTCTACACCGAAGAGAGGTAAAAAATATTATTATATTGACTGGTGGACTCCATTGGCTACAATGCAACACAAATAACTTTGAATTTTCTGGAAATAAATTATACCTTCTGTCAGTTGTTTTGTACAATTAAGTTGCAAATTAAATAGATAGCGATATTGATGGTTGAAACCCGTTTATAACATTAATTTACACGTGTATAAATAGACATGACAACACAGAAAGGACTTTCACTGGATTCGAAAGAATGACCGAAGGTGGAATGGGAACCACTTAGGCTATATTATTTTGGCTTCTCAAATTTATTGACGCTTCGATTTCGATGATTGTAAATGGAAATTTGGAGATTTAAATTACTTTTGGAAATCCCGGGATTTTAGTGGAATGAGTGGCTTTGGATTGTCTAGTGTTTCCTGTAAAACATCTCTATTGCCTCCTTATAATTCCTGAATACCTGATCCAGTGGTAGTTACAGGAATATTAACGGAGGGGGAAAAGTTTAATATGTGAAGAATTATGAAGATTTTTCTTATGAAATATAAAAATTTTACCAAAATATTATGGAATATGAACAGATTCTTTGGCCTTGATTTCATTCTACACTTCTTGAATCCTCAAAATTCCTTGTTCCCATATACTGCTATCAAAAGTGGTTTAGAATACAGTATGAATTGTCGTATTCTGCGTGTCACTACTTTTCAGTCCTGGTGCCACTTGGGCATTGCATGAATTTCAGTTCCTCCTAGGAATTGTTTCCTTCCGTTTTCAGTGTGTTGTTTTTGTTTTCTTATGGAGGCTGAGGGTGGTGTTGACCCCATTTCGTCTTGTATCTTTTTAGTCTCAGGTAATAAAGCAATCCCAATTATGGGCTTGGAGTAAGTAAAAAGACTCGGATAATCTTGAAGGATATGACGTGCAGTAAAATTAGAGCCAGAAGATTTTATTTAACTGAAGCCTTACTCCACTACAAGAACGAAATTGTGTAATGCATTCTCATCGCCGTAGTCCTCGTGTAATCCATTTTCTAATGACAGTATTTTATGAATATGAAACTAAGAAAAAGAAACCGTGGTTTGATGAAGATTTTTCCATGATAGTAGGAAGAAGGAAATAGGCAAAATTGAAATTCTTACAGGATCCAGTTGGGGTGAATATAGATAATTATTTCAACGGAAGACGGGAAGCAAGTCCTACACTTAAGGAACAAAAAGAGAGATTACTTGAAAGAAAAACTGAATGAGGTAGAAACAAATAGTAAGAACAAAAACATTGGATATTTATATAAGGGCATAAAGGAATTTAAGGACGGATATCAGGCAAAGGTAAACGTGATCAAGGATGAGAATGGTGGCTTGCTTGCAGACTCTCATTCAATCCTGAACAGATTGAAAAACTATTTTGGAGAATTACTAAATGCGCATAGGCCAAATAGAAATGATCGGGACGAAATTCAAATACAAACTGCTGAGCCATTCATACCCGAACCCACACTTTTTGAAGTCGAAATTGCGATAGAAAATCTGAAAGAGTACAAGTCTCCAGGTATCGATCAAATTCCAGTAGAATTATAGTACAAGAAGATGGAAGCGCATTATCTAGCGAAATTTATAAGCTTGTACTTGCTATTTGGGAAATGAAATTGTACCAGAACAATGGAAGGAGTCCATAATTGTACCTATCTTAAGAAGGGAGACAAGACTAACACTATCACTTTTGAGGAATATCAATTTTGTTGACATGGTACAAAATGTTGTCCAATATTCTCTTGAGGGAACTAACTCCATATGTAGATGAAATTATTGAGGATCATTGGTATGGTTTTAGGCGTAATAAGTCGACAATTGATCAGATTTTTTTTTTCGACAGATATTGCAGAACAAATTGGAGTATAAGAGTACAGTACATCAGTTATTCATAGATTTCAAAAAGGCATATGACTCGGTTAAGAGAGAAGTTTTATATGATATTCTTATTGAATTTGGTATTCCCAAGAAACTAGTTCGATTAATTAAAATGTGTATCAGTGAAACATACAGCAGAGTCCGTATAGGTCAGTTTCTGTCGGATGTTTTCCAATTCACTGCGGGCTAAAGCAAGGAGCTGCACTATCACCTTTACTTTTTAAGTTCGCTCTAGAGTATACCATTAGGAATGTTCAGGATAACAGAGTGGATTTGGAATTGAATGGGTTACATCAGCTGCTTCTCTGTGCGGATGACATGAATATGTTAGGAGAAAATCCACAGACGAGTAGGAAAACACTGGAATTTTACTTGAAGCATGTAAAGAAATGGGTTTGGAAGTAAGTCCCGAAAAGACAAAGTATACGATTATGTCTCGTGACCAGAATATTGCACGAAATGGAAAAATATAAAAATTGGAAATTTATCCTTCGAAGAAGTGGAAAAATTAAAAAATACTGGAACAACAGCAACAAATATCAATGACACACGGGAGGAAACTAAACGCAGAATAAATATCGGAAATGCCTGTTATTATTCGGTTGAGAAGCTTTGTTATCCATTCTGGACTCAAGAAACCTGAAAGTTAGAATTTATGAAACAATTATATTATATATAAGTGTTCTGTATGGTTGTGAGACTTGGACTCTCACTTTGAGAGGCAAAAGATGTTAAGGGTGTTTGAGAATAAGGTCCTTAGGAAAATATTTGGGGCTAAGAGGGATGAATTAACAGGAGAATGGATAACGCAGAACTTGTCGCATTGTATTCTTCATCTGACATAATTAGGAATATTAAATCCAGAAGTTTGAGATGGGCAGAGCATGTAGCACGTATGGGCGAATCAAGATATGCATATAGGGTGTTAGTTGGGAGGCCGGAGAAAAAAAGTACCTTTGGGGAGGCCGAGATGTAGGTGGGAGAATAATATTAAAATGGATTTGAGGGAGGTGGAATATGGTGGTAGAGACGGATTAATCTTGCACAGGATAGGGACCGATGGCGGGCTTATGTGACGGCTGCAATCAACCTCCAGGTTCCTTAAAAGCCATAAATGAGTAAGGAAGTAAGTAAATGTTTTATGAATATGATATGCAGAACTTTTTGATGCTGAGATTGATCATTACGTTTTGTTACTGTGTGATTGGATGTACTTACTCCACGGTCTTTCTGACCACAAGGTCCCTTGATACGTCACCCCACCTACAAACGCTTTGTCACCAGTGGATACTACCCCGTGAATTTTATAGCAGAGCAGTTTCCAGCCGAATGGTTGACCAACCCCCGTGCGGAGCAGGAATAACATGATGGTAATAGTGCTTGAGGCGCTCAACTGCATCGTAAAGTATGAATGCTGGGAACGTGTCTCCTAAATTTATGTTCCCGGTGCCGACGAGAATTGAAAGCCATATTACGATTGGCAACCAGTAACTTGATCATTGATTCCGAAAGCCACCATCATTATTGCCGATGCTTCCACAAGCTTAATATATTGGTGCAGTATATCATTATATTTGGGAGATAGAAAGTATGTAACATAGAGTTTCTTTAAGTGAGACAATTAGAGGTACTAATTTCGATGTATCTAACGTTAGCTGAACAGCTGGAATTACTTCTCGATAGTTTAGCATTCATATTGTACGAATAGCTCTCTTCCGCATTTCTCATATCTTTACTGATTTCCATTTGAAAGGTGTTTCTTAACAGATTTTTCATTCTGAATTCCAAACTCGCTTCCAAATTGTTCCTTCACGTCAAAATTTTTTCCACACTTCACAAAAAACGAGAATATAAGTAAATAAATAGAATTATATATGTCATGTTCATGTTTGTTAATGATTAGTAATGCCATTTTGTGGTGATTATTTTACCTCTCTTTCGTTGCTCATTTTATTAAGATTTCGATTAATATTTCGCGAAAATCCGTAGGTTTAGGTTAATATTTTGTAAAAATGTCAGGATAGGGTAAGGTGGTACATTATGGATATAGGTACAATACGGATCACGCTAAGATTAGCGCAATTTTCTACAAGACTATTGTTGGTAGAACTGTTTTGAGCAGTGCGTCAAGAAGGAAGATCCTTGTTGTGTTTATCGCGTGAGTTTCAGCACAGCTGTGCCTTTCATTGAAGCTCTGCAATTTATTTTGCATAGCAAGGTAAATACTTGCACATGGAAGATATTCAATTTATAAAACTGCACAGTATTTATGTTCCTAGTGTAGCTTCAAACATAGCAGAATCATTTTTCTTTTTATGCAGTCTTATGTTGCCTTGAAATAGACGACTGTAGGTGCAAGTGCTGTCACCTATTGTTGCATTGTAACAATGAATGATCCCCATACATTTAACATTACTAAAGTACAATATGGATCAGTAGTCTAGGTACAATATGGATCGGTAGTCTAGGTACAATATGAATATAGCCTAGTAGTACAAATGGGATAGGGAGAAGTTAGACAATTATTTTTTGTTGTAATTATTTCGATATATAATCCTACGCGTATATTTTATATATTACAATTTTTTTTTCGTTTTGTTGTTGATTTTAATATTTTTTCTTACATGTTCATGGGTAGATGTTAAGGGTAAAAACAGAACCTAA